>NC_079189.1:415371400-415733708 GCF_029499605.1 Hyla sarda
TACAGTAGGGGGGCTTCCTTAGTGATTTCTCAAAGTATAATATACAGTAGGGGGGGCTTCCTTAGTGATATGTAATAGTATAATATACAGTAGGGGCTTCCTTAGTGATCTGTAATAGTATAATATACAGTAGGGGGGCTTCCTTAGTGATATGTAATAGTATAATATACAGTAGGGGGGGCTTCCTTAGTGATGTGTAATAGTATAATACACAGTAGGGGGGCTTCCTTAGTGATATGTAATAGTATAATATACAGTAGGGGGGCTTCCTTAGTGATATGTAATAGTATAATACACAGTAGGGGGCTTCCTTAGTGACATGTAATAGTATAATACACAGTAGGGGGGCTTCCTATGTGATCTGTAATAGTATAATATACAGTAGGGGGGCTTCCTTAGTGATTTCTCAAAGTATAATATACAGTAGGGGGGGCTTCCTTAGTGATATGTAATAGTATAATATAGAGTAGGGGGGCTTCCTTAGTGATGCTGTAATAGTATAATATACAGTAGGGGGCTTCCTTAGTGATATGTAATAGTATAATATACAGTAGGGGGGCTTCCTATGTGATCTGTAATAGTATAACACACAGTAGGGGCTTCCTTAGTGACATGTAATAGTATAATATACAGTAGGGGGGCTTCCTTAGTGATATGTAATAGTATAATACACAGTAGGGGCTTCCTTAGTGATATGTAATAGTATAATACTACAGTAGGGGGGCTTCCTTAGTGATATGTAATAGTATAATATACAGTAGGGGGGCTTCCTTAGTGATATGTAATAGTATAATATACAGTAGGGGGCTTCCTTAGTGATGTGTAATAGTATAATATACAGTAGGGGGGCTTCCTATGTGATCTGTAATAGTATAATATACAGTAGGGGGGCTTCCTATGTGATCTGTAATAGTATAATACACAGTAGGGGGCTTCCTTAGTGATGTGTAATAGTATAATATACAGTAGGGGGGGCTTCCTTAGTGATGTGTAATAGTATAATATACAGTAGGGGGGCTTCCTTAGTGATTTGTCATAGTATAATATACAGTAGGGGGGCTTCCTATGTGATATGTAATAGTATAATATACAGTAGGGGGCTTCCTTAGTGATGTGTAATAGTATAATATACAGTAGGGGGGCTTCCTTAGTGATATGTAATAGTATAATATACAGTAGGGGGGGCTTCCTATGTGATCTGTAATAGTATAATACACAGTAGGGGGGCTTCCTTAGTGATGTGTAATAGTATAATATACAGTAGGGGGGCTTCCTTAGTGATGTGTAATAGTATAATATACAGTAGGGGGGCTTCCTTAGTGATATTTAATAGTATAATATACAGTAGGGGGCTTCCTTAGTGATGTGTAATAGTATAATATACAGTAGGGGGGCTTCCTTAGTGATATGTAATAGTATAATATACAGTAGGGGGCTTCCTTAGTGATCTGTAATAGTATAATATACAGTAGGGGGGCTTCCTTAGTGATCTGTAATAGTATAATATACAGTAGGGGGGGGCTTCCTTAGTGATATGTAATAGTATAATATACAGTAGGGGGGCTTCCTATGTGATCTGTAATAGTATAATATACAGTAGGGGGGCTTCCTATGTGATCTGTAATAGTATAATACACAGTAGGGGGCTTCCTTAGTGATGTGTAATAGTATAATATACAGTAGGGGGGGCTTCCTTAGTGATATGTAATAGTATAATACACAGTAGGGGGCTTCCTTAGTGATGTGTAATAGTATAATATACAGTAGGGGGGCTTCCTTAGTGATGTGTAATAGTATAATATACAGTAGGGGGGCTTCCTTAGTGACATGTAATAGTATAATATACAGTAGGGGGGCTTCCTTAGTGATATGTAATAGTATAATACACAGTAGGGGGGCTTCCTTAGTGATATGTAATAGTATAATATACAGTAGGGGGGCTTCCTTAGTGATATGTAATAGTATAATATACAGTAGGGGGGCTTCCTTAGTGATATGTAATAGTATAATACACAGTAGGGGGGCTTCCTTAGTGATATGTAATAGTATAATACACAGTAGGGGGCTTCCTTAGTGATATGTAATAGTATAATACACAGTAGGGGGCTTCCTTAGTGATGTGTAATAGTATAATATACAGTAGGGGGGCTTCCTTAGTGATATGTAATAGTATAATACACAGTAGGGGGCTTCCTTAGTGATGTGTAATAGTATAATATACAGTAGGGGGCTTCCTTAGTGATATGTAATAGTATAATATACAGTAGGGGGGCTTCCTTAGTGATATGTAATAGTATAATACACAGTAGGGGGGGCTTCCTTAGTGATATGTAATAGTATAATACACAGTAGGGGGCTTACTTAGTGATATGTAATAGTATAATACACAGTAGGGGGCTTCCTTAGTGATGTGTAATAGTATAATATACAGTAGGGGGGCTTCCTTAGTGATGTGTAATAGTATAATATACAGTAGGGGGGCTTCCTATGTGATCTGTAATAGTATAATATACAGTAGGGGGGCTTCCTTAGTGATGTGTAATAGTATAATATACAGTAGGGGGGGCTTCCTTAGTGATATGTAATAGTATAATATACAGTAGGGGGGTTTCCTTAGTGATGTGTAATAGTATAATATACAGTAGGGGGCTTCCTATGTGATCTGTAATAGTATAATACACAGTAGGGGGGCTTCCTTAGTGATGTGTAATAGTATAATATACAGTAGGGGGGCTTCCTTAGTGATGTGTAATAGTATAATATACAGTAGGGGGCTTCCTTAGTGATTTGTCATAGTATAATATACAGTAGGGGGGCTTCCTATGTGATATGTAATAGTATAATATACAGTAGGGGGCTTCCTTAGTGATGTGTAATAGTATAATATACAGTAGGGGGGCTTCCTTAGTGATATGTAATAGTATAATATACAGTAGGGGGGCTTCCTATGTGATCTGTAATAGTATAATACACAGTAGGGGGGCTTCCTTAGTGATGTGTAATAGTATAATATACAGTAGGGGGCTTCCTTAGTGATATGTAATAGTATAATACACAGTAGGGGGGCTTCCTTAGTGATATGTAATAGTATAATATACAGTAGGGCGGCTTCCTTAGTGATGTGTAATAGTATAATATACAGTAGGGGGGCTTCCTTAGTGATATGTAATAGTATAATATACAGTAGGGGGCTTCTTAGTGATGTGTAATAGTATAATATACAGTAGGGGGGCTTCCTTAGTGATATGTAATAGTATAATATACAGTAGGGGGCTTCCTTAGTGATCTGTAATAGTATAATATACAGTAGGGGGGCTTCCTTAGTGATCTGTAATAGTATAATATACAGTAGGGGGGGCTTCCTTAGTGATATGTAATAGTATAATATACAGTAGGGGGGCTTCCTATGTGATCTGTAATAGTATAATATACAGTAGGGGGGCTTCCTATGTGATCTGTAATAGTATAATACACAGTAGGGGGCTTCCTTAGTGATGTGTAATAGTATAATATACAGTAGGGGGGCTTCCTTAGTGATATGTAATAGTATAATACACAGTAGGGGGCTTCCTTAGTGATGTGTAATAGTATAATATACAGTAGGGGGCTTCCTTAGTGATGTGTAATAGTATAATATACAGTAGGGGGCTTCCTTAGTGATATGTAATAGTATAATATACAGTAGGGGGCTTCCTTAGTGATGTGTAATAGTATAATATACAGTAGGGGGCTTCCTTAGTGATGTGTAATAGTATAATATACAGTAGGGGGGCTTCCTTAGTGATCTGTAATAGTATAATATACAGTAGGGGGGGCTTCCTTAGTGATCTGTAATAGTATAATATACAGTAGGGGGGGCTTCCTTAGTGATATGTAATAGTATAATATACAGTAGGGGGGCTTCCTATGTGATCTGTAATAGTATAATATACAGTAGGGGGGGCTTCCTATGTGATCTGTAATAGTATAATACACAGTAGGGGGCTTCCTTAGTGATGTGTAATAGTATAATATACAGTAGGGGGGCTTCCTTAGTGATATGTAATAGTATAATACACAGTAGGGGGCTTCCTTAGTGATGTGTAATAGTATAATATACAGTAGGGGGCTTCCTTAGTGATGTGTAATAGTATAACACACAGTAGGGGGCTTCCTTAGTGATATGTAATAGTATAATACACAGTAGGGGGCTTCCTTAGTGATGTGTAATAGTATAATATACAGTAGGGGGGCTTCCTTAGTGATGTGTAATAGTATAATATACAGTAGGGGCTTCCTTAGTGATGTGTAATAGTATAATATACAGTAGGGGGGCTTCCTTAGTGATATGTAATAGTATAATATACAGTAGGGGGGCTTCCTATGTGATCTGTAATAGTATAATATACAGTAGGGGGGCTTCCTTAGTGATTTCTCATAGTATAATATACAGTAGGGGGGCTTCCTATGTGATCTGTAATAGTATAACACACAGTAGGGGCTTCCTTAGTGATATGTAATAGTATAATATACAGTAGGGGGGCTTCCTTAGTGATATGTAATAGTATAATATACAGTAGGGGGCTTCCTTAGTGATCTGTAATAGTATAATATACAGTAGGGGGGCTTCCTTAGTGATATGTAATAGTATAATATACAGTAGGGGGGCTTCCTATGTGATCTGTAATAGTATAATATACAGTAGGGGGGCTTCCTTAGTGATTTCTCAAAGTATAATATACAGTAGGGGGGCTTCCTTAGTGATATGTAATAGTATAATATAGAGTAGGGGGGGCTTCCTTAGTGATGTGTAATAGTATAATATACAGTAGGGGGGCTTCCTTAGTGATATGTCATAGTATAATATACAGTAGGGGGGGCTTCCTATGTGATCTGTAATAGTATAACACACAGTAGGGGCTTCCTATGTGATCTGTAATAGTATAATATACAGTAGGGGCGGCTTCCTTAGTGATATGTAATAGTATAATATACAGTAGGGGGGCTTCCTTAGTGATATGTAATAGTATAATATACAGTAGGGGGGCTTCCTTAGTGATATGTAATAGTATAATATACAGTAGGGGGGCTTCCTTAGTGATATGTAATAGTATAATATACAGTAGGGGGGGCTTCCTTAGTGATATGTAATAGTATAATATACAGTAGGGGGGCTTCCTTAGTGATATGTAATAGTATAATATACAGTAAGGGGGGCTTCCTTAGTGATATGTAATAGTATAATATACAGTAGGGGGGCTTCCTTAGTGATATGTAATAGTATAATATACAGTAGGGGGGCTTCCTTAGTGATGTGTAATAGTATAATACACAGTAGGGGGCTTCCTTAGTGATATGTAATAGTATAATATACAGTAGGGGGGGCTTCTTAGGTGATGTGTAATAGTATAATATACAGTAGGGGGGCTTCCTTAGTGATATGTAATAGTATAATATACAGTAGGGGGGCTTCCTTAGTGATATGTAATAGTATAATACACAGTAGGGGGCTTCCTTAGTGATGTGTAATAGTATAATACACAGTAGGGGGGCTTCCTTAGTGATATGTAATAGTATAATATACAGTAGGGGGGCTTCCTTAGTGATATGTAATAGTATAATATACAGTAGGGGGGCTTCCTTAGTGATGTGTAATAGTATAATATACAGTAGGGGGGCTTCCTTAGTGATATGTAATAGTATAATATACAGTAGGGGGGCTTCCTTAGTGATATGTAATAGTATAATATACAGTAGGGGGGCTTCCTTAGTGATATGTAATAGTATAATACACAGTAGGGGGCTTCCTTAGTGATATGTAATAGTATAATACACAGTAGGGGGCTTCCTTAGTGATGTGTAATAGTATAATATACAGTAGGGGGCTTCCTTAGTGATATGTAATAGTATAATATACAGTAGGGGGGCTTCCTTAGTGATTTGTCATAGTATAATATACAGTAGGGGGGCTTCCTATGTGATCTGTAATAGTATAATACACAGTAGGGGGGCTTCCTTAGTGATATGTAATAGTATAATATACAGTAGGGGGGCCTTCCTTAGTGATATGTAATAGTATAATACACAGTAGGGGGCTTCCTTAGTGATGTGTAATAGTATAATATACAGTAGGGGGGCTTCCTTAGTGATATGTAATAGTATAATATACAGTAGGGGGGGGGCTTCCTTAGTGATATGTAATAGTATAATATACAGTAGGGGGGCTTCCTATGTGATCTGTAATAGTATAATATACAGTAGGGGGGCTTCCTTAGTGATTTGTCATAGTATAATATACAGTAGGGGGGGCTTCCTTAGTGATGTGTAATAGTATAATATACAGTAGGGGGGTTTCCTTAGTGATATGTAATAGTATAATATACAGTAGGGGGCTTCCTTAGTGATATGTAATAGTATAATATACAGTAGGGGGGCTTCCTATGTGATCTGTAATAGTATAATATACAGTAGGGGGGCTTCCTTAGTGATTTCTCATAGTATAATATACAGTAGGGGGCTTCCTTAGTGATATGTCATAGTATAATATACAGTAGGGGGGCTTCCTATGTGATCTATAATAGTATAACACACAGTAGGGGCTTCCTTAGTGATATGTAATAGTATAATATACAGTAGGGGGGGGCTTCCTTAGTGATATGTAATAGTATAATATACAGTAGGGGGGCTTCCTTAGTGATATGTAATAGTATAATATACAGTAGGGGGGCTTCCTTAGTGATATGTAATAGTATAATATACAGTAGGGGGGCTTCCTTAGTGATATGTAATAGTATAATACACAGTAGGGGGGCTTCCTTAGTGATATGTAATAGTATAATATACAGTAGGGGGGGCTTCCTATGTGATCTGTAATAGTATAATATACAGTAGGGGGGCTTCCTTAGTGATTTCTCATAGTATAATATACAGTAGGGGGGCTTCCTATGTGATCTGTAATAGTATAACACACAGTAGGGGCTTCCTTAGTGATATGTAATAGTATAATATACAGTAGGGGGGCTTCCTATGTGATCTGTAATAGTATAATATACAGTAGGGGGGCTTCCTTAGTGATTTCTCATACTATAATATACAGTAGGGGGGCTTCCTTAGTGATTTCTCATACTATAATATACAGTAGGGGGGGCTTCCTTAGTGATGTGTAATAGTATAATATACAGTAGGGGGGCTTCCTTAGTGATATGTCATAGTATAATATACAGTAGGGGGGGCTTCCTTAGTGATATGTAATAGTATAATATACAGTAGGGGGGCTTCCTTAGTGACATGTAATAGTATAATACACAGTAGGGGGCTTCCTTAGTGATATGTAATAGTATAATACACAGTAGGGGGGCTTCCTTAGTGACATGTAATAGTATAATATACAGTAGGGCGGCTTCCTTAGTGATATGTAATAGTATAATATACAGTAGGGGGGGCTTCCTTAGTGATATGTAATAGTATAATATACAGTAGGGGGGGCTTCCTTAGTGATATGTAATAGTATAATATACAGTAGGGGGGCTTCCTTAGTGATATGTAATAGTATAATATACAGTAGGGGGGCTTCCTTAGTGATATATAATAGTATAATACACAGTAGGGGGCTTCCTTAGTGATGTGTAATAGTATAATACACAGTAGGGGGCTTCCTTAGTGATGTGTTATAGTATAATATACAGTAGGGGGGCTTCCTTAGTGATATGTAATAGTATAATATACAGTAGGGGGCTTCCTTAGTGATATGTAATAGTATAATACACA
Organism: Hyla sarda; assembly: GCF_029499605.1. NCBI lineage: Eukaryota > Metazoa > Chordata > Amphibia > Anura > Hylidae > Hyla > Hyla sarda. The sequence continues at coordinate 415,379,147 of NC_079189.1, forward strand.
GTAGGGGGCTTCCTTAGTGATGTGTAATAGTATAATATACAGTAGGGGGGCTTCCTTAGTGATCTGTAATAGTATAATATACAGTAGGGGGCTTCCTTAGTGATGTGTAATAGTATAATATACAGTAGGGGCGGCTTCCTTAGTGATATGTAATAGTATAATACACAGTAGGGGGCTTCCTTAGTGATATGTAATAGTATAATATACAGTAGGGGCGGCTTCCTTAGTGATATGTAATAGTATAATACACAGTAGGGGGCTTCCTTAGTGATGTGTAATAGTATAATATACAGTAGGGGGCTTCCTTAGTGATGTGTTATAGTATAATATACAGTAGGGGGGCTTCCTTAGTGATATGTAATAGTATAATACACAGTAGGGGGCTTCCTTAGTGATATGTAATAGTATAATATACAGTAGGGGGCTTCCTTAGTGATATGTAATAGTATAATATACAGTAGGGGGGCTTCCTTAGTGATATGTAATAGTATAATATACAGTAGGGGGCGGCTTCCTTAGTGATATGTAATAGTATAATACACAGTAGGGGGCTTCCTTAGTGATGTGTAATAGTATAATATACAGTAGGGGGGCTTCCTTAGTGATGTGTTATAGTATAATATACAGTAGGGGGGCTTCCTTAGTGATATGTAATAGTATAATACACAGTAGGGGGCTTCCTTAGTGATATGTAATAGTATAATATACAGTAGGGGGCTTCCTTAGTGATATGTAATAGTATAATATACAGTAGGGGGGCTTCCTTAGTGATATGTAATAGTATAATATACAGTAGGGGCGGCTTCCTTAGTGATATGTAATAGTATAATACACAGTAGGGGGCTTCCTTAGTGATGTGTAATAGTATAATATACAGTAGGGGGGCTTCCTTAGTGATGTGTTATAGTATAATATACAGTAGGGGGGCTTCCTTAGTGATATGTAATAGTATAATACACAGTAGGGGGCTTCCTTAGTGATATGTAATAGTATAATATACAGTAGGGGGCTTCCTTAGTGATATGTAATAGTATAATATACAGTAGGGGACTTCCTTAGTGATATGTAATAGTATAATATACAGTAGGGGGGCTTCCTTAGTGATTTGTCATAGTATAATATACAGTAGGGGGGGGCTTCCTATGTGATCTGTAATAGTATAATACACAGTAGGGGGCTTCCTTAGTGATATGTAATAGTATAATACACAGTAGGGGGGCTTCCTTAGTGATATGTAATAGTATAATATACAGTAGGGGGGCTTCCTTAGTGATGTGTAATAGTATAATATACAGTAGGGGGGCTTCCTTAGTGATGTGTAATAGTATAATATACAGTAGGGGGGCTTCCTTAGTGATATGTAATAGTATAATATACAGTAGGGGGGCTTCCTTAGTGATGTGTAATAGTATAATATACAGTAGGGGGGCTTCCTATGTGATCTGTAATAGTATAACACACAGTAGGGGCTTCCTTAGTGACATGTAATAGTATAATATACAGTAGGGGGGGCTTCCTTAGTGATGTGTAATAGTATAATATACAGTAGGGGGGCTTCCTTAGTGATATGTCATAGTATAATATACAGTAGGGGGGCTTCCTTAGTGATGTGTAATAGTATAATATACAGTAGGGGGGCTTCCTTAGTGATATGTAATAGTATAATACACAGTAGGGGGGCTTCCTTAGTGATGTGTAATAGTATAATATACAGTAGGGGGGGGCTTCCTTATTTATGTGTAATAGTATAATATACAGTAGGGGGGCTTCCTTAGTGATATGTAATAGTATAATATACAGTAGGGGGGGCTTCCTTAGTGATATGTAATAGTATAATATACAGTAGGGGGGCTTCCTTAGTGATATGTAATAGTATAATATACAGTAGGGGGCTTCCTTAGTGATATGTAATAGTATAATACACAGTAGGGGGCTTCCTTAGTGATATGTAATAGTATAATATACAGTAGGGGCGGCTTCCTTAGTGATGTGTAATAGTATAATATACAGTAGGGGGGCTTCCTTAGTGATATGTAATAGTATAATATACAGTAGGGGGGCTTCCTTAGTGATGTGTAATAGTATAATATACAGTAGGGGGGGCTTCCTTAGTGATATGTAATAGTATAATATACAGTAGGGGGGCTTCCTTAGTGATGTGTAATAGTATAATATACAGTAGGGGGGCTTCCTTAGTGATGTGTAATAGTATAATATACAGTAGGGGGGCTTCCTTAGTGATATGTAATAGTATAATATACAGTAGGGGGGGCTTCCTTAGTGATATGTAATAGTATAACACACAGTAGGGGGGCTTCCTTAGTGATGTGTAATAGTATAATATACAGTAGGGGGGCTTCCTTAGTGATATGTAATAGTATAATATACAGTAGGGGGGGCTTCCTTAGTGATGTGTAATAGTATAATATACAGTAGGGGGGCTTCCTTAGTGATATGTAATAGTATAATATACAGTAGGGGGGGCTTCCTTAGTGATATATAATAGTATAACACACAGTAGGGGGGCTTCCTTAGTGATGTGTAATAGTATAATATACAGTAGGGGGGCTTCCTTAGTGATATGTAATAGTATAATATACAGTAGGGGGGCTTCCTTAGTGATGTGTAATAGTATAATATACAGTAGGGGGGCTTCCTTAGTGATGTGTAATAGTATAATACACAGTAGGGGGGCTTCCTAGTGATATGTAATAGTATAATATACAGTAGGGGGGGCTTCCTTAGTGATATGTAATAGTATAACACACAGTAGGGGGCTTCCTTAGTGATGTGTAATAGTATAATATACAGTAGGGGGGCTTCCTTAGTGATGTGTAATAGTATAATATACAGTAGGGCGGCTTCCTTAGTGATGTGTAATAGTATAATATACAGTAGGGGGGCTTCCTTAGTGATATGTAATAGTATAATATACAGTAGGGGGGCTTCCTTAGTGATGTGTAATAGTATAATATACAGTAGGGGGCTTCCTTAGTGATATGTAATAGTATAATATACAGTAGGGGGGCTTCCTTAGTGATGTGTAATAGTATAATATACAGTAGGGGGGGCTTCCTTAGTGATGTGTAATAGTATAATATACAGTAGGGGGGCTTCCTTAGTGATATGTAATAGTATAATATACAGTAGGGGGGGCTTACTTAGTGATATGTAATAGTATAACACACAGTAGGGGGCTTCCTTAGTGATGTGTAATAGTATAATATACAGTAGGGGGGGCTTCCTTAGTGATATGTAATAGTATAATATACAGTAGGGGGGCTTCCTTAGTGATGTGTAATAGTATAATATACAGTAGGGGGGCTTCCTTAGTGATATGTAATAGTATAATATACAGTAGGGGGGGCTTCCTTAGTGATATGTAATAGTATAACACACAGTAGGGGGGCTTCCTTAGTGATTTCTCATAGTATAATATACAGTAGGGGGGGCTTCCTTAGTGATATGTAATAGTATAATATACAGTAGGGGGGCTTCCTTAGTGATGTGTAATAGTATAATATACAGTAGGGGGGCTTCCTTAGTGATATGTAATAGTATAATATACAGTAGGGGGCTTCCTTAGTGATGTGTAATAGTATAATATACAGAAGGGGGGCTTCCTTAGTGATGTGTAATAGTATAATATACAGTAGGGGGGCTTCCTTAGTGATATGTAATAGTATAATATACAGTAGGGGGCTTCCTTAGTGATGTGTAATAGTATAATATACAGTAGGGGGCTTCCTAGTGATATGTAATAGTATAATATACAGTAGGGGGCTTCCTTAGTGATGTGTAATAGTATAATATACAGTAGGGGGGCTTCCTTAGTGATATGTAATAGTATAATATACAGTAGGGGGGCTTCCTTATGTGATGTGTAATAGTATAATATACAGTAGGGGGCTTCCTTAGTGATTTCTCATAGTATATATACTATGAGAAATCACTAAGGAAGCCCCCCTACTGTATATTATACTATTACACATCACATAGGAAGCCCCCCCTACTGTATATTATACTATTACATATCACTAAGGAAGCCCCCCTACTGTATATTATACTATTACACATCACTAAGGAAGCCCCCTACTGTATATTATACTATTACATATCACTAAGGAAGCCCCCCTACTGTATATTATACTATTACACATCACTAAGGAAGCCCCCTACTGTATATTATACTATTACATATCACTAAGGAAGCCCCCCTACTGTATATTATACTATTACACATCACTAAGGAAGCCCCCCTTCTGTATATTATACTATTACACATCACTAAGGAAGCCCCCTACTGTATATTATACTATTACATATCACTAAGGAAGCCCCCCTACTGTATATTATACTATTACACATCACTAAGGAAGCCCCCCTACTGTATATTATACTATTACATATCACTAAGGAAGCCCCCCTACTGTATATTATACTATGAGAAATCACTAAGGAAGCCCCCCTACTGTGTGTTATACTATTACATATCACTAAGGAAGCCCCCCCTACTGTATATTATACTATTACATATCACTAAGGAAGCCCCCCTACTGTATATTATACTATTACACATCACTAAGGAAGCCCCCCTACTGTATATTATACTATTACATATCACTAAGGAAGCCCCCCTACTGTATATTATACTATTACACATCACTAAGGAAGCCCCCTACTGTGTGTTATACTATTACATATCACTAAGTAAGCCCCCCCTACTGTATATTATACTATTACATATCACTAAGGAAGCCCCCCTACTGTATATTATACTATTACACATCACTAAGGAAGCCCCCCTACTGTATATTATACTATTACACATCACTAAGGAAGCCCCCCCTACTGTATATTATACTATTACATATCACTAAGGAAGCCCCCTACTGTATATTATACTATTACACATCACTAAGGAAGCCCCCCTACTGTATATTATACTATTACATATCACTAAGGAAGCCCCCCTACTGTATATTATACTATTACACATCACTAAGGAAGCCGCCCTACTGTATATTATACTATTACACATCACTAAGGAAGCCCCCTACTGTATATTATACTATTACACATCACTAAGGAAGCCCCCTACTGTGTGTTATACTATTACATATCACTAAGGAAGCCCCCCCTACTGTATATTATACTATTACATATCACTAAGGAAGCCCCCCTACTGTGTATTATACTATTACATATCACTAAGGAAGCCCCCCTACTGTATATTATACTATTACACATCACTAAGGAAGCCCCCCTACTGTATATTATACTATTACATATCACTAAGGAAGCCCCCCTACTGTATATTATACTATTACACATCACTAAGGAAGCCCCCCTACTGTGTGTTATACTATTATATATCACTAAGGAAGCCCCCCCTACTGTATATTATACTATTACATATCACTAAGGAAGCCCCCCTACTGTATATTATACTATTACACATCACTAAGGAAGCCCCCCTACTGTATATTATACTATTACATATCACTAAGGAAGCCCCCCTACTGTATATTATACTATTACACATCACTAAGGAAGCCCCCCTACTGTGTGTTATACTATTACATATCACTAAGGAAGCCCCCCCTACTGTATATTATACTATTACATATCACTAAGGAAGCCCCCCTACTGTATATTATACTATTACACATCACTAAGGAAGCCCCCCTACTGTATATTATACTATTACACATCACTAAGGAAGCCCCCCTACTGTATATTATACTATTACATATCACTAAGGAAGCCCCCCTACTGTATATTATACTATTACACATCACTAAGGAAGCCCCCCTACTGTATATTATACTATTACATATCACTAAGGAAGCCCCCCTACTGTATATTATACTATTACACATCACTAAGGAAGCCGCCCTACTGTATATTATACTATTACATATCACTAAGGAAGCCCCCCTACTGTGTATTATACTATTACATATCACTAAGGAAGCCCCCTACTGTATATTATACTATTACATATCACTAAGGAAGCCCCCCTACTGTATATTATACTATTACATATCACTAAGGAAGCCCCCCTACTGTATATTATACTATTACATATCACTAAGGAAGCCCCCCTACTGTATATTATACTATTACACATAAATAAGGAAGCCCCCCCTACTGTATATTATACTATTACACATCACTAAGGAAGCCCCCTACTGTGTATTATACTATTACATATCACTAAGGAAGCCCCCCTACTGTATATTATACTATTACACATCACTAAGGAAGCCCCCCTACTGTATATTATACTATGACATATCACTAAGGAAGCCCCCCTACTGTATATTATACTATTACACATCACTAAGGAAGCCCCCCTACTGTATATTATACTATTACATGTCACTAAGGAAGCCCCTACTGTGTGTTATACTATTACAGATCACATAGGAAGCCCCCCTACTGTATATTATACTATTACACATCACTAAGGAAGCCCCCCTACTGTATATTATACTATTACATATCACTAAGGAAGCCCCCTACTGTATATTATACTATTACACATCACTAAGGAAGCCCCCCTACTGTATATTATACTATTACACATCACTAAGGAAGCCCCCCTACTGTATATTATACTATTACATATCACTAAGGAAGCCCCCCTACTGTGTATTATACTATTACATATCACTAAGGAAGCCCCCTACTGTGTATTATACTATTACAGATCACATAGGAAGCCCCCCCTACTGTATATTATACTATGACAAATCACTAAGGAAGCCCCCCTACTGTATATTATACTATTACATATCACTAAGGAAGTCCCCTACTGTATATTATACTATTACATATCACTAAGGAAGCCCCCTACTGTATATTATACTATTACATATCACTAAGGAAGCCCCCTACTGTGTATTATACTATTACATATCACTAAGGAAGCCCCCCTACTGTATATTATACTATAACACATCACTAAGGAAGCCCCCCTACTGTATATTATACTATTACACATCACTAAGGAAGCCCCCTACTGTGTATTATACTATTACATATCACTAAGGAAGCCGCCCCTACTGTATATTATACTATTACATATCACTAAGGAAGCCCCCTACTGTATATTATACTATTACATATCACTAAGGAAGCCCCCTACTGTATATTATACTATTACATATCACTAAGGAAGCCCCCTACTGTGTATTATACTATTACATATCACTAAGGAAGCCCCCCTACTGTATATTATACTATAACACATCACTAAGGAAGCCCCCCTACTGTATATTATACTATTACACATCACTAAGGAAGCCCCCTACTGTGTATTATACTATTACATATCACTAAGGAAGCCGCCCCTACTGTATATTATACTATTACATATCACTAAGGAAGCCCCCCTACTGTATATTATACTATTACATATCACTAAGGAAGCCCCCTACTGTATATTATACTATTACATATCACTAAGGAAGCCCCCTACTGTGTATTATACTATTACATATCACTAAGGAAGCCCCCCTACTGTATATTATACTATAACACATCACTAAGGAAGCCCCCCTACTGTATATTATACTATTACACATCACTAAGGAAGCCCCCTACTGTGTATTATACTATTACATATCACTAAGGAAGCCGCCCCTACTGTATATTATACTATTACATATCACTAAGGAAGCCCCCTACTGTGTATTATACTATTACATATCACTAAGGAAGCCGCCCCTACTGTATATTATACTATTACACATCACTAAGGAAGCCCCCTACTGTATATTATACTATTACAGATCACTAAGGAAGCCCCCCTACTGTATATTATACTATTACACATCACTAAGGAAGCCCCCTACTGTGTATTATACTATTACATATCACTAAGGAAGCCCCCTACTGTATATTATACTATTACATATCACTAAGGAAGCCCCCCTACTGTATATTATACTATAACACATCACTAAGGAAGCCCCCTACTGTGTATTATACTATTACACATCACTAAGGAAGCCCCCTACTGTGTATTATACTATTATATATCACTAAGGAAGCCCCCCTACTGTATATTATACTATTACATATCACTAAGGAAGCCCCCCTACTGTATATTATACTATTACATATCACTAAGGAAGCCCCCCTACTGTATATTATACTATTACATATCACTAAGGAAGCCCCCCCTACTGTATATTATACTATTACATATCACTAAGGAAGCCGCCCTACTGTATATTATACTATTACATGTCACTAAGGAAGCCCCCCTACTGTGTATTATACTATTACATATCACTAAGGAAGCCCCCTACTGTGTATTATACTATTACATGTCACTAAGGAAGCCCCCCTACTGTATATTATACTATTACATATCACTAAGGAAGCCCCCCTACTGTATATTATACTATGACATATCACTAAGGAAGCCCCCCTACTGTATATTATACTATTACACATCACTAAGGAAGCCCCCCTACTGTATATTATAGTATGAGAAATCACTAAGGAAGCCCCCCTACTGTATATTATAGTATGAGAAATCACTAAGGAAGCCCCCCTACTGTATATTATACTATTACAGATCACATAGGAAGCCCCCCTACTGTATATTATACTATTACATATCACTAAGGAAGCCCCTACTGTGTGTTATACTATTACAGATCACATAGGAAGCCCCCCTACTGTATATTATACTATGAGAAATCACTAAGGAAGCCCCCCTACTGTATATTATACTATTACAGATCACATAGGAAGCCCCCCTACTGTATATTATACTATTACATATCACTAAGGAAGCCCCCCTACTGTGTATTATACTATTACATATCACTAAGGAAGCCCCCTACTGTATATTATACTATTACATATCACTAAGGAAGCCCCCCTACTGTATATTATACTATTACATATCACTAAGGAAGCCCCCCTACTGTATATTATACTATTACATATCACTAAGGAAGCCCCCCCTACTGTATATTATACTATTACATATCACTAAGGAAGCCCCTACTGTGTGTTATACTATTATAGATCACATAGGAAGCCCCCCTACTGTATATTATACTATGACATATCACTAAGGAAGCCCCCTACTGTATATTATACTATGAGAAATCACTAAGGAAGCCCCCCCTACTGTATATTATACTATTACAGATCACATAGGAAGCCCCCCTACTGTATATTATACTATTACATATCACTAAGGAAGCCCCCCTACTGTATATTATACTATTACATATCACTAAGGAAACCCCCCTACTGTATATTATACTATTACACATCACTAAGGAAGCCCCCCCTACTGTATATTATACTATGACAAATCACTAAGGAAGCCCCCCTACTGTATATTATACTATTACAGATCACATAGGAAGCCCCCCTACTGTATATTATACTATTACATATCACTAAGGAAGCCCCCCCCCTACTGTATATTATACTATTACATATCACTAAGGAAGCCCCCCTACTGTATATTATACTATTACACATCACTAAGGAAGCCCCCTACTGTGTATTATACTATTACATATCACTAAGGAAGGCCCCCTACTGTATATTATACTATTACATATCACTAAGGAAGCCCCCCTACTGTGTATTATACTATTACAGATCACATAGGAAGCCCCCCTACTGTATATTATACTATGACAAATCACTAAGGAAGCCCCCCTACTGTATATTATACTATTACATATCACTAAGGAAGCCCCCTACTGTATATTATACTATTACACATCACTAAGGAAGCCCCCTACTGTGTATTATACTATTACATATCACTAAGGAAGCCCCCTACTGTGTATTATACTATTACATATCACTAAGGAAGCCCCCCTACTGTATATTATACTATTACATATCACTAAGGAAGCCCCCCCTACTGTATATTATACTATTACATATCACTAAGGAAGCCCCCTACTGTATATTATACTATTACACATCACTAAGGAAGCCCCCCTACTGTATATTATACTATTACATATCACTAAGGAAGCCCCCCTACTGTATATTATACTATTACATATCACTAAGGAAGCCCCCTACTGTGTATTATACTATTACACATCACTAAGGAAGCCCCCTACTGTGTATTATACTATTACATATCACTAAGGAAGCCCCCTACTGTATATTATACTATTACATATCACTAAGGAAGCCCCCCCTACTGTATATTATACTATTACACATCACTAAGGAAGCCCCCCTACTGTATATTATACTATTACATATCACTAAGGAAGCCCCCTACTGTGTATTATACTATTACACATCACTAAGGAAGCCCCCTACTGTATATTATACTATTACATATCACTAAGGAAGCCCCCCTACTGTATATTATACTATTACATATCACTAAGGAAGCCCCCTACTGTATATTATACTATTACATATCACTAAGGAAGCCCCCCTACTGTATATTATACTATTACATATCACTAAGGAAGCCCCCCTACTGTATATTATACTATTACATATCACTAAGGAAGCCCCCCTACTGTATATTATACTATTACATATCACTAAGGAAGCCCCCCTACTGTATATTATACTATTACATATCACTAAGGAAGCCCCCCTACTGTATATTATACTATTACATATCACTAAGGAAGCCGCCCCTACTGTATATTATACTATTACAGATCACATAGGAAGCCCCTACTGTGTGTTATACTATTACAGATCACATAGAAGCCCCCCTACTGTATATTATACTATGACATATCACTAAGGAAGCCCCCCTACTGTATATTATACTATTACACATCACTAAGGAAGCCCCCCTACTCTATATTATACTATTACATATCACTAAGGAAGCCCCCCCTACTGTATATTATACTTTGAGAAATCACTAAGGAAGCCCCCCTACTGTATATTATACTATTACAGATCACATAGGAAGCCCCCCTACTGTATATTATACTATTACATATCACTAAGGAAGCCCCCCTACTGTATATTATACTATTACAGATCACTAAGGAAGCCCCCTACTGTATATTATACTATTACATATCACTAAGGAAGCCCCCCTACTGTATATTATACTATTACATATCACTAAGGAAGCCCCTACTGTGTGTTATACTATTACAGATCACATAGGAAGCCCCCCTACTGTATATTATACTATGAGAAATCACTAAGGAAGCCCCCCTACTGTATATTATACTATTACAGATCACATAGGAAGCCCCCCTACTGTATATTATACTATTACATATCACTAAGGAAGCCCCCCTACTGTATATTATACTATTACACATCACTAAGGAAGCCCCCTACTGTATATTATACTATTACACATCACTAAGGAAGCCCCCCTACTGTATATTATACTATTACACATCACTAAGGAAGCCCCCTACTGTGTATTATACTATTACATATCACTAAGGAAGCCCCCTACTGTGTGTTATACTATTACACATCACTAAGGAAGCCCCCTACTGTATATTATACTATTACACATCACTAAGGAAGCCCCCTACTGTGTATTATACTATTACATATCACTAAGGAAGCCCCCCTACTGTATATTATACTATTACACATCACTAAGGAAGCCCCCTACTGTGTATTATACTATTACAGATCACATAGGAAGCCCCCCTACTGTATATTATACTATTACAGATCACATAGGAAGCCCCCCTACTGTATATTATACTATTACATATCACTAAGGAAGCCCCCCTACTGTATATTATACTATTACAGATCACTAAGGAAGCCCCCCTACTGTATATTATACTATTACAGATCACTAAGGAAGCCCCCTACTGTATATTATACTATTACACATCACTAAGGAAGCCCCCTACTGTATATTATACTATTACACATCACTAAGGAAGCCCCCTACTGTATATTATACTATTACATATCACTAAGGAAGCCCCCTACTGTATATTATACTATTACACATCACTAAGGAAGCCCCCTACTGTATATTATACTATTACACATCACTAAGGAAGCCCCCTACTGTGTATTATACTATTACATATCACTAAGGAAGCCCCCCTACTGTATATTATACTATTACACATCACTAAGGAAGCCCCCTACTGTGTATTATACTATTACAGATCACATAGGAAGCCCCCCTACTGTATATTATACTATTACAGATCACATAGGAAGCCCCCCTACTGTATATTATACTATTACATATCACTAAGGAAGCCCCCCCCTACTGTATATTATACTATTACAGATCACTAAGGAAGCCCCCCTACTGTATATTATACTATTACAGATCACTAAGGAAGCCCCCTACTGTATATTATACTATTACATATCACTAAGGAAGCCCCCCTACTGTATATTATACTATTACACATCACTAAGGAAGCCCCCTACTGTATATTATACTATTACATATCACTAAGGAAGCCCCCCTACTGTATATTATACTATTACACATCACTAAGGAAGCCGCCCTACTGTATATTATACTATTACATATCACTAAGGAAGCCCCCCTACTGTGTATTATACTATTACATATCACTAAGGAAGCCCCCTACTGTATATTATACTATTACACATCACTAAGGAAGCCCCCCTACTGTGTATTATACTATTACAGATCACATAGGAAGCCCCCCTACTGTATATTATACTATTACATATCACTAAGGAAGCCCCCCTACTGTATATTATACTATTACACATCACTAAGGAAGCCCCCTACTGTATATTATACTATTACATATCACATAGGAAGCCCCCCTACTGTATATTATACTATGACAAATCACTAAGGAAGCCCCCTACTGTATATTATACTATTACACATCACTAAGGAAGCCCCCCTACTGTATATTATACTATTACACATCACTAAGGAAGCCCCCTACTGTGTATTATACTATTACAGATCACATAGGAAGCCCCCCTACTGTATATTATACTATTACACATCACTAAGGAAACCCCCCTACTGTATATTATACTATTACATATCACTAAGGAAGCCCCCCCCTACTGTATATTATACTATTACACATCACTAAGGAAGCCCCCCTACTGTATATTATACTATTACAGATCACATAGGAAGCCCCCCTACTGTATATTATACTATTACACATCACTAAGGAAGCCCCCCTACTGTATATTATACTATTACACATCACTAAGGAAGCCCCCTACTGTGTATTATACTATTACATATCACTAAGTAAGCCCCCTACTGTGTATTATACTATTACATATCACTAAGGAAGCCCCCCTACTGTGTATTATACTATTACATATCACTAAGGAAGCCCCCCTACTGTATATTATACTATTACATATCACTAAGGAAGCCCCCCTACTGTATATTATACTATTACACATCACTAAGGAAGCCCCCTACTGTGTATTATACTATTACATATCACTAAGGAAGCCCCCCTACTGTATATTATACTATTACACATCACTAAGGAAGCCCCCTACTGTGTATTATACTATTACATATCACTAAGGAAGCCCCCTACTGTGTATTATACTATTACATATCACTAAGGAAGCCCCCCTACTGTGTATTATACTATTACATATCACTAAGGAAGCCCCCCTACTGTATATTATACTATTACATATCACTAAGGAAGCCCCCCTACTGTATATTATACTATTACATATCACTAAGGAAGCCCCCTACTGTGTATTATACTATTACATATCACTAAGGAAGCCCCCCTACTGTATATTATACTATTACATGTCACTAAGGAAGCCCCCCTACTGTATATTATACTATTACACATCACTAAGGAAGCCCCCTACTGTATATTATACTATTACACATCACTAAGGAAGCCCCCTACTGTGTATTATACTATTACATATCACTAAGGAAGCCCCCCTACTGTATATTATACTATTACACATCACTAAGGAAGCCCCCTACTGTGTATTATACTATTACAGATCACATAGGAAGCCCCCCTACTGTATATTATACTATTACAGATCACATAGGAAGCCCCCCTACTGTATATTATACTATTACATATCACTAAGGAAGCCCCCCCTACTGTATATTATACTATTACAGATCACTAAGGAAGCCCCCCTACTGTATATTATACTATTACAGATCACTAAGGAAGCCCCCTACTGTATATTATACTATTACATATCACTAAGGAAGCCCCCCTACTGTATATTATACTATTACACATCACTAAGGAAGCCCCCTACTGTATATTATACTATTAAATATCACTAAGGAAGCCCCCCTACTGTATATTATACTATTACACATCACTAAGGAAGCCCCCCTACTGTATATTATACTATTACACATCACTAAGGAAGCCCCCCTACTGTGTATTATACTATTACAGATCACATAGGAAGCCCCCCTACTGTATATTATACTATTACATATCACTAAGGAAGCCCCCCTACTGTATATTATACTATTACACATCACTAAGGAAGCCCCCTACTGTATATTATACTATTACATATCACATAGGAAGCCCCCCTACTGTATATTATACTATGACAAATCACTAAGGAAGCCCCCTACTGTATATTATACTATTACACATCACTAAGGAAGCCCCCCTACTGTATATTATACTATTACACATCACTAAGGAAGCCCCCTACTGTGTATTATACTATTACAGATCACATAGGAAGCCCCCCTACTGTATATTATACTATTACAGATCACATAGGAAGCCCCCCTACTGTATATTATACTATTACACATCACTAAGGAAGCCCCCTACTGTATATTATACTATTACATATCACTAAGGAAGCCCCCCTACTGTATATTATACTATTACATATCACTAAGGAAGCCCCCCTACTGTATATTATACTATTACATATCACTAAGGAAGCCCCCTACTGTGTATTATACTATTACATATCACTAAGGAAGCCCCCCTACTGTATATTATACTATTACATGTCACTAAGGAAGCCCCTACTGTGTGTTATACTATTACAGATCACATAGGAAGCCCCCCTACTGTATATTATACTATTACATATCACTAAGGAAGCCCCCTACTGTATATTATACTATTACACATCACTAAGGAAGCCCCCCTACTCTATATTATACTATTACATATCACTAAGGAAGCCCCCCCTACTGTATATTATACTTTGAGAAATCACTAAGGAAGCCCCCCTACTGTATATTATACTATTACAGATCACATAGGAAGCCCCCCTACTGTGTATTATACTATTACATGTCACTAAGGAAGCCCCCTACTGTGTATTATACTATTACATATCACTAAGGAAGCCCCCCTACTGTATATTATACTATTACATATCACTAAGGAAGCCCCCCTACTGTGTATTATACTATTACACATCACTAAGGAAGCCCCCCTACTGTATATTATACTATTACATATCACTAAGGAAGCCCCCCTACTGTATATTATACTATTACAGATCACTAAGGAAGCCCCCTACTGTATATTATACTATTACATATCACTAAGGAAGCCCCCCCTACTGTATATTATACTTTGAGAAATCACTAAGGAAGCCCCCCTACTGTATATTATACTATTACAGATCACATAGGAAGCCCCCCTACTGTATATTATACTATTACATATCACTAAGGAAGCCCCCCTACTGTATATTATACTATTACATATCACTAAGGAAGCCCCCTACTGTATATTATACTATTACACATCACTAAGGAAGCCCCCCTACTGTATATTATACTATTACACATCACTAAGGAAGCCCCCCTACTGTATATTATACTATTACATGTCACTAAGGAAGCCCCCCTACTGTGTATTATACTATTACATGTCACTAAGGAAGCCCCTACTGTGTGTTATACTATTACACATCACTAAGGAAGCCCCCCTACTGTGTATTATACTATTACATATCACTAAGGAAGCCCCCCTACTGTGTATTATACTATTACACATCACTAAGGAAGCCCCCCTACTGTGTATTATACTATTACACATCACTAAGGAAGCCCCCTACTGTATATTATACTATTACATATCACTAAGGAAGCCCCCCTACTGTGTATTATACTATTACACATCACTAAGGAAGCCCCCCTACTGTATATTATACTATTACACATCACTAAGGAAGCCCCCCTACTGTATATTATACTATTACAGATCACTAAGGAAGCCCCCTACTGTATATTATACTATTACATATCACTAAGGAAGCCCCCCTACTGTATATTATACTATTACATATCACTAAGGAAGCCCCTACTTTGTGTTATACTATTACAGATCACATAGGAAGCCCCCCTACTGTATATTATACTATGAGAAATAACTAAGGAAGCCCCCCTACTGTATATTATACTATTACAGATCACATAGGAAGCCCCCCTACTGTATATTATACTATTACATATCACTAAGGAAGCCCCCCTACTGTATATTATACTATTACATGTCACTAAGGAAGCACCCTACTGTGTGTTATACTATTACAGATCACATAGGAAGCCCCCCTACTGTATATTATACTATGACATATCACTAAGGAAGCCCCCCTACTGTATATTATACTATTACACATCACTAAGGAAGCCCCCCTACTCTATATTATACTATTACATATCACTAAGGAAGCCCCCCTACTGTATATTATACTATTACATGTCACTAAGGAAGCCCCTACTGTATATTATACTATTACACATCACTAAGGAAGCCCCCCTACTGTATATTATACTATTACACATCACTAAGGAAGCCCCCCTACTGTATATTATACTATTACATATCACTAAGGAAGCCCCCTACTGTGTATTATACTTTTACACATCACTAAGGAAGCCCCCCTACTGTATATTATACTATTACAGATCACATAGGAAGCCCCCCTACTGTATATTATACTATTACATATCACTAAGGAAGCCCCCCTACTGTATATTATACTATTACATATCACTAAGGAAGCCCCCCTACTGTATATTATACTATTACACATCACTAAGGAAGCCCCCCTACTGTATATTATACTATTACATATCACTAAGGAAGCCCCCTACTGTGTATTATACTATTACACATCACTAAGGAAGCCCCCTACTGTATATTATACTATTACATATCACTAAGGAAGCCCCCCTACTGTATATTATACTATTACATATCACTAAGGAAGCCCCCCTACTGTATATTATACTATTACATATCACTAAGGAAGCCCCCTACTGTGTATTATACTATTACATATCACTAAGGAAGCCCCCCTACTGTATATTATACTATTACATGTCACTAAGGAAGCCCCCTACTGTGTGTTATACTATTACAGATCACATAGGAAGCCCCCCTACTGTATATTATACTATGACATATCACTAAGGAAGCCCCCCTACTGTATATTATACTATTACATATCACTAAGGAAGCCCCCCTACTCTATATTATACTATTACATATCACTAAGGAAGCCCCCCCTACTGTATATTATACTTTGAGAAATCACTAAGGAAGCCCCCCTACTGTATATTATACTATTACAGATCACATAGGAAGCCCCCCTACTGTATATTATACTATTACATATCACTAAGGAAGCCCCCCTACTGTATATTATACTATTACACATCACTAAGGAAGCCCCCCTACTGTATATTATACTATTACACATCACTAAGGAAGCCCCCCTACTGTATATTATACTATTACATATCACTAAGGAAGCCCCCCTACTGTGTATTATACTATTACATATCACTAAGGAAGCCCCCCTACTGTATATTATACTATTACACATCACTAAGGAAGCCCCCCTACTGTATATTATACTATTACACATCACTAAGGAAGCCCCCCTACTGTATATTATACTATTACATATCACTAAGGAAGCCCCCCTACTGTGTATTATACTATTACATATCACTAAGGAAGCCCCCCTACTGTATATTATACTATTACATATCACTAAGGAAGCCCCTACTGTGTGTTATACTATTACAGATCACATAGGAAGCCCCCCTACTGTATATTATACTATGAGAAATCACTAAGGAAGCCCCCCTACTGTATATTATACTATTACAGATCACATAGGAAGCCCCCCTACTGTATATTATACTATTACATATCACTAAGGAAGCCCCCCTACTGTATATTATACTATTACACATCACTAAGGAAGCCCCCTACTGTATATTATACTATTACACATCACTAAGGAAGCCCCCTACTGTATATTATACTATTACACATCACTAAGGAAGCCCCCTACTGTGTATTATACTATTACATATCACTAAGGAAGCCCCCTACTGTGTGTTATACTATTACACATCACTAAGGAAGCCCCCTACTGTATATTATACTATTACACATCACTAAGGAAGCCCCCTACTGTGTATTATACTATTACATATCACTAAGGAAGCCCCCCTACTGTATATTATACTATTACACATCACTAAGGAAGCCCCCTACTGTGTATTATACTATTACAGATCACATAGGAAGCCCCCCTACTGTATATTATACTATTACAGATCACATAGGAAGCCCCCCTACTGTATATTATACTATTACATATCACTAAGGAAGCCCCCCCTACTGTATATTATACTATTACAGATCACTAAGGAAGCCCCCCTACTGTATATTATACTATTACAGATCACTAAGGAAGCCCCCTACTGTATATTATACTATTACATATCACTAAGGAAGCCCCCCCTACTGTATATTATACTATTACACATCACTAAGGAAGCCCCCTACTGTATATTATACTATTACATATCACTAAGGAAGCCCCCCTACTGTATATTATACTATTACACATCACTAAGGAAGCCCCCCTACTGTATATTATACTATTACACATCACTAAGGAAGCCCCCTACTGTGTATTATACTATTACAGATCACATAGGAAGCCCCCCTACTGTATATTATACTATTACATATCACTAAGGAAGCCCCCCTACTGTATATTATACTATTACACATCACTAAGGAAGCCCCCTACTGTATATTATACTATTACATATCACATAGGAAGCCCCCCTACTGTATATTATACTATGACAAATCACTAAGGAAGCCCCCCTACTGTATATTATACTATTACATATCACTAAGGAAGCCCCCCTACTGTATATTATACTATTACACATCACTAAGGAAGCCCCCCTACTGTATATTATACTATTACACATCACTAAGGAAGCCCCCCTACTGTATATTATACTATTACACATCACTAAGGAAGCCCCCTACTGTGTATTATACTATTACAGATCACATAGGAAGCCCCCCTACTGTATATTATACTATTACAGATCACATAGGAAGCCCCCCTACTGTATATTATACTATTACATATCACTAAGGAAGCCCCCCCCTACTGTATATTATACTATTACAGATCACTAAGGAAGCCCCCCTACTGTATATTATACTATTACAGATCACTAAGGAAGCCCCCTACTGTATATTATACTATTACATATCACTAAGGAAGCCCCCCTACTGTATATTATACTATTACATATCACTAAGGAAGCCCCCCTACTGTATATTATACTATTACATATCACTAAGGAAGCCCCTTACTGTATATTATACTATTACACATCACTAAGGAAGCCCCCTACTGTATATTATACTATTACACATCACTAAGGAAGCCCCCCTACTGTATATTATACTATTACACATCACTAAGGAAGCCCCCCTACTGTATATTATACTATTACACATCACTAAGGAAGCCCCCCTACTGTGTATTATACTATTACAGATCACATAGGAAGCCCCCCTACTGTATATTATACTATTACATATCACTAAGGAAGCCCCCCTACTGTATATTATACTATTACACATCACTAAGGAAGCCCCCCTACTGTATATTATACTATTACATATCACATAGGAAGCCCCCCTACTGTATATTATACTATTACAAATCACTAAGGAAGCCCCCCTACTGTATATTATACTATTACATATCACTAAGGAAGCCCCCCTACTGTATATTATACTATTACATATCACTAAGGAAGCCCCCCTACTGTATATTATACTATTACATATCACTAAGGAAGCCCCCCTACTGTATATTATACTATTACACATCACTAAGGAAGCCCCCCTACTGTATATTATACTATTACAAATCACTAAGGAAGCCCCCCTACTGTATATTATACTATTACATATCACTAAGGAAGCCCCCCTACTGTATATTATACTATTACACATCACTAAGGAAGCCCCCTACTGTATATTATACTATTACATATCACTAAGGAAGCCCCCCTACTGTATATTATACTATTACATATCACTAAGGAAGCCCCCCTACTGTATATTATACTATTACACATCACTAAGGAAGCCCCCCTACTGTATATTATACTATTACATATCACTAAGGAAGCCCCCCTACTGTGTATTATACTATTACAGATCACATAGGAAGCCCCCCCTACTGTATATTATACTATTACATATCACTAAGGAAGCCCCCCTACTGTATATTATACTATTACATATCACTAAGGAAGCCCCCCTACTGTATATTATACTATTACACATCACTAAGGAAGCCCCCCTACTGTATATTATACTATTACATATCACTAAGGAAGCCCCCCTACTGTGTATTATACTATTACAGATTACATAGGAAGCCCCCCTACTGTATATTATACTATTACAAATCACTAAGGAAGCCCCCCTACTGTGTATTATACTATTACAGATCACTAAGGAAGCCCCCCTACTGTATATTATACTATTACACATCACTAAGGAAGCCCCCCTACTGTATATTATACTATTACATATCACTAAGGAAGCCCCCTACTGTGTATTATACTATTACATATCACTAAGGAAGCCCCCCTACTGTATATTATACTATTACATGTCACTAAGGAAGCCCCCCTACTGTATATTATACTATTACACATCACTAAGGAAGCCCCCTACTGTATATTATACTATTACACATCACTAAGGAAGCCCCCTACTGTGTATTATACTATTACATATCACTAAGGAAGCCCCCCTACTGTATATTATACTATTACACATCACTAAGGAAGCCCCCTACTGTGTATTATACTATTACAGATCACATAGGAAGCCCCCCTACTGTATATTATACTATTACACATCACTAAGGAAGCCCCCCTACTGTATATTATACTATTACACATCACTAAGAAAGCCCCCCTACTGTATATTATACTATTACAGATCACTAAGGAAGCCCCCTACTGTATATTATACTATTACATATCACTAAGGAAGCCCCCCTACTGTATATTATACTATTACACATCACTAAGGAAGCCCCCTACTGTATATTATACTATTACATATCAATAAGGAAGCCCCCCTACTGTATATTATACTATTACACATCACTAAGGAAGCCCCCCTACTGTATATTATACTATTACACATCACTAAGGAAGCCCCCCTACTGTGTATTATACTATTACAGATCACATAGGAAGCCCCCCTACTGTATATTATACTATTACATATCACTAAGGAAGCCCCCCTACTGTATATTATACTATTACACATCACTAAGGAAGCCCCCTACTGTATATTATACTATTACATATCACATAGGAAGCCCCCCTACTGTATATTATACTATGACAAATCACTAAGGAAGCCCCCTACTGTATATTATACTATTACACATCACTAAGGAAGCCCCCCTACTGTATATTATACTATTACACATCACTAAGGAAGCCCCCCTACTGTATATTATACTATTACAGATCACATAGGAAGCCCCCCTACTGTATATTATACTATTACAGATCACATAGGAAGCCCCCCTACTGTATATTATACTATTACACATCACTAAGGAAGCCCCCTACTGTATATTATACTATTACATATCACTAAGGAAGCCCCCCTACTGTATATTATACTATTACATATCACTAAGGAAGCCCCCCTACTGTATATTATACTATTACATATCACTAAGGAAGCCCCCTACTGTGTATTATACTATTACATATCACTAAGGAAGCCCCCCTACTGTATATTATACTATTACATGTCACTAAGGAAGCCCCTACTGTGTGTTATACTATTACAGATCACATAGGAAGCCCCCCTACTGTATATTATACTATGACATATCACTAAGGAAGCCCCCCCTACTGTATATTATACTATTACACATCACTAAGGAAGCCCCCCTACTCTATTTTATACTATTACATATCACTAAGGAAGCCCCCCCTACTGTATATTATACTTTGAGAAATCACTAAGGAAGCCCCCCCTACTGTATATTATACTATTACAGATCACATAGGAAGCCCCCCTACTGTATATTATACTATTACATATCACTAAGGAAGCCCCCCTACTGTATATTATACTATTACATATCACTAAGGAAGCCCCCTACTGTATATTATACTATTACACATCACTAAGGAAGCCCCCCTACTGTATATTATACTATTACACATCACTAAGGAAGCCCCCCTACTGTATATTATACTATTACATGTCACTAAGGAAGCCCCCCTACTGTGTATTATACTATTACATGTCACTAAGGAAGCCCCTACTGTGTGTTATACTATTACACATCACTAAGGAAGCCCCCCTACTGTATATTATACTATTACATATCACTAAGGAAGCCCCCCTACTGTGTATTATACTATTACACATCACTAAGGAAGCCCCCCTACTGTATATTATACTATTACACATCACTAAGGAAGCCCCCCTACTGTATATTATACTATTACAGATCACTAAGGAAGCCCCCTACTGTATATTATACTATTACATATCACTAAGGAAGCCCCCCTACTGTATATTATACTATTACATATCACTAAGGAAGCCCCTACTGTGTGTTATACTATTACAGATCACATAGGAAGCCCCCCTACTGTATATTATACTATGACAAATCACTAAGGAAGCCCCCCTACTGTATATTATACTATGAGAAATCACTAAGGAAGCCCCCCTACTGTATATTATACTATGAGAAATCACTAAGGAAGCCCCCCTACTGTATATTATACTATTACAGATCACATAGGAAGCCCCCCTACTGTATATTATACTATTACATATCACTAAGGAAGCCCCCCTACTGTATATTATACTATTACACATCACTAAGGAAGCCCCCCTACTGTATATTATACTATTACATATCACTAAGGAAGCCCCCCTACTGTATATTATACTATTACATATCACTAAGGAAGCCCCCCTACTGTGTATTATACTATTACATATCACTAAGGAAGCCCCCCTACTGTATATTATACTATTACATATCACTAAGGAAGCCCCCTACTGTGTATTATACTATTACATATCACTAAGGAAGCCCCCCTACTGTATATTATACTATTACATATCACTAAGGAAGCCCCCCTACTGTATATTATACTATTACACATCACTAAGGAAGCCCCCTACTGTATATTATACTATTACATATCACTAAGGAAGCCCCCCTACTGTATATTATACTATTACATATCACTAAGGAAGCCCCCCTACTGTATATTATACTATTACACATCACTAAGGAAGCCCCCCTACTGTATATTATACTATTACATATCACTAAGGAAGCCCCCCTACTGTGTATTATACTATTACAGATCACATAGGAAGCCCCCCTACTGTATATTATACTATTACATATCACTAAGGAAGCCCCCCTACTGTATATTATACTATTACATATCACTAAGGAAGCCCCCCTACTGTATATTATACTATTACACATCACTAAGGAAGCCCCCCTACTGTATATTATACTATTACATATCACTAAGGAAGCCCCCCTACTGTGTATTATACTATTACAGATCACATAGGAAGCCCCCCTACTGTATATTATACTATGACAAATCACTAAGGAAGCCCCCCTACTGTGTATTATACTATTACAGATCACTAAGGAAGCCCCCCTACTGTATATTATACTATTACAGATCACTAAGGAAGCCCCCCTACTGTATATTATACTATTACACATCACTAAGGAAGCCCCCCTACTGTGTATTATACTATTACAGATCACTAAGGAAGCCCCCCTACTGTATATTATACTATTACACATCACTAAGGAAGCCCCCTACTGTGTATTATACTATTACATATCACTAAGGAAGCCCCCTACTGTGTATTATACTATTACATATCACTAAGGAAGCCCCCCTACTGTGTATTATACTATTACATATCACTAAGGAAGCCCCCCTACTGTATATTATACTATTACATATCACTAAGGAAGCCCCCCTACTGTATATTATACTATTACATATCACTAAGGAAGCCCCCTACTGTGTATTATACTATTACATATCACTAAGGAAGCCCCCCTACTGTATATTATACTATTACATGTCACTAAGGAAGCCCCCCTACTGTATATTGTACTATTACACATCACTAAGGAAGCCCCCTACTGTATATTATACTATTACACATCACTAAGGAAGCCCCCTACTGTGTATTATACTATTACATATCACTAAGGAAGCCCCCCTACTGTATATTATACTATTACACATCACTAAGGAAGCCCCCTACTGTGTATTATACTATTACAGATCACATAGGAAGCCCCCCTACTGTATATTATACTATTACACATCACTAAGGAAGCCCCCCTACTGTATATTATACTATTACACATCACTAAGAAAGCCCCCCTACTGTATATTATACTATTACAGATCACTAAGGAAGCCCCCTACTGTATATTATACTATTACATATCACTAAGGAAGCCCCCCTACTGTATATTATACTATTACACATCACTAAGGAAGCCCCCTACTGTATATTATACTATTACATATCACTAAGGAAGCCCCCCTACTGTATATTATACTATTACACATCACTAAGGAAGCCCCCCTACTGTATATTATACTATTACACATCACTAAGGAAGCCCCCCTACTGTGTATTATACTATTACAGATCACATAGGAAGCCACCCTACTGTATATTATACTATTACATATCACTAAGGAAGCCCCCCTACTGTATATTATACTATTACACATCACTAAGGAAGCCCCCTACTGTATATTATACTATTACATATCACATAGGAAGCCCCCCTACTGTATATTATACTATGACAAATCACTAAGGAAGCCCCCTACTGTATATTATACTATTACACATCACTAAGGAAGCCCCCCTACTGTATATTATACTATTACACATCACTAAGGAAGCCCCCCTACTGTATATTATACTATTACAGATCACATAGGAAGCCCCCCTACTGTATATTATACTATTACAGATCACATAGGAAGCCCCCCTACTGTATATTATACTATTACACATCACTAAGGAAGCCCCCTACTGTATATTATACTATTACATATCACTAAGGAAGCCCCCCTACTGTATATTATACTATTACATATCACTAAGGAAGCCCCCCTACTGTATATTATACTATTACATATCACTAAGGAAGCCCCCTACTGTGTATTATACTATTACATATCACTAAGGAAGCCCCCCTACTGTATATTATACTATTACATGTCACTAAGGAAGCCCCTACTGTGTGTTATACTATTACAGATCACATAGGAAGCCCCCCTACTGTATATTATACTATGACATATCACTAAGGAAGCCCCCCCTACTGTATATTATACTATTACAGATCACTAAGGAAGCCCCCTACTGTATATTATACTATTACATGTCACTAAGGAAGCCCCCCTACTGTATATTATACTATTACACATCACTAAGGAAGCCCCCCTACTCTATATTATACTATTACATATCACTAAGGAAGCCCCCCCTACTGTATATTATACTTTGAGAAATCACTAAGGAAGCCCCCCTACTGTATATTATACTATTACAGATCACATAGGAAGCCCCCCTACTGTGTATTATACTATTACATGTCACTAAGGAAGCCCCTACTGTGTGTTATACTATTACACATCACTAAGGAAGCCCCCCTACTGTATATTATACTATTACATATCACTAAGGAAGCCCCCTCTACTGTGTATTATACTATTACACATCACTAAGGAAGCCCCCCTACTGTATATTATACTATTACATATCACTAAGGAAGCCCCCCTACTGTATATTATACTATTACAGATCACTAAGGAAGCCCCCCTACTGTATATTATACTATTACATATCACTAAGGAAGCCCCCCTACTGTATATTATACTATTACATATCACTAAGGAAGCCCCCCCTACTGTATATTATACTTTGAGAAATCACTAAGGAAGCCCCCCTACTGTATATTATACTATTACAGATCACATAGGAAGCCCCCCTACTGTATATTATACTATTACATATCACTAAGGAAGCCCCCCTACTGTATATTATACTATTACATATCACTAAGGAAGCCCCCTACTGTATATTATACTATTACACATCACTAAGGAAGCCCCCCTACTGTATATTATACTATTACACATCACTAAGGAAGCCCCCCTACTGTATATTATACTATTACATGTCACTAAGGAAGCCCCCCTACTGTGTATTATACTATTACATGTCACTAAGGAAGCCCCTACTGTGTGTTATACTATTACACATCACTAAGGAAGCCCCCCTACTGTATATTATACTATTACATATCACTAAGGAAGCCCCCCTACTGTGTATTATACTATTACACATCACTAAGGAAGCCCCCCTACTGTATATTATACTATTACACATCACTAAGGAAGCCCCCCTACTGTATATTATACTATTACAGATCACTAAGGAAGCCCCCTACTGTATATTATACTATTACATATCACTAAGGAAGCCCCCCTACTGTATATTATACTATTACATATCACTAAGGAAGCCCCTACTGTGTGTTATACTATTACAGATCACATAGGAAGCCCCCCTACTGTATATTATACTATGAGAAATCACTAAGGAAGCCCCCCTACTGTATATTATACTATTACAGATCACATAGGAAGCCCCCCTACTGTATATTATACTATTACATATCACTAAGGAAGCCCCCTACTGTATATTATACTATTACATGTCACTAAGGAAGCCCCCCTACTGTGTATTATACTATTACATGTCACTAAGGAAGCCCCTACTGTGTGTTATACTATTACACATCACTAAGGAAGCCCCCCTACTGTATATTATACTATTACATATCACTAAGGAAGCCCCCCTACTGTGTATTATACTATTACACATCACTAAGGAAGCCCCCCTACTGTATATTATACTATTACACATCACTAAGGAAGCCCCCCTACTGTATATTATACTATTACAGATCACTAAGGAAGCCCCCTACTGTATATTATACTATTACATATCACTAAGGAAGCCCCCCTACTGTATATTATACTATTACATATCACTAAGGAAGCCCCTACTGTGTGTTATACTATTACAGATCACATAGGAAGCCCCCCTACTGTATATTATACTATGAGAAATCACTAAGGAAGCCCCCCTACTGTATATTATACTATTACAGATCACATAGGAAGCCCCCCTACTGTATATTATACTATTACATATCACTAAGGAAGCCCCCCTACTGTATATTATACTATTACATGTCACTAAGGAAGCACCCTACTGTGTGTTATACTATTACAGATCACATAGGAAGCCCCCCTACTGTATATTATACTATGACATATCACTAAGGAAGCCCCCCTACTGTATATTATACTATTACACATCACTAAGGAAGCCCCCCTACTCTATATTATACTATTACATATCACTAAGGAAGCCCCCCTACTGTATATTATACTATGAGAAATCACTAAGGAAGCCCCCCTACTGTATATTATACTATTACACATCACATAGGAAGCCCCCCTACTGTATATTATACTATTACATATCACTAAGGAAGCCCCCCTACTGTATATTATACTATTACATATCACTAAGGAAGCCCCCCTACTGTATATTATACTATTACACATCACTAAGGAAGCCCCCCTACTGTATATTATACTATTACATATCACTAAGGAAGCCCCCCTACTGTATATTATACTATTACACATCACTAAGGAAGCCCCCCTACTGTATATTATACTATTACATATCACTAAGGAAGCCCCCTACTGTGTATTATACTTTTACACATCACTAAGGAAGCCCCCCTACTGTATATTATACTATTACATATCACTAAGGAAGCCCCCCTACTGTATATTATACTATTACATATCACTAAGGAAGCCCCCCTACTGTATATTATACTATTACACATCACTAAGGAAGCCCCCCTACTGTATATTATACTATTACATATCACTAAGGAAGCCCCCTACTGTGTATTATACTATTACACATCACTAAGGAAGCCCCCCTACTGTATATTATACTATTACATATCACTAAGGAAGCCCCCTACTGTATATTATACTATTACATATCACTAAGGAAACCCCCTACTGTGTATTATACTATTACACATCACTAAGGAAGCCCCCCTACTCTATATTATACTATTACATATCACTAAGGAAGCCCCCCCTACTGTATATTATACTTTGAGAAATCACTAAGGAAGCCCCCCTACTGTATATTATACTATTACAGATCACATAGGAAGCCCCCCTACTGTATATTATACTATTACATATCACTAAGGAAGCCCCCCTACTGTATATTATACTATTACATATCACTAAGGAAGCCCCCCTACTGTATATTATACTATTACACATCACTAAGGAAGCCCCCCTACTGTATATTATACTATTACATATCACTAAGGAAGCCCCCTACTGTGTATTATACTATTACACATCACTAAGGAAGCCCCCTACTGTATATTATACTATTACATATCACTAAGGAAGCCCCCCTACTGTATATTATACTATTACATATCACTAAGGAAGCCCCCCTACTGTATATTATACTATTACATATCACTAAGGAAGCCCCCTACTGTGTATTATACTATTACATATCACTAAGGAAGCCCCCCTACTGTGTATTATACTATTACAGATCACTAAGGAAGCCCCCCTACTGTATATTATACTATTACATGTCACTAAGGAAGCCCCTACTGTGTGTTATACTATTACAGATCACATAGGAAGCCCCCCTACTGTATATTATACTATGACATATCACTAAGGAAGCCCCCCTACTGTATATTATACTATTACACATCACTAAGGAAGCCCCCCTACTCTATATTATACTATTACATATCACTAAGGAAGCCCCCCCTACTGTATATTATATTTTGAGAAATCACTAAGGAAGCCCCCCTACTGTATATTATACTATTACAGATCACATAGGAAGCCCCCCTACTGTATATTATACTATTACATATCACTAAGGAAGCCCCCCTACTGTATATTATACTATTACACATCACTAAGGAAGCCCCCCTACTGTATATTATACTATTACACATCACTAAGGAAGCCCCCCTACTGTATATTATACTATTACATATCACTAAGGAAGCCCCCCTACTGTGTATTATACTATTACATATCACTAAGGAAGCCCCCCTACTGTATATTATACTATTACACATCACTAAGGAAGCCCCCCTACTGTATATTATACTATTACACATCACTAAGGAAGCCCCCCTACTGTATATTATACTATTACATATCACTAAGGAAGCCCCCCTACTGTGTATTATACTATTACATATCACTAAGGAAGCCCCCCTACTGTATATTATACTATTACACATCACTAAGGAAGCCCCCTACTGTATATTATACTATTACAGATCACATAGGAAGCCCCCCTACTGTATATTATACTATTACATATCACTAAGGAAGCCCCCCTACTGTGTATTATACTATTACATATCACTAAGGAAGCCCCCCTACTGTATATTATACTATTACACATCACTAAGGAAGCCCCCTACTGTATATTATACTATTACAGATCACATAGGAAGCCCCCCTACTGTATATTATACTATTACATATCACTAAGGAAGCCCCTACTGTGTGTTATACTATTACAGATCACATAGGAAGCCCCCCTACTGTATATTATACTATGAGAAATCACTAAGGAAGCCCCCCTACTGTATATTATACTATTACAGATCACATAGGAAGCCCCCCTACTGTATATTATACTATTACATATCACTAAGGAAGCCCCCCTACTGTATATTATACTATTACACATCACTAAGGAAGCCCCCTACTGTATATTATACTATTACACATCACTAAGGAAGCCCCCTACTGTATATTATACTATTACACATCACTAAGGAAGCCCCCTACTGTGTATTATACTATTACATATCACTAAGGAAGCCCCCTACTGTGTGTTATACTATTACACATCACTAAGGAAGCCCCCTACTGTATATTATACTATTACACATCACTAAGGAAGCCCCCTACTGTGTATTATACTATTACATATCACTAAGGAAGCCCCCCTACTGTATATTATACTATTACACATCACTAAGGAAGCCCCCTACTGTGTATTATACTATTACAGATCACATAGGAAGCCCCCCTACTGTATATTATACTATTACAGATCACATAGGAAGCCCCCCTACTGTATATTATACTATTACATATCACTAAGGAAGCCCCCCCTACTGTATATTATACTATTACAGATCACTAAGGAAGCCCCCCTACTGTATATTATACTATTACAGATCACTAAGGAAGCCCCCTACTGTATATTATACTATTACATATCACTAAGGAAGCCCCCCTACTGTATATTATACTATTACACATCACTAAGGAAGCCCCCTACTGTATATTATACTATTACATATCACTAAGGAAGCCCCCCTACTGTATATTATACTATTACACATCACTAAGGAAGCCCCCTACTGTATATTATACTATTACATATCACATAGGAAGCCCCCCTACTGTATATTATACTATTACATATCACTAAGGAAGCCCCCTACTGTATATTATGCTATTACATATCACTAAGGAAGCCCCCCTACTGTGTATTATACTATTACATATCACTAAGGAAGCCCCCCTACTGTATATTATACTATTACATATCACTAAGGAAGCCCCCCTACTGTATATTATGCTATTACATATCACTAAGGAAGCCCCCCTACTGTATATTATACTATTACATATCACTAAGGAAGCCCCCTACTGTATATTATACTATTACATATCACTAAGGAAGCCCCCTACTGTATATTATACTATGACAAATCACTAAGGAAGCCCCCCTACTGTATATTATACTATTACATATCACTAAGGAAGCCCCCCTACTGTATATTATACTATTACACATCACTAAGGAAGCCCCCTACTGTATATTATACTATTACATATCACTAAGGAAGCCCCCCTACTGTATATTATACTATTACATATCACTAAGGAAGCCCCCCTACTGTATATTATACTATTACACATCACTAAGGAAGCCCCCTACTGTATATTATACTATTACACATCACTAAGGAAGCCCCCTACTGTGTATTATACTATTACAGATCACATAGGAAGCCCCCCTACTGTATATTATACTATTACAGATCACATAGGAAGCCCCCCTACTGTATATTATACTATTACATATCACTAAGGAAGCCCCCCCTACTGTATATTATACTATTACAGATCACTAAGGAAGCCCCCCTACTGTATATTATACTATTACAGATCACTAAGGAAGCCCCCTACTGTATATTATACTATTACATATCACTAAGGAAGCCCCCCTACTGTATATTATACTATTACATATCACTAAGGAAGCCCCCCTACTGTATATTATACTATTACATATCACTAAGGAAGCCCCCTACTGTATATTATACTATTACACATCACTAAGGAAGCCCCCTACTGTATATTATACTATTACATATCACTAAGGAAGCCCCCCTACTGTATATTATACTATTACACATCACTAAGGAAGCCCCCCTACTGTATATTATACTATTACACATCACTAAGGAAGCCCCCCTACTGTGTATTATACTATTACAGATCACATAGGAAGCCCCCCTACTGTATATTATACTATTACATATCACTAAGGAAGCCCCCCTACTGTATATTATACTATTACACATCACTAAGGAAGCCCCCTACTGTATATTATACTATTACATATCACATAGGAAGCCCCCCTACTGTATATTATACTATTACAAATCACTAAGGAAGCCCCCCTACTGTATATTATACTATTACATATCACTAAGGAAGCCCCCCTACTGTATATTATACTATTACACATCACTAAGGAAGCCCCCTACTGTATATTATACTATTACACATCACTAAGGAAGCCCCCCTACTGTATATTATACTATTACATATCACTAAGGAAGCCCCCCTACTGTATATTATACTATTACATATCACTAAGGAAGCCCCCCTACTGTATATTATACTATTACATATCACTAAGGAAGCCCCCCCTACTGTATATTATACTATTACATATCACTAAGGAAGCCCCCCTACTGTATATTATACTATTACACATCACTAAGGAAGCCCCCCTACTGTATATTATACTATTACATATCACTAAGGAAGCCCCCCTACTGTGTATTATACTATTACAGATCACATAGGAAGCCCCCCTACTGTATATTATACTATTACATATCACTAAGGAAGCCCCCCTACTGTATATTATACTATTACATATCACTAAGGAAGTCCCCCTACTGTATATTATACTATTACACATCACTAAGGAAGCCCCCCTACTGTATATTATACTATTACATATCACTAAGGAAGCCCCCCTACTGTGTATTATACTATTACAGATCACATAGGAAGCCCCCCTACTGTATATTATACTATGACAAATCACTAAGGAAGCCCCCCTACTGTGTATTATACTATTACAGATCACTAAGGAAGCCCCCCTACTGTATATTATACTATTACAGATCACTAAGGAAGCCCCCCTACTGTATATTATACTATTACACATCACTAAGGAAGCCCCCCTACTGTGTATTATACTATTACAGATCACTAAGGAAGTCCCCTACTGTATATTATAAGACTATTACAAATCACTAAGGAAGCCCCCCGACTGTGTATTAAACAGGGTGGGCCATTTATATGGATACACCTTAATAAAATGGGAATGGTTGGTGATAATAACTTCCTGTTTGTGGCACATTAGTATATGTGAGGGGGGAAACTTTTCAAAATGGTGGTGACCATGGCGGACATTTTGAAGTCGGCCACTTTGAATCCAGCTTTCATTTTTTTTGCAATAGGAAGAGGGTCATGTGACACATCAAACTTATTGGGATTTTCACAAGAAAAACAATGGTTTGCTTGGTTTTAAAGTTTACGAGTTTCTCTTTGTTTACAGCCATTGACCTGTCGTTGAGGTTAACACGTGAGGAGCGGATAGAAGTTGTGTTGATGTCTGGTGAATGCAGTAACCGGGTCATTGCAGCAGATTTCAATGCAAGACACCCTACGGGACCAACTGCTTGCTAAGTTTCATGAAACTGGTTCAGTGTTGGATTTGCCAAAATGTGGACGCATGAAATCTGTCACTAATGAAGAAACATCAGTGGCTGTCCTAGCTTCATTCAGCAAGAGCCCACAGTGTAGCACTCGCCACATGTCACTGGAGAGTGGTATTAGTCAAACATCCCTTCGGCGGATATTAGCTACTCACAAATGGCACCCTTACAAACTCCAGTTACTGCAGCATCTCAACGAGGATGACCCAGATCGGCACACTGAATTTGCATGATGGGGAAAACAAAAATTGGAACAGGACCCTCAGTTTACGCAGAAGATTTTGTTCAGTGATGAGGCAAACTTTTATGTGAATGTTGAAGTTAACAATCAAAACCACCGCTATTGGTCTGACACTAACCCACATTGGATAGATCCCTCCAAGACTGTTGGAACACAAAAATTGATGGTATGGTGTGGTATATGGGGTACAAAGATAGTGGGGCCATTCTTCATCAATGGAAACCTCAAGGCCACTGGATATGCGAAATTGCTACATGATGATGTGTTTCCCTCTTTATGCACTGAAGCTGGCACGTTCCCTGAGTTTTTCCAGCAAGATGGTGCACCACTACATTATGGGTGTCAGGTCCGAGCATTCCTAGATGAACAGTTTCCTGGAAAGTGGATTAGTTGTCGTGGGCCAGTTGAATGGCCCCCAAGGTCTCCCGATCTGACCCCCTTAGACTTTTATCTTTGGGGTCATCTGAAGGCAATTGTCTATGCTGTGAAGATACGAGATGTGCAGCACCTGAAACTACGGATACTAGAAGCCTGTGCTAGCATTTCTCCTGCGGTGCTGCTATCAGTGTGTGAAGAGTGGGAGAAGAGGGTTGCATTGACAATCCAACACAATGGGCAGCACATTGAACACATTTTATAAGTGGTCAGAAACTTGTAAATAACTCATGAAAGAATAAAGTTACGTTAAAACCAAGCACATCATTGTTTTTCTTGCGAAATTCCCAATAAGTTTGATGTGTCACATGACCCTCTTCCTATTGAAAAAACAAAAGTTGGATTTAAAATGGCCGACTTCAAAATGGCCGCCATGGTCACCACCCATCTTGAAAAGTTCCCCCCCCTCACATATACTAATGTGCCACAAACAAGAAGTTCATATCACCAACCATTCCCATTTTATTAAGGTGTATCTGTTACGCCGAGCGCTCCGGGTCCCCGCTCCTCCCCGGAGCGCTCGCTACACTCCTCTCACTGCAGCGCTCCGGGCCCGGGGCGCTGCGATACCGCCTCTGGCCGGGATGCGATTCGCGATGCGGGTAGCGCCCGCTCGCGATGCGCACCCCGGCTCCCGTACCTGACTCGCTCTCCGTCAGTTCTGTCCCGGCGCGCGCGGCCCCGCTCCCTAGGGCGCGCGCGCGCCGGGTCTCTGCGATTTAAAGGGCCACTGCGCCGCTGATTGGCGCAGTGGTTCCAATTAGTGTTTACACCTGTGCACTTCCCTATATCACCTCACTTCCCCTTCACTCCCTCGCCGGATCTTGTTGCCTTAGTGCCAGTGAAAGCGTTTCCTTGTGTGTTCCTAGCCTGTGTTCCAGACCTCCTGCCGTTGCCCCTGACTACGATCCTTGCTGCCTGCCCCGACCTTCTGCTACGTCCGACCTTGCTTCTGTCTACTCCCTTGTACCGCGCCTATCTTCAGCAGCCAGAGAGGTTGAGCCGTTGCTAGGGGATACGACCTGGTCACTACCGCCGCAGCAAGACCATCCCGCTTTGCGGCGGGCTCTGGTGAAAACCAGTAGTGACTTAGAACCGATCCTCTAGCACGGTCCACGCCAATCCCTCTCTGGCACAGAGGATCCACTACCTGCCAGCCGGCATCGTGACAGTAGATCCGGCCATGGATCCCGCTGAAGTTCCTCTGCCAGTTGTCGCTGACCTCACCACGGTGGTCGCCCAGCAGTCACAACAGATTGCGCAACAAGGCCAACAGCTGTCTCAACTGACTGTTATGCTACAACAGTTACTACCACAGCTCCAGCAACCATCTCCTCCGCCAGCTCCTGTACCTCCTCCGCAGCGAGTGGCCGCTTCTGGACTACGACTATCCTTGCCGGATAAATTTGATGGGGACTCTAAGCTTTGCCGTGGCTTCCTTTCCCAATGTTCATTACACTTGGAGATGATGTCGGACCAGTTCCCCACTGAAAGGTCTAAGGTGGCTTTCGTAGTCAGCCTGCTGTCTGGAAAAGCCCTGGCTTGGGCCACACCGCTCTGGGACCGCAATGACCCCGTCACTGCCTCTGTACACTCCTTCTTCTCGGAAATTCGAAGTGTCTTTGAGGAACCTGCCCGAGCCTCTTCTGCTGAGACTGCCCTGTTGAACCTGGTCCAGGGTAATTCTTCCGTTGGCGAGTATGCCGTACAATTCCGTACTCTTGCTTCTGAATTATCCTGGAACAATGAGGCCCTCTGCGCGACCTTTAAAAAAGGCCTATCCAGCAACATTAAAGATGTTCTGGCCGCACGAGAAATGCCTGCTAATCTTCATGAACTTATTCACCTAGCCACTCGCATTGACATGCGTTTTTCCGAAAGGCGTCAGGAGCTCCGCCAAGATATGGACTCTGTTCGCACGAGGCGTTTCTTCTCCTCGGCTCCTCTCTCCTCTGGTTCCCTGCAATCTGTTCCTGTGCCTCCCGCCGTGGAGGCTATGCAGGTCGACCGGTCTCGCCTGACATCTCAAGAGAGGACACGACGCCGCATGGAGAACCTCTGCCTGTACTGTGCTAGTACCGAACACTTCCTGAGGGATTGTCCTATCCGCCCTCCCCGCCTGGAAAGACGTACCCTGACTCCGCACAAAGGTGAGACAATCCTTGATGTCCACTCTGCTTCTCCACGTCTTACTGTGCCTGTGCGGATGTCTGCCTCTGCCTTCTCCTTCTCTTCTGTGGCCTTCTTAGACTCTGGATCTGCAGGAAATTTTATTTTGGCCTCTCTCGTCAACAGGTTCAACATCCCAGTGACCAGTCTCACCAGACCCCTTTACATCAATTGTATAAACAATGAAAGATTGGACTGTTCCATACGTTTCCGCACGGAGCCCCTTCTAATGAGCATCGGATCTCATCACGAGAGGATTGAACTTTTGGTCCTCCCCAATTGCACCTCGGAAATTCTCCTTGGACTTCCCTGGCTTCAACTTCATTCCCCAACCCTGGATTGGTCCACTGGGGAGATCAAGAGTTGGGGGCCCTCTTGTTCCAAGGACTGTCTAAAACCGGTTCCCAGTAACCCTTGCCGTAACTCTGTGCTTCCTCCAGTAACCGGTCTCCCTAAGGCCTATATGGACTTCGCGGATGTTTTCTGCAAAAAACAAGCGGAGACTCTACCTCCTCACAGGCCTTATGATTGTCCTATCGACCTCCTCCCGGGCACTACTCCACCCCGGGGCAGAATTTATCCTCTCTCTGCCCCAGAGACTCTTGCCATGTCTGAATACGTCCAGGAGAATCTAAAAAAGGGCTTTATCCGTAAATCCTCCTCTCCTGCCGGAGCCGGATTTTTCTTTGTGTCCAAAAAAGATGGCTCTCTACGTCCTTGCATTGACTACCGCGGACTTAATAAAATCACGGTTAAGAACCGCTACCCCTTACCCCTCATCTCTGAACTCTTTGATCGCCTCCAAGGTGCCCACATCTTTACTAAATTGGACTTAAGAGGCGCCTATAACCTCATCCGCATCAGAGAGGGGGATGAGTGGAAAACAGCATTTAACACCAGAGATGGACACTTTGAGTATCTGGTCATGCCCTTTGGCCTGTGCAACGCCCCTGCTGTCTTCCAAGACTTTGTTAATGAAATTTTTCGTGATCTGTTATACTCCTGTGTTGTTGTATATCTTGATGATATCCTAATTTTTTCGGCCAATCTAGAAGAACACCGCCAGCATGTCCGTATGGTTCTTCAGAGACTTCGTGACAATCAACTCTATGCTAAAATTGAGAAATGTCTGTTTGAATGCCAATCTCTTCCTTTTCTAGGATACTTGGTCTCTGGCCAGGGACTACAAATGGATCCAGATAAACTCTCTGCCGTCTTAGATTGGCCACGCCCCTCCGGACTCCGTGCCATCCAACGTTTTTTGGGGTTCGCCAATTATTACAGGCAATTTATTCCACATTTTTCTACCATTGTGGCTCCTATTGTGGCTTTAACCAAAAAAAATGCCGATCCCAAGTCTTGGCCTCCTCAAGCGGAAGACGCCTTTAAACGACTCAAGTCCGCCTTCTCTTCGGCTCCCGTGCTCTCCAGACCTGACCCATCTAAACCCTTCCTATTGGAGGTTGATGCCTCCTCAGTGGGAGCTGGAGCTGTCCTTCTACAAAAAAACTCTTCCGGGCATGCTGTTACTTGTGGGTTTTTTTCTAGGACCTTCTCTCCGGCGGAGAGGAACTACTCCATCGGGGATCGAGAGCTTCTAGCCATTAAATTAGCACTTGAGGAATGGAGGCATCTGCTGGAGGGATCAAGATTTCCAGTTATTATTTACACCGATCACAAGAACCTCTCATACCTCGAGTCTGCCCAACGGCTGAATCCTCGTCAGGCCAGGTGGTCTCTGTTCTTTGCCCGATTTAATTTTGAAATTCACTTTCGGCCTGCTGATAAGAACATTAGGGCCGATGCTCTCTCTCGTTCCTCAGATGCTTCTGAAATTGAACTCTCTCCTCAACACATCATTCCTCCTGACTGCCTGATTTCCACTTCTCCAGCCTCCATCAGGCAAACTCCACCAGGAAAGACCTTTGTTTCTCCACGCCAACGCCTCGGAATCCTCAAATGGGGTCACTCCTCCCATCTCGCAGGTCATGCGGGCATCAAGAAATCTGTGCAACTCATCTCTCGCTTCTATTGGTGGCCGACTCTAGAGACTGATGTGGTGGACTTTGTGCGAGCCTGCACTATCTGTGCCCGGGATAAGACTCCTCGCCAGAAGCCCGCTGGTTTTCTTCTTCCTCTGCCTGTTCCCGAACAACCTTGGTCTCTGATTGGTATGGATTTTATTACTGACTTACCCCCATCCCATGGCAACACTGTTATTTGGGTGGTCGTTGATCGATTCTCCAAAATGGCACATTTCATCCCTCTTCCTGGTCTTCCTTCAGCGCCTCAGTTGGCTAAACAATTTTTTGTACACATTTTTCGTCTTCACGGCTTGCCTACGCAGATCGTCTCGGATAGAGGCGTCCAATTTGTGTCTAAATTCTGGAGGGCTCTCTGTAAACAACTCAAGATTAAATTAAATTTTTCTTCTGCATACCATCCTCAATCCAATGGACAAGTAGAAAGAATTAACCAGATCTTGGGTGACTATTTACGACATTTTGTTTCCTCCCGCCAGGATGACTGGGCAGATCTTCTACCTTGGGCCGAATTCTCGTATAATTTCAGAATCTCTGAATCTTCCTCCAAATCCCCGTTTTTCGTGGTGTACGGCCGTCACCCTCTTCCCCCCCTCCCTACCCCCTTGCCCTCTGGTCTGCCCGCTGTAGATGAAATTTCTCGTGATCTCTCCATCATATGGAGAGAGACCCAAAATTCTCTCTTACAGGCTTCTTCACGCATGAAGAGATTCGCGGATAAGAAAAGAAGAGCTCCTCCCATTTTTTCCCCTGGAGACAAGGTATGGCTCTCCGCCAAATATGTCCGCTTCCGTGTCCCTAGCTATAAGTTGGGACCACGCTATCTTGGTCCTTTCAAGATTTTGCGCCAGATTAATCCTGTCTCTTACAAACTTCTTCTTCCTCCTTCTCTTCGTATTCCTAATGCCTTTCATGTTTCTCTTCTTAAACCACTTATCATTAACCGTTTCTCTCCCAAATCTGTTCCCCCCACTCCTGTCTCCGGCTCCTCGGACATCTTCTCCGTCAAGGAAATTTTGGCATCTAAAAAGGTCAGAGGGAAAACCTTCTTTTTAGTGGATTGGGAGGGTTGTGGTCCTGAAGAGAGGTCCTGGGAACCTGAGGACAATATCCTGGACAAAAGTCTGGTCCTCAGGTTCTCAGGCTCCAAGAAGAGGGGGAGACCCAAGGGGGGGGGTACTGTTACGCCGAGCGCTCCGGGTCCCCGCTCCTCCCCGGAGCGCTCGCTACACTCCTCTCACTGCAGCGCTCCGGGCCCGGGGCGCTGCGATACCGCCTCTGGCCGGGATGCGATTCGCGATGCGGGTAGCGCCCGCTCGCGATGCGCACCCCGGCTCCCGTACCTGACTCGCTCTCCGTCAGTTCTGTCCCGGCGCGCGCGGCCCCGCTCCCTAGGGCGCGCGCGCGCCGGGTCTCTGCGATTTAAAGGGCCACTGCGCCGCTGATTGGCGCAGTGGTTCCAATTAGTGTTTACACCTGTGCACTTCCCTATATCACCTCACTTCCCCTTCACTCCCTCGCCGGATCTTGTTGCCTTAGTGCCAGTGAAAGCGTTTCCTTGTGTGTTCCTAGCCTGTGTTCCAGACCTCCTGCCGTTGCCCCTGACTACGATCCTTGCTGCCTGCCCCGACCTTCTGCTACGTCCGACCTTGCTTCTGTCTACTCCCTTGTACCGCGCCTATCTTCAGCAGCCAGAGAGGTTGAGCCGTTGCTAGGGGATACGACCTGGTCACTACCGCCGCAGCAAGACCATCCCGCTTTGCGGCGGGCTCTGGTGAAAACCAGTAGTGACTTAGAACCGATCCTCTAGCACGGTCCACGCCAATCCCTCTCTGGCACAGAGGATCCACTACCTGCCAGCCGGCATCGTGACAGTATCCCTATAAATGGCCCACCCTGTAGATTTATTTTATGAGAAAATGGCAGTTTTTATAATGATACTCATGTCCTTCAAAACATTGGGTTCTG
Organism: Hyla sarda; assembly: GCF_029499605.1. Lineage (NCBI taxonomy): Eukaryota > Metazoa > Chordata > Amphibia > Anura > Hylidae > Hyla > Hyla sarda. The sequence goes on from NC_079189.1 coordinate 415,419,617, forward strand.
CCATTACACACTCTGTGTGTGAATTTCCTTGAAATATTTTAACCACTTAAGGACGCAGGGTTTTTCCGTTTTTACACTTTAATTTTTTCCTCCTTACCTTAAAAAAATCATAACCCTTTCAATTTTGCACCTAAAATTCATATTATGGCTTATTTTTTGCGCCACCAATTCTACTTTGTCATGACGTCAGTCATTTTACCCAAAAATCTATGGCGAAACAAAAAAAAAAGAATTATGCGACAAAATTGAAGAAAAAACACAATTTTACAACTTTGGGGGCTTCCGTTTCTACGCAGTACATTTTTGGGTAAAAATGACACCTTATCTTTATTCTGTAGGTCCATACAATTAAAATGATCCCCTACTTATAAAGGTTTGATTTTGTCTCACTTCTGAAAAAAATCATAACTACATGCAGGAAAATGAATACATTTAAAATTGTCATCTTCTGACCCCTATAACATTTTTATTTTTATGTGTACGGGGCAGTTTAAGGGCTCATTTTTTGCTTGATTTTTTGCGTGATCTGAAGTTTATAGCGGTACCATTTATGTATTGATCTGACTTTTTGATCGCTTTTTATTCATTTTTTCATGACATAAAAAGTGACCAAAAACTGGATTTTGGGATTTTTTTTGCGCGTACACCATTGACCGTGCGCTTTAATTAACAATATATTTTGATAGTTTGGACATTTACACACATGGCGATACCACATATGTTTATTTTTATTATGGTAACATATTTTTTATATGGAATTTGGGAAAAGGGGGTGATTTAAACTTTTAATAAGGAAGGGGTTAATGGGTGTTTTTTTTTTAAACTTTTTATTCAACTTTTTTTTTCCACACTTTTAGTCCCCTTAGGGGACTTTTAGGAGGAATCGTTAGATTCCTCATACAGATCAATGTGGTTTCATAGAACCACTTTGATCATGTGCTCTGCTCTCGATTGATAAAGCCTTTATCATTCTCAGCGCAGCATGCATAGGATGAGAGGTAAGCCCTCCAGCTACCTCAGCAGTGGACCTCCCCCCCCCCCCCCCCCGATCGCGCTTCAGGGGGGCGATCCGCCCCACTGGACCACCAGGGAGCGTTTAAATGTCCCTTTAGACGTCCAACTTTGACAGTGGCGATCTAAAGGGTTAATAGCTGGCCGCGGCAATCAACGTATGTCGGCTATTACCGCCGGCTCCCAGCTAAAAGAATCAGCTGGGGGCCGGCTGGTATGATGCGAGATCGAGTCGGGAGCCCGCGTCATACAACGGTTGCCATCTCAGGACAAGTCAGCTCGTCCTTAGATGGCAACCAGTTAATATTGAGATGTTGTGCATTTACTCTCTTCAACCCATCAAATTGCTTTATAAAATTTATTGGAAGACTTAAAGGGGTATTCCAGGAAAAACTTTTTTTTTCTATATCAACTGGCTCCAGAAAGTTAAATAGATTTGTAAATTACATCTATTAAAAAATCTTAATCCTTCAAATAATTATGAGCTGCTGAAGTTGAGTTGTTCTTTTCTGTCTGGCAACAGTGCTCTCTGCTGACATCTCTGCTTGTCTCGGGAACTGCACAGGTTTGCTATGGGGATTTGCTTCTACTCTGGACAGTTCCCCAGACAGGTGTCATCAGCGAGCACTTAGACAGAAAAGAACAACTCAACTTCAGCAGCTCATAAGTACTGAAAGAATTAAGATTTTTTTCATAGAAGTAATTTACAAATCTGTTTAACTTTCTGGAGCCAGTTGATATATAAGAAAAAGTTTTTTTCCTGGATAACCCCTTTAACCTCTTAAGGACTCAGGGTGTACCTGTACGCCCTGAGCCCGGTCCCGGTGTGAAAAACTGTGTCACGCCATGACCCCGCATCACACCGGGTCGGTCCCGGCTGCTAACAATAGCCGGGACCCTGGTCTAACAGCGTGCGGCACTGATCGTTGTGCCTCGTGCTGTTAACCCTTCAGACGCGGTGATCAAAGTTGATCGCCGCATCTGAAAATGAATGTAAACGCTTCCCGGCAGCTCAGTTGGGCTGATCGGGACATCGCGATAAAATCACGATGTTCCGATCAGCTGGAACACAGGCGGAGGTCTCCTTACCTGACTCTGCGGCGTCCGATCAGGATTTGATTGCTCCAAGCCTGAGCTACAGGCTTGAGCAATCGAGCCCCTATCTCGCTGATCCGTCCAAATCTATGGCTTTGCAGGGATCAGCATGAGAGATCAGTGTGTGCAGTGTTATAGCCCCCTATGGGAGCTATAACACTGCAAAAAAAAAAGTGAAAAAAAAGTTAACAGAGGTCATTTAACCCCTTCCCTAATACAAGTTTGAATCCCCCCCCTTTTCCCATAAAAAAACTGTGTAAATAAAAATAAAAATGAACATATGTGGTATCGCTGCGTTCGAAAATGTCCAAACTATAAAAATATATCATTAATTAAACCGCACGGTCAATGGTGTACGTGCAAAAAAATTCCAAAGTCCAAAATAGTGTATTTTTGGTCACTTTTTATATCATTAAAAAATGAATAAAAAGCGATCAAAAATTTGATCAACACCAAAATGGTACCGATAAAAACTTCAGTACACTGCGCAAAAACTGAGTCCTCATACCGGCCTGTACAAAGAAAAATAAAAAAGTTACAGGGGTCAGAAGATGACAATTTTAAACGTTTAAATTTTCCTGCATGTAGTTATGATTTTTTCCAGAAGTACGACAAAATCAAACCTATATAAGTAGGGTATCATTTTAATCTTATGGACCTACAGAATAAAGATAAGGTGTAATTTTGACCAAAAAATGCCCAGCGTAGAAACGGAAGCTCTCAAAAGTTACAAAATGAATGTTTTTTTTTTTCAATTTTGTCGCACAATGATTTTTTTTTTCTGTTTCACCGTGGAATTTTTGGTAAAATGACTAATGTCACTGCAAAGTAGAATTGGTGGCGCAAAAAATAAGCCAAAATATGGATTTTTAGGTGCATAATTGAAAGCGTTATGATTTTTAGAAGGTGATGAGGAAAAAATGAAGATGCAAAAACGGAAAAAAGCTGAGTCCTTAAGGGGTTAAGCAAAATAAAAAAGCCAATATGATTAGTTGGTAAAAACAACTGGACAAGATGTTATGTGGTGACCCATTATGAGTACATAAGTAAGGTTCACAAGAATCCATATTGACACTTAACTACACCCCCTCTTGCCATGGCACTGCTCCTTCAGGTGAGCAGATGAATTCCTCACATATTTGCATGATTGGCACTGAAGACCGTTGGCCTGACGCTTCCATCCTGAGGAATGGGGCTTCCTCTATTTCATCCAGAGGCACAAAGTCATTTGGCTGGTAGTAATGGCCAAAATTATGGTGTACTACACACACTTTGATTACTTTATCAACATTCCCTGGCCTTAAATGGATACATGTAGTCAGTACTTGCCCCCTATTTGTCAGTATCCCAAATGCACATTCAACAAATCTTCTGGCATGTGTCAGACGATAATTAAATATGCGCCTTTGTGGATTGAGGGTTCTACTAGAATACGGTTTTAAAAGGTTGCCATATTGTTGATTTCCCTATCCAGAACTGGTAATGTAATAAGACAAAGGACTCACCACTGGGAAGGAATCTATTGGAAAAAGACAAAAAGAAGAAAAATGTTCTAAAAAACTGGCACAAAAGGTTAGGTCAATATACAATCAAATAACAAAAACATACAATTTTTCCCACAAGCACACACCAAAATTCCTGCTGGTATATTAAAGGGGTACTATCATGGAAAACTTTTTTTTTAAATCAACTGGTGCCAGAAAGTTAAACAGATTTGTAAATCACTTCTATAAAAAAATCTTAATCCTTCCAGTACTTTTTAGGGGCTGTATACTAAAAATACTCTTTAAGAAATGTATTTCCTGTGATGTCCTGACCACAGTGCTCTCTGCTGACCTCTGCTGTCCATTTTAGGAACTGGAGAGAATCCCCATAGCAAACATATGCTTCTCTGGACAGTTCCTAAAATGGACAGCAGAGGTCAGCAGAGAGCACTGTGGTCAGGACATCACAGGAAATGCATTTCTTTTTGGATTTCTCTTTAGTATACAGCCCCTAAGAAGTACTGGAAGGATTAAGATTTTTTTAATAGAAGTGATTTACAAATCTGTTTAACTTTCTGGCCCCAGTTGATTTAAAAAAAAAAAAAAAAAAAAAAAAAAGTTTTCCACGGTAGTACCCCTTTAAGTGCCAACAATTAAAATTATTTTAATGTAGGAAAAGAAACAAATAATTTTTCAATTTGGAAATTCAACTTTGATTCTCCTTAAATTCCATGCAGACATTCCGAGTCCCCTGGAAGTCTATCTATTCTGCTCCTCTGGGCAAATTACGGAAATTCATTGCATGAAAAATGTATAATTATATGGACCGCACATAAGGGCACACAAAATGTCCAGCAATTTAGGAAAAAGGTACATTCCGTGAAGCATCTGAAGATTATGACGGAGAGTTTGTTCATGTGGACATTTTGTCTTGTGAAGCTGTAGAACCATGTGATACAAAAAACCATGCACTGATGACTGGAACACCAACATTTGAAATCAATTTGAAGTGATAGTATTGTCTCTGGGTGGATTTGAACCACCAACCTTTCAGTTTTCAAGCCAAATGTGCTACCAGTTGCACCTCAGAGATGAAAACTAATAATCCAAATTGATTTCGGAATGACACAATCAAAGCACCATATGGAGATGTACAATCAACAGTTATCCAGAAAGCCATGCACTGAGCTATAGCTATCAAAGATTTAGCCACATTTCAACAAAGAAAGACCATTGTGTTTGCTTGCTATGTGCAAATTCAACAATAAAACACTATACCAAGAGTGGAAAATGTCCCCCAAAATTGTGGTATAACATCGTTAATAATAGGCTATAAGGCTATATTGTAATGCTGTGAAACTATAGCTTCTAACTTATTATTATACATATATTTCCAACTATGCAAAAGAGAGGAAGGAGAAGCACCGTGAACCAGTGTCACGATGCCGGCTGGCAGGTAGTGGATCCTCTGTGCCAGAGAGGGATGACGTGGACCGTGCTAGTGGACCGGTTCTAAGCCACTACTGGTTTTCACCAGAGCCCGCCGCAAAGCGGGATGGTCTTGCTGCGGCGGTAGTGACCAGGTCGTATCCACTAGCAACGGCTCACCTCTCTGGCTGCTGAAGATAGGCGAGGTACAAGGGAGTAGGCAGAAGCAAAGTCGGACGTAGCAGAAGGTCGGGGGCAGGCGGCAAGGTTCGTAGTCAGGGGAGATAGCAAAGTTCTGGTACACAGGGTATAAACACACAAAAACGCTTTCACTAGGCTCTAGGGCAACAAGATCCGGCAAGGAAGTGCAAGGGAGGAGACTAGATATAGCCAGGAAACAGATGGGAACCAATTAAGCTAATTGGGCCAGGCACCAATCATTGGTGCACTGGCCCTTTAAGTCTCAGGGAGCTGGCGCGCGCGCGCCCTAGAGAGCGGAGCCGCGCGCGCCAGCACATGACCGCAGGAGACGGGAACGGGTAAGTGACCTGGGATGCGATTCGCGAGCGGGCGCGTCCCGCTGTGCGAATCGTATCCCCAACGGCCATGACAGGGCAGCGCTCCCGGTCAGCGCTGACCGGGGAGCTGCAGGGAGAAAGGCGCCGTGAGCGCTCCGGGGAGGAGCGGGGACCCGGAGCGCTAGGCGTAACAACCAGGATTCCAGATCGGTTTGGGTGCTCAGCTCTGGGGGCAGACCTAACCCCAATGTAATATCCAAGACAAAGAAGAAGCGGCACTCCAATGTCACACAAAAAACGTGGTTTCACTCATCTGTGTACAGCTATACATACATGCTATACATTGCTGTACACAGATGAGTGAATAAACCACGTTTTTTGTGTGACATTGGAGTGCCGCTTCTACTTCGTTTTGTATATTTCCAACTAGATGAGAACCACATACCAAAAAGTACGTTGTGTGTGAATATATCCCCTAGGGCCAGTACACATAATGAAAATTTAAAGAAAAATTTACCTGAGGGTTACAACCAGACATTGCTCCGGTGACACTGCATTCCAAAAACATGTGTCTTCCCGCTTTATGTCCTCACGCACCAATTCCAGCAGTATATCAAATGAACCTGGCGACATACGTAAATTTATCAGGGTACTCTCTCAACTGAACAAAAAGACAGTGAAAAGCACCAAGGTGTGGACGCAATTTGTTCACCGGGTGGACCCAGTAATGCTTCCTTTCCATACGCTGTTGAAGCCGGGGCGGGACCGGCGGGTCCGTGGTAGCACAGGTGTGTTAAGGATCTGCCTCCGAAGGTGAGCGGGCACTACTGCATTTGGACCCAGTAATGCTGTTACATTTGACGGCTCTTCTTCCTCTCCTTACGCTCATGCAGCTGTATCAGCTATAAACGCAATATTGGCACAATAACTGTAACGCCGAGCGCTCCGGGTCCCGCATCCATCCCGGAGCACTCACGGCGTCTGCCCTCCTGCAGCGCCCCGGTCTGCTACAATGCTGCCGGCGGGGATGCGATTCGCATGGCGGCACTAGTCCGCTTGCAGGCTGCATCCCGTTCTGATTACCTGCCCCGTCCTCTGTCTCAGCCCCGGCGCACGCGGTCCCGCTCTCTAGGGCGCGCGTGCGCGGGGTCTCTCAGATTTAAAGGGCCAGTGCACCATTAATTGGTGCCTGGCCCAATCTGTTCCAAATCAGTTCCAAATCCGGTTTGACGATATACATTTTTGGAAAAAAAAAAGGGATAGCAAACTGTATAGGCAAAACGTGAAGTGAATGCAGCCTTAGAAGGGTTGTCCTCATGACCTTGTAGTGCATGTTGAACTGCTCCTGTTATTTCCCAGAATTATCTGTTGGCTGTCAATTCTTGGCAGTTTACCGAGGATAATAAGGAAGTTTATTACATAGTAATACGCTTGTCTGTATGCCACACTGTTTAAATAATAATTCATGACTTATGACCAGAACAACCTTTGCCCAGTTTTATAACTCAACCTTTGGTAGTTATACTAGGTGTAAAAAATGATGATGGAATATACAGACATTTGATCCTGTTTTGCTGAACAGTTTACAGGTGAGTTGTTAAACTTGGTACTCTCTTTAGAAAATAGTATTATCTGAACTGTATTATAGGTATATGCAATGCTAGAAGACATCTTATGTGTCATGTTGGTGGCTATCTGGCTGTCTGTGTTATTAAAGGGGTTATTAAAGGATAGGGGATAAGATGCCTGATCGCGGGAGTCACGCCCCCTCCCATAGGCTTGCATTGAGGGGCGGAGCGTGACGTCACATGGGGCGGAGGCGTGATGTCACACGCCGCCGGCCCGGTGGTCACCCGTAATCAGACCCGGAGCGAACACGCTCCGGGGACTGATTACATACGAGGTGCCGCGTGCAAGATCCCGGGGGTCCCCTGCGGCGGGACTCCCGCGATCAGGCATCTTATCCCCTATCCGTTGGATAGGGGATAAGATGTGTAAGCACCGGAGAACCCCTTTAAAAACAACAAAACTTAGATATATTCAGGGTACATTCACACACGCAGGATCTCCTGCATATTTTCCGCAGCTGATTTTGCTACCCATTAAAGTCAATGGGTAGCAAAATCAGCAGGAATAAATATATAGCGGATCATGAGCGTACCCTTAGGGTTGGGTCACACGTGCTGTATTTTGCTGTGTATTTGCTGCTGCATATTTTCCTGCCCATTTAAGTTAATGGGTAGCAAAATCAGCTGCGTATTTTGCTACCCATTGACTAGGAAAATTTGCATAAAATATGCAGCAAAATACCTTCCACCGCTCCCATGATGCCTCCAGTGTCCAGTGTGATCCTTTTGTGGTCGCCGGCAGCAGTGTTGTCCCACAATGTGTCGTGTTGACCACAAGAAGTAAGTCCAGTTTTTGTTTTACATGCTGGCATTCTGGGCAGTATGGTGAAAAAAAAATTGTATCCCAGAATATCTTTTTAATCTCTAGGGGAGGTGTGTGTGGCCATTAGGTTCCGCACCTCCCTGCAAACACCCCGGGTACTCCTCCTCTGGCAGGGTACCTACCGTTATCGGCTCTGCGGGCAGAAACCTTGGCTAACGCCTAGGGGGATGACGGGAGCATTTGTGGTCCCCTAGTATCTTCGGCGAAAAGGCACATCGAACCTGGAACCTTGCAGGTACCTTTTGGTCTGGAGGCGAAGGGTAAGTTTGTTGGGGGGCCTCTCTCCTATCGGAGAAGGGCTTGCGATAGACCGCATCCTCTGTGCACGTTTTTTTTAATGTAACACGTTTGCACTTTTTCTTGCACTTTGGGTCATTCGAGAGCACGTTCCTTGGCTCTTAAAAAAGAATATCTTTTTAATCTTAGACTTTCTGATTTGCAGAAGTAATATTTATTTCTTTATTAAATGGGCACTGTCAGATATAAAAACTTTTTATATGTTGTACATCTTGACAAAAGAATAGTTTTGCTAATATACTCCCTTAAAAATTTTTCACATTTTATTAAAGAAAAATGCCATTTTAAATCCCATCAGTAGAGGTGCCCATACCCCCCTGGGACATTGATGAGTCCCATAGCAGCATGAGTGTGTCCAAGGGTCATGGACACGAGGCTGATTGACAAGGCTGCAGGAGGAACACAGCCTGCAGCAACACTGCTCTAACAGAGTTTTACCAATCGTGTGCCTCCAGCTGTTGCAAAACTACAACTCCAAGCATACCTGGACAGTCAAAGGATGTCTGGGCATGCTGGGAGTTATAGTTTTGCAAAAGCTGTAGGCACACAGCTGAAGGCAACACTGCTGCAAAAAAGAGTTATCCAAACAGTGTACCTTCAACTATTCCAAAACTACACTTCCCAACATTACAAGACTGCCTAAGGATGACACACATGAATGACATAGGAAGACGTAAGTTATACTCTCACCCTATTGCCTTTGGTGGTAGAGTACAGGCAATCTTCAATAATCAGTGTATGTGTGTGTACAGCATAAAACCAGAGAGGAAAGGGTTACAGAGCAGGGCTGCTAGGTTCCAGAGAGCAGTGATTCAGCAGAGTGAGGGAGGGGGAGGAGTCTTTTCAGAGCAGGAAAGAGAGGGACACACTCCCTCCCTTTGACAGGATGGAAAAGACATTGAGCAGTTTTTTATTTTTTTGTGAGATCTGATTTAAAAATATGTTCACATGTACTATATAAACTGCAGATTTGATGCTGCAGATATTCCTACCCATTGAAGTCAATGGGTAGCAAAATCAGCTGCAGAAAATAGGCAGCAAAATATGGTATGTGTGACCCTACCCTAAGGGGGCATTCACATCAGCAGATTTACTTTCAAACTCCTGACAGAAATGGGGGTGGGCTCTCCACAGCAAATTTTTGGCAACGGGTTTTCAACAGCAGAAATCCGCTGCCGAAAATCTGCTGCTGACAGCCTGCGGAGTGCCAGACCCCATTTAAACTCGCTGTGGGAAGCATGCTGCCAGTTTCAAAGTAAATCCACTCATGTAAACGCACTCTAACACAGCATAAAATCTGAAGCACAAAAACACCAAATCTGTGATTATACCTTCAGAGGAATAAATGGCACATAAGTGCATGCATGTATCTGCAATATTTGAACAATCATTAAAGGAGTAGTCCAGTGGTCACCCAGTGGTGAACAACTTATCCCCTATGCTAAGGATAGGGGATAAGTTGCAGATCGCGGGGGGGGTCCGACCGCTGGGGCCCCCTGCGATCTCCATAACTGGGCCCCGACAGCCCGCGGGAAGGGGGCGTGTCGACCTCCGCACGAAGTGGCGGCCAACACGCCCCCTCAATACAACTCTATGGCAGAGCTGAAGCGCTGCCTTCGGCAATCTCCGGCTCTGCCATAGAGATGTATTGAGGGGGCGTGTCGGCCGCAGCTTCGTGCAGGGGTCGACACTCGCTATTTGGCCGGAGAGCCTGGCCCCCATACAGAGAGATCGCAGGGGGCCCCAGCGGTCAGACCCCCCGCGATCTCAAACTTATCCCCTATCCTTAGGATAGGGGATAAGTTTTTCACCACTGGACTACCCCTTTAAACTATAACATTTATATAATTGTATATTAACATTCATACTTTGGTAAGGCATCTACATATAACAGTTTTGTCCTGTGAGCCTTACCTTGCAAGTAACTTTCTTTAAAAGGGATGTCTGGTGAAAGACAACTTATCCTATACCCACTGGATCTCCGGGACATGACCACGGCTCTCAGAGAGGAGCACGTGCTGCGGACTGAACATGTTCCATTCATTTCATTCATTTGTCCGCTGCACGCGCTTCTCTCTGAAAGCAGGGATCCTGTTCTGAAAATCACTGGGGGTCCCAGCAGTTGGACCCTCTGTGATTAGACACTTATGCCCTATCCTGTGGTTAGGGGATAAGAGGATAAGTTGTCTTTTACCGGACAACCACTTTAAAATATTTAATTAGCACAGGTCCCTTTTGCTTCTTAAAGGGGTACTCTGGTGGAAAAACAATTATTTGTAAATTACTTCTATTAAAACATCTTAATAATTCCAGTACTTATTAGCTGCTGTGTGCTCCAGAGGAAGTTGTATAGTTCTTTTCTGTCTGACGGCAGTGCTCTCTGCTTTCACCTCTGTCCATATCGGGAACTGTCCAGAGTAGGAGTAAATCCCCAAAGCAAACATAGCAAACCTATCTCTCTGGACAGGTCCTGACGTGTACAGAGGTAGGAGAGATAGCAGTCAGTTCATACTTATTCTGAAGACTGTATTTGCTATTGTAAAATATATGTAGTTCCTCTCCAGTAATGTAGAAAATGTTGCTGCACTACATCCCTGAACAGCTGTACTGTATACTGTTATGTTGTATATTGCTGTAACTTCCAACTGTCTGAGACACTCAACTAATCATTACCTTGTGATCATAATATTTGCTGAGTTTGGCTTCTTGGGATTTATTATTAAATTTACTATGTGTGCAGAATGTGCAAGTCAAGGTTAAATTAAACCAGCTCCATTTTAATGATTGAACATGCTTAAATTAAAATTTAAAAAAAGGAAAAAGTTGAAACATAAATGACAAAAAGTGGGATATTTGAGGGTTTATTTCTATGTGCATAGTCACATAAAGTAATGAAATGACTCCTATAACTACTAGAATGAATACCACACCTTCTGTTATTCTACATACAGTATGACAAACTAAATTGAAATCTTAACATCTCCTTTTGGCTTTAACAAAGTAATTCCCTTAATATGCTTTTTATCCCTCAGAAGAACAAAAAAATGAAAAAGAGTGCAATACTTGAGAATGTTTCAGACCGTTCTGGCTAGATTTCATATGTCACTTCACCTTATCTACTATTGTGTAGGTACTCCTTGTGCCGCCTTCTTCTTTTTCTCCATGTTCTGATCCTTTGCCCATTGCAGATGCCTATAGCAGTAGCCAAGGGTCATGATGGATACTCCAACCAGTCTACAGCTGTGCAACTCCATACACTGCAAGCTGTAAAGCGCTGTGCGTTCCGACTATCCCCCATCATAGGCGGCATTAGTTGCTTCAGTTTTTGCTTTAGTAGGTCATCTGTAGGATCGGACAAAAGAGCCTTCCCTCTTCACATCCATAAGTGAACCTTGGGCATCCATGACAATGGGGTTCACTTATGGATGTTATCCAGTTTACTCTTTGTCTATACTTAATTATATGGTCTTTCCTTACAGACCATATACTGTATGGTAGGTACAACATACTGCTAATGGGCCACAATACCTGCCGTTATGTGAATAGTCTGACTCTGTCATCTACCCATCACAATGTGGCCCTGGTCACAGTTGAAAGGTTCCTTACATTTGCCGCTTTTCCCTGTACTAACAAAACTTCAAGAACTGACTGTTGACTTGCTGCCTTATATGTCTCACTTTTACTGCTGTAACTTTAACAACTCACTGGTTAATCTATGGAGGTGCCCAGCATTCCTTCATCTGACCCCTACTGCACTGCACTGGTTTCCATGTGGGTTTTACACATGCATTGGCTCCTAGGTTGTTAAAGGGACAGTGTTCATTATATACTCCTAACCCCAGCCAATATCGGCCTGTCACAGGCTATATAAGGATCTTTGGGTCCAGTCTGCCTTGATGTGCATTTGTTCTTGTTGTTCTCGGACCACATTCTCCTGTCTGATGCAAGCCCTGGGCCTGCTCTCCATTTATCAAATTATTGTGCCAGACTTAATCCTTGCTCATTCCAACTATGTTTCCTTTCTAATGCCTTGGTGCCAAAACGTGATGTTTTCTGAACTCCTATGTGTCAGGCACTGGTAAAAGAGACTTCTCAAGACAAAAGATGCACAACTACTTAGGCTCCTCTTCCTGGTTTATTAGTACACTAATCCTATTGGCCTGTTATAGTACCCATAATAAACCAACATATTATTATTATTCCTATAGCTGAAACAACCTACAACTGAATACAAAATATGTTTTCTGATTTACTGCCTGGATACATTGCTGAAACCTTTGCATTTTTCAGTGATTTAGTTGTAAATCCCAATCTCCTTATAGTGCTAAATAATATTTATGACATCACTCTATAATGATTTACACTAAAACATACACAAATAGCGTTTTCATGACAGATGGTCTTAAATTTCGCTCCTGGGTTTTGTCTGTAGCAGTTGCTCCGGGCATCTGCACTCTGTCCTTGGTGGCACGCAGTCAGTTCTGTTCCCTATGAGCAAGATTCTCTAGGGAAAAGCATCCATATGTTTAGACTGCACATATCTGAACAGTCTGTGGCTTATAGATATCCTTTAGTGTAACAACAGGATTGTTAACTGTAGGAATATATGCACTTTGTATTCCTAGATGATGCAGATACATATGTCTGCATACTACTAGAAGCTTACATTTCCTCACTGTTTGACCATGGGAACAATTACTGGCAAATTGTTCTTCATTCGTCTTTTTTTTGTTGTTGTTTTTTTTTTTTTTGTGCATCCTCAAACTATAATAAAACATAACGTCTCTGATACATGGACATCCATTCTGGTCAAAATCTGTTCAGAGAACAAAAAGAACACATTGTACACATAAAGCCAATAAGGAGATTAGTGATGCCGAGGAGCAGTAGGAGTGATGTTTGTACGGTGTAGGCGTTTGACATCAGCACCAATGTTCCCAGACAAAGAAGTCCGTTTACAGAGATTGTTTTTGGATGTGAATCTAGGAAACAATGTGGACAATAATGGGCTTGTTCCGCCACATCCCAAAGGTGCTTTATTGTATTGAGATCTGGTGACTGTGGAGGTCATTGGAGTAGAGTGAACTCATTGTCCTGGTCAAGAAACATGAGATAATGTGAGCTGTGACATGGTGCACTAGCCTGCAGGAAGTAGGCATTAGTGTTGCTCGCGAATATTCGCAATTCGAATATTATTCGCGAATATCGCATATTCGCGAATTCGCGAATTTCGCGAATATAGCGCTATATATTCGTAATTACGAATATTCGTTGTTTTTTTTTTCTTCACAGTACACATCACAGTGATCATCCCTCTCTGCTTCCAGCTTGTGTGGTGTAAAGAAGGCCCTCATACTACTGTGTGAGACTGGCGTGCGAAAATTCGCATATGCGAAAATTCGCATATGCTAATTTTCACATATGCGTATTTTCGCATGTGCTAATTTTCCATATGCTAATTTTCACATATGTTAATTTTCGCATACGCGAATTGTCGCGTATGCGAAAATAAAACTAGAATATAACGAATATGCGATTATTCGCGAATATATGACGAATATTCGTCCATATATTCGCGAATATTCGCAAATTCGAATATGGCCTATGCCGCTCAACACTAGTAGGCATCAGAAGATAGGTATACTGTGGTCACAAAGGGATGGACATGGTCAGCAACAATACTCAGGTAGACTGTTTCATGCAAACAATGCTCAGTTTGTACTAAGTGGTATTAAGTGTAACAATAAAATGTCCCCTACACCATTACACCTCCACCACCACCCTAAACTATTGACACAGGGCAGGATGGATCCATGCCTTAACCTCTTAAGGACACAGAGCGTATGGATACGCCCTGCATTCCGAGTCCTTAAGGACGCAGGGCGTATCCATACGCCCGTGGGAATTCCGGTCCCCACCGCTAGCCGGTTGGGGACCGGAGCCGGATGCCTGCTGAAATCATTCAGCAGGCATCCCGGCATATCGCCCAGGGGGGTCATTATGCCCCCCCATGTCGGCGATCGCCGCAGATCGCTGGACAATTCAGTCCAGCGATCTGCGGCGATTCCGGGTCAATCGGGTCTCCAGTGACCCGGTGACCCGGAATTACTGGCTGTTCGGGGCCGTCTCTGACGGCCCCGAACAGCCAGAGCCTGCAGTGGTGAGGTGGCACTGGTGCCACCTCACGATCGCCCTGATTCGTCGGCCGGATTACCGGCCGACCAATCAGGGCGCCTGCTGCGGGTGTCACTCCCGCACCCGCTCCGCCCCTCTTCCGGAGGGCGGGTGCGGGAAGACGACCCCGGGTGCTGGGGACCCCGATCCCCGGCGTCCATGTTGGGATCGGGGCCCCAGGAGCGGCGACGGCTGCGGGACTTTCCTGCGATGAAGCAGCAGCAGGAGGTGAGTTACAGCCTCCTGCTGTTGCTTAGCAACAGCTCCCAGCATGCAAAAAGGGCATGCTGGGAGCTGTAGTTATGCAACAGCAGGAGGCAGACCACCACAACTCCCAGCATTCCCTTATGGGCATGCTGGGACTTATGGTTGTGCAACAGCTGGAGGCACATTTTTTCTATGGAAAAGTGTACCTTCAGCTGTTGTATAACTACAACTCCCAGCTTGCACAAACAGCTAAAGTGCATGCTGGGAGTTGTAGTGGTGCATCTGCTGGTTGCATAACTACAACTCCCAGCATGCCCGTTGGCTGTCGGTGACTGCTGAGAGTTGTAGTTTTGCAACAGCTGAAGGCACACTGGTTGTGAAACTTAGAGTTTTTTTTTTTTTACCTAACTCAGTGTTTCACGACCGGTGTGCCTCCAACTGTTGCAAACTATATCTCCCAGCAGTCACCTTACACCATGCACCGTACATGCTGGGAGTTGTAGTTTTGCAACAGCTGGAGGCACACTGGTTTTGAAACACTGAGTAAGGTCACAAACTCCGTGATACATAACCAGTGTACCTACAGCTCTCAGCATGTACAGTCTCAGCATGTACAGTCTGTCAGCGCATGCTGGGAGTTGTAGTTTTGCAACAGCTGGATGTCCCCCCCAATGTGAATGTACAGGGTACACTCACATGGGCGGAGGCTTACAGTAAGTATCGGGCTGCAAGTTTGAGCTGCAGCAAATTTTCTGCAACAGCTCAAACTGCCAGCGAGAAACTACTGTGAACCCCCGCCCGTGCGACTGTACCCTAAAAACACTACACTACACTAACAAAAAATAAAATAAAAATCACTACATATACACATACCTCTACACAGCCCCCTCCCCTCCCCAATAAAAATGAAAAACGTCTGGTACGCCACGGTTTCCAAAACGGAGCCTCCAGCTGTTGCAAAACAACTACTCCCAGTATTGCCATACAGCCGTTGACTGTCCAGGCATGCTGGGAGTTTTACAACAGCTGGAGGCACCCTGTTTGGGAATCACTGGCGTAGAATACCCCTATGTCCACCCCTATGCAATCCCTAATTTAGGCCTCAAATGCGCATGGCGCTCTCACTTTGGAGCCCTGTCGTATTTCAAGGCAACAGTTAAGGGTCACATATGGGGTATCGCCGTACTCGGGAGAAATTGGGCTTCAAATTTTGGGGGGTATTTTCTGCTTTTACTCTTTTTAAAAATGTAAAGTTTTTGGGAAAAGAAGCATTTTAGGTAAAAATTTTTATCTTTTTTTTTACATATGCAATAGTCGTGAAACGCCTGTGGGGTATTAAGGTTCACTTAACCCCTTGTTACATTCCCCGAGGGCTCTAGTTTCCAAAATGGTATGCCATGTGGTTTTTTTTTGCTATCCTGGCACCATAAGGGCTTCCTAAATGCGGCATGCCCCCAGAGCAAAATTTGCTTTCAAAAAGCCAAATGTGACTCCTTCTCTTCTGAGACCTGTAGTGCGCCAACAGAGCACTTTTCACACCCATATGGGGTGTTTTCTGAATCGGGAGAAATTGGGCTTCAAATTTTGGGGGGTATTTTCTGCTTTAACCCTTTGTATAAATGTAAATTTTTTGGGAAACCAAGCATTTTAGGTACATTTTTTTATTTTTTTTTACATATGCAAAAGTCGTGAAACACCTGTAGGGTATTAAGGTTCACTTTACCCCTTGTTACGTTCCCCGAGGGGTCTAGTTTCCAAAATGGTATGCCATGTGTTTTTTTTTATTGCTGTCCTGGCACCATAGGGGCTTCCTAAATGCGGCATGCCCCCAGAGCAAAATTTCCTTCAAAAAAGCCAAATGTGACTCCTTCTCTTCTGAGACCTGTAGTGCACCAGCAGAGCACTTTTCACCCCCATATGGGGTGTTTTCTGAATCGGGAGAAATTGGGCTTCAAATTTTGGGGGGTATTTTCTGCTATTACCCTTTTTAAAAATTTAAAACTTTAGGGAAACCAAGCATTTTAGCATTTTTTTTTTACATATGCAAAAGTCGTGAATCACCTGTGGGGTATTAAGGTTCACTTTACCCCTTGTTACATTCCCCAAGGGGTCTAGTTTCCAAAATGGTATGCCATGTGTTTTTTTTTGCTGTTCTGGCACCATAGGGGCTTCCTAAAGGTGACATGCCCCCCAAAAACCATTTGTCGCTCCTTCCCTTCTGAGCCCTCTACTGCGCCCGCTGAACAATTAACATAGACATATGAGGTATGTGCTTACTCGAGAGAAATTGGGTTTCAAATACAAGTAAAAATTTTCTCCTTTTTACCCCTTGCAAAAATTCAAAAATTGGGTCTACAAGAACATGCGAGTGTAAAAAATGAAGATTGTGAATTTTCTCCTTCACTTTGCTGCTATTCCTGTGAAACCCATAAAGGGTTAAAACGCTGACTGAATCTAATTTTGAATACTTTCGGGGGTGCAGTTTTTATAATGGGGTCATTTATGGGGTATTTCTAATATGAAGACCCTTCAAATCCACTTCAAACCTGAACTGGTCCCTGAAAAAAAGCGAGTTTCAAAATTTTGTGAAAAATTGGAAAATTGCTGCGGAACTTTGAAGCCCTCTGGTGTCTTCCAAAAGTAAAAACTCATCAATTTTATGATGCAAATATAAAGTAAACATATTGTATATGTGAATTAAAAAAAATTATTTGGAATATCCATTTTCCTTACAAGCAGAGAGCTTCAAAGTTAGAAAAATGCAAAATTTTTAAATTTTTCATCAAATTTTGGGATTTTTCACCAAGAAAGGATGCAAGTTACCAAAAAATGTTACCACTGAGTTAAAGTAGAATATGTCACGAAAAAACAATCTCGGAATCAGAATGATAACTAAAAGCATTCCAGAGTTATTAATGTTTAAAGTAACAGTGGTCAGATTTGCAAAAAATGGCCGAGTCCTTAAGGTGAAAAAGGGCTCAGTCCTTAAGGGGTTAATGTTGTTTACTCCAAATTCTGACCCTGTCATCTGAATGTTGCAGCTGGAATAGAGACTTATCAGACCAGGCAAAGTTTTCCATTGTTCAAATTATGTGAGCCTGTGTGAACTGTAGCTTCCGTTTCCTGTTCTTAGCTAACAGGCGTGGCACCCTTTGGGGTTTTCAGCTGTTGTAGCCCATCTGCTTCAAGGTTCAACATGTTGTGCAGTCAGATATGGTATTCTGCATACCTTGTTTGTAACGAGTGGTTATTTGAGTTACTCTTGCCTTTATGTAATCTCAAACCAGTCTGCCCATTCTCTTCTCACCTCTGATATCAACAAGGCATTTTCATCTACACAGTTGCCATTCATTGGATATTTTCTCTTTTTCAGACCATTCTCTGTAATCCATGGAGATGTTTGTGCATAATAATCCCAGTAGATCAACAGTTTCTGAAATACTCAGACCAGTCACCTGCCATGTGATTGGCTTATTAGCTATTTGTGTTCACAAGCAATTGAACAGGTATATCTAATAAAAGGCAATTGAGTGTATATCTAATACATTACCAGGATGTTTAGTTAAAAATTAAACCATTTTTTAGAAAAATTATATTACTAAGATAATAAAGCAATAGGTAAATGACAGTTGTGTAAGTCACAAATAATATGGAACCCTTCTAACTTAAAGGAGTAGTCCAGTATTGGAAAACTTAGCTTGTGTATGGGGCCCCGCCTCTCCAGCCAGATAGCGTGTGTCAACCGATGCACAAAGCTGCAGCTGACACGTACCCTCAATACAGCGCAATAGCAGGGCCAGAGATTGCTGAAGTTGTATTGAGGGGGCATGTTGGCCGGGGCCCCGAAAAGGAGATCCTGGGGGGTCCCAGCTGCTGGACTCCTCGCGATATGAAACTTATCCCCTATCCTTAGGATAGGGGATACATTTTCCAATACTGGACTACTCCTTTAAGATACCAGGCCAATGTTCAGACATGGACGTGTCTACTGTGACTCTTTCACCCATTTTAAGCTAAATATAATTTATTCATTAGTATCTACAGTATGGTTTTTCTGAACTATGAGGAAAAAGGAGAACTGTCGAACCAAAGTAAGCATAGGAAAGCATAGCAACAGGCTACATATAGCTGTCTATTGATTCAGTTCATTCTGTTTGGTGCCCTGCATTATACACTGCTCAAAAAATAAAGGGAACGCTAAGATAACACATCCTAGATCTGAATGATTGAACTAATCGTATGAAATACTTTCATCTTTACATAGTTGAATGTGCTGACAACAAAATCACACAAAAAATATCAATGGAAATCAAACTTATCAACCCATGGAGGTCTGGATATGGAGTCACACTCAAAATCAAAGTGGAAAACCAACTACAGGCTGATCCAACTTTGATGTAATGTCCTTAAAGGGGTTCTCCCGTGCTTAGCCATCTTATCCCCTATCCAAAGGATAGGGGATAAGATGCCTGATCGCGGGAGTCCCGCCGCTGGGGACCCCCGTGATCTTGCATGCGGCACCCCGTTTGTAATCAGTCCCCGGAGCGTGTTCGCTCCGGGTCTGATTACAGGCGACCACCGGGCTGGCGGCATGTGTCGTCACGCCCCTCAATGAAAGCCTACGGGAGGGGGCGTGACAGCTATCACGCCCCCTCCCGTAGGCTTTCATTGAGGGGCGTGACGACACATGCCGCCAGCCCGGTGGTCGCCTGTAATCAGACCCGGAGCGAACACGCTCCGGGGACTGATTGCAAACGGGGTGCCGCGTGCAAGATTACGGGGGTCCCCAGCGGCGGGACTCCCGCGATCAGGCATCTTATCCCCTATCCTTTAGATAGGGGATAAGATGTGTAAGCACTGGAGAACCCCTTTAAAACAAGTCAAAATGAGGTTCAGTAGTGTGTCTGGCCTCCACGTTCCCTGTATGACCTTCCTACAATGCCTGGGCATGCTCATGAGGTGGTATCCTGAGGGATGTCCTCACAGACCTGGACTAAAGCATCCACCAACTCCTGGGCAGTCTGTGGTGCATCTCCTCAGTTGGTGGATGGAGCGAGACATGATGTCCCAGATGTGCTCAATCGGATTCAGGTCTGGGGAGCAGGCGGGCCAGTCCATAGCATCAATGCCTTCCTCTTGCAGGAACTGCTGACTGTTACGCTATGCGCTCCTGCCTCACACGCATGGTCCCCTTACCTTCTGCTGCCGACGGGGCTGGGACTCGCATTGCGGGACGCACCCGAATGCGAGCCCCAGTCCGTCACTCTCCGGGTGTTTCCCCTGCCTCTGCTTCCGCCTCTCTGCTCCGGCGCGAGTGTCCCCGTCCCTTAGGGCGTGCACGCGCTGGAGCTTTAAGATTTAAAGGGCCAGTACGCTCATTAGTGTAACCACCTGTGTCTTGTTGATAAATTCCTCCACCCTCCTCAGTTCTCTGCCGGATCTTTGTTGCCTTGTGCCCTAGAGAAAGCATTCCTTTGTATTGCCTTGCCGTGTACCAGATCTCCTGCTCTTGTGACCTTGACCTTGCTTCTTTGCCGCCTGCCTACTGAACTTCTGCTATGTCCCGACCACGCTACTGTGCCGCCTGCCCTGACCTACAGCTATCCTGACTACGAGTTGTCTCATCCCTTCTGTGCTTCGCATCTCCTCAGCCGCCTGTGTGGTCGAGCCGTTGCCGGGGGTTGCGACCTGGGTGCCGTCTGCAGCAACAAGCCCATCCTGCTTTGCGGCGAGCTCTGGTGAAGACCAGCAGCACCTTAGACTCCGCTCCCTGGCACGGTCCGAGTCATCTGCCACACAGGTCCAGCGGATCCACATACACCGGAGTTCCTGTCTTCAGAAACGTGAGTGTTACACTGATACACTCCAGTCACATGAGGTCTAGCATTGTCTTTCATTAGGAGGAACCCAGGGCCAATATGCCAGCATATGGTCTCACAAGGGGTCTGAGGATCTCATCTCGGTACCTAATGGCAGTCAGGCTACCTCTGGCAAGCATATGGAGGGCTGTGCGGCCCCCCCAAAGAAATGCCACCCCACACCAATACTGACCCACCGCCAAACTGGTCATGCTGGAGGATGTTGCAGGCAGAAGAACGTTCTACACGTCGTCTCCAGACTCTGTCACATCTGTCACATGTGCTCAGTGTGAACCTGCTTTCACCTGTGAAGAGCACAAGGTGCCTGCGGCAAATTTGCCAATCTTGATGTTCTCTGGCAAATGCCAAACATCCTGCACGTTGTTGGGCTGTAAGCACAACCCCCACCTGTGAATGTCGGATTCTCATACCACCCTCATGAAGTCTGTTTCTGACCATTTGAGTGGACACATGCACATTTGTGGCCTGCTGGAGGTCATTTTGCAGGGCTCTGGCAGTGCTTCTCCTGATCCTCCTTGCACAAAGGCGGAGGTGGTGGTCCTGCTGCTGGGTTGTTGCCCTCCTATGGTCTCCTCCATGTCTCCTGATGTACTGGCCTGTCTCCTGGTAGCGCCTCCATGGTCTGGACGCTACGCTGACAGATACAGCAAACCTTCTTGCCACAGCTCGCATTGATGTGCCATCCTGGATGAGCTGCACTACATGAGCCACTTGTGTGAACATAGAATCCGTCTCATGCTGTCACTAGAGTGAAAGCACCGCCAGCAAAGTGACCAAAACATCAGCTAGGAAGCATAGGAACTGAGAAGTGGTCTGAGGCCACCACATGCAGAACCACTCCTTTATTGGGGTGTATTGCTAATTGACTATAATTTCCACATGTTGTCTGTTCCATTTGAGCAACAGCATGTGAAATTGATTGTCAATCAGTGTTGCTTCCTGAGTGGACAGTGTGATTTCACAGAAGTGTGATTGACTTGGAGTTACATTGTGTTGTTTAAGTGTTCCCTTTATTTCTTTGAGCAGTGTACAGTTAACGGGGCAGGAAGCCCTACAACGTTCATTGTATAGTGATGGCGCTGGGTAACTGCAGCTCTGCTCCCATACACTTCAATATAGATGCAAAAATGTGTCTGTAATAAGCCTATGTGTACCCTTCAGCGGGGGCTACATGGCGATCTTGGCCATGACAAGGTAACAGTAACCAGGCAGTTGCAGATTTTGCGGCTACTTGTGGATTGTAGTGCCGCACCATTTACTTTCCTTAGGTGCAACGCTGCACGATCCATACTGGGCGGCACAGCAATTTTTGGATATGTGACCTGTCGTGGCCAAAATTGCAGTGTATCTCCAGCCTTACGCCACTTTCACACTGCAGTTTTTCAATAAGTATTTTGCATCAGTATTTGTAACCCTTCATGCTGCAGCTCAGGACAGCCTCTACACCTGCTGAGCTTAGAAGAAACTTTGCAAATAGCCATTATTTAAAGGAAAGTATTTGTTTTCCCCCCCCCCCCCATCGGCCATGTTTGCAGCCCTGAACATGATATAGGTTCCTTCTAGGAACGCTTACATTTACCTGGATCGTCTCTCTAGTGCAGATATACCATCACTCAATAATCATCAATAGTATAAAAATAAAAACACACAGAACTGATATACAGTGTTGTACCTAGTGCAGGGCCTTAGGGGGCAGTGTAGGAAGTTGGGATTTTTTGTTTACTGTTCTGCATAATAGGCTTTGCCATAAGTGTTCCTTTACAGCTGGTTGGTCAGTAAGTGTGTCCTCTCTGTCTCTCATGAAAAAGCCTTATGTGATAAGGTACCTTAAAAGCTTACTCAGTCTCCTGAATCAGATGTAATCTTCTCTACTTTTTTATATAACGTTTTGTAGGTCACTTGGATGAAATTTACTATCCAGTGAATGTTATTGATGCATATGTAGTATGTTTTACAGTGATGCCCTAGGAGACCTTTTTATACTTTGCTGCAATTAACTTTTTTCTGTTTTTAATATTTTGCTTCATGTGATTATAAATATTTTTGGAGTTTGTTTACAGCCTTTATACTAGCTATTTATTGCCAAAAATACCAAATATAAGTTGTCATGCACTGTACTAAAGCATGTTTGGCACTGACGTAGTTAACAGATAATCTTTCATTGCAAAGACGTTTGTATTGGTGCTCTGTCCTGTCAGACATGTTTCTACAGCCAATAACTTCTTCTGGAGACAAGGGGTGTTACTGGTAACCCAACACGACACCTCCGCTGTTCCCTGGAAAGAACCATGGTTAAATAAGTGAGTAAATCTCTGTCTGTTACTTTTTGATGGTATGTTGTTTATTATGTAGTCTTTTTTTATACTTTTCAGTCTTTTTAACACTTTTCCTAATAGTCTAGTTTAATCGGGGTTGTCTGACGTGGAAATGTGCTTGTGCTGTGCTGAGTGGAATAGGAAAGTGTTTGTGGTCGACATGTTATTCTGGACAGTTTACATCACTTGTTGATTTCCAAGACTGTAAATAACAATTTCTGTGGGTTTTCAGCCTTCATATTTCCCTACATTCACATGGGGTTTTCTGTGGTTTCACAGATTTCTCCCACAGTCCAGGAACATACAGTTTGTAGTTTTATTGATTCCTTAGAGAACAATAGGGCATGCATGTCAATAATATCTGATGAAATGGCATACATTTCTAATATGTGGGGTCTTAGGCCATGTTCACATTACGGAAAGTCCGCAAGGCTTTGCATTGCACTCGGGGTCCGCAGAAAGAATGAACGTGTTCTTTCTTTCTGCAGACACGGAAAACAGAATTTCTGTGCAGGAAACATCTGGCACAGAAATTCCACCATGTGCACAGCGCAGCAAATTCCTGTTGAATTCAACTGGACTCTGCTGCACCGGAATCTCAGTGCCAAATTCCAATGCAGAATTCAGTAGGGCTGGGCGGTATACTGGTTCATACCGAATACCGAAATTTTTGTGCTGCACGATATGAATTTCAACCCATACCGCAATACCAGTTTGGCCCCTCCCCCTCGGGAATGAATTGTCAGCCCAGCGCTGTCCCCACATCGGGGAACTAATCATATGTGACCCGCGAGTGCTGTTCTCCCCCCCCCCCCCTGCCATTAATTATTAGCCCAGCGCTGCACTGTCCCCATCGGGGTAAATACTCACATATGTCACCCGCAAGCGCTGCCCTCCTCGTCCTCCTGTTTGTTGCGGCCGCCGGCGCTGACACTCTATACCAGTGGTCTTCAACCCCCAGATGTTGCAGAACTACAACTCCCAGCATGCCCGGACAGCCAACGGCTGTCCGGGCATGCTGGCAGTTGCAGTTTTGCAACATATGGAGGTCCGCAGGTTGAAGACCACTGCTCTATACTGTATCCCTATGCCCGGGCTGCACCTTCCCCGTCAGTCCGGACCAGCTTCCAAGGGAATGGAATGTCGGAAAGCTGTCAGCCTATCACCGGACGCAGCGATGTTCCACCTCGGCCGGTGATAGGTTGAGCCCACTGTCATCACAGCCGGCTTCTTACATGACAGTGGGCTCAGCCTATCATCGGCCGAGGCGGAACATCGCTGCGGCCGGTGATAGGCTGACGGCTGTCCGGCGTTCACGTCCCCAGGAAGAGCGTAAGGCCAACGTAGGACCATGCGTTAAAGTTTATTTTGTTTACCTTTTGCAGCCCGGGCATAGGGATACAGTATAGAGTGTCAGAACCGGCGTCCGCAACAAACAGGAGGACGGGGAGGCAGCGCTTGCGGGTGACGTGAGTAGTACCCCGATGGGGCTAATAATAATTTTATTTTATTGGGGGGGGATACCGTTATATACCGTGGAACCGCCATAAGTTACAAAAATACCGAGATACACATATTTGGCCATACCGCCCAGCTCTAGAATTTAGCAAGGAAATTCCGTCTTGTGAACATGGCCTTATCTTTAAAACCCCCACTTGTCTTCATAATAGGAGTGCTCTGCCGCTTTGCTGCCAGGTGAGCTGGTGCAAAAAGGTGCATAATAAATGGCTAAATTGCCATGATCTGATAGGTAGAGGGTCCATAATCTGAAGACCCCAGCTATAAGACATTTATTGCCTTTACTATGGATAGGCATTTAAAATTTAAGACATGGAAACTCCTTTTAATGTAAAATTATGTGAGAAAGGGATATTTATTTTCATAAACTTTATATTTATGTGAATGCATTTTCACTACAGCTTCATGAAATAAATAGATTTTACATAAATAGCAAAAAATACTGAAACATTTAACACAAATTTTAATATAACACTGCTGTGAGTATAATGTTTTACCTACACATAATGCAAGGCTTTTTTTCAGCCCTGTTCTCTCTCATCACCCGGCTCCACTCCTGCTTGGTCTTCAAACCCTGCCTGCAGTCGGATGCCATAAATAGCTGCCTATGGAGGATCATGTGATGATACACTTCACTGCGCTTTCTCCACTGGGCCTGTACTCCTTGTTCGAATGCAGTTGTCACGATGCCGGCAGGCAGGAGGTGGATCCTCTGTGCCAGAGAGGGATTGGCGTGGACCGTGCTAGTGGACCGGTTCTAAATCACTACTGGTATTCACCAGAGCCCGCCGCAAAGCGGGATGGTCTTGCTGCGGCGGTAGTGATCAGGTCGTATCCACTAGCAACGGCTCAACCTCTCTGACTGCTGAAGATAGGCGCGGTACAAGGGAGTAGACAGAAACAAGGTCGGACGTAGCAGAAGGTCGGGGCAGGCAGCAAGGATCGTAGTCAGGGGCAACGGCAGGAGGTCGGAACACAGGCTAAGAACACACAAGGGAACGCTTTCACTAGGCACAAGGGCAACAAGATCCGGCGAGGGAGTGCAGGGGAAGTGAGGTATACATAGGGAGTGTACAGGTGAACACACTAATTAGAACCACTGCGCCAATCAGCGGCGCAGTGGCCCTTTAAATCGCAGAGACCCGGCGCGCGCGCGCCCTAGGGAGCGGGGCCGCGCGCGCCGGGACAGGACCGACGGAGAGCGAGTCAGGTACGGGAGCCGGGGTGCGCATCGCGAGCGGGCGCCACCCGCATCGCGAATCGCATCCCGGCTGGAGGTGGTATCGCAGCGCACCCGGTCAGCGGATCTGACCGGGGCGCTGCAGTAACGAGAGTGTAGCGAGCGCTCCGGGGAGGAGCGGGGACCCGGAGCGCTCGGCGTAACAGTACCCCCCCCCCCTTGGGTCTCCCCCTCTTTTTAGCGGAGAGCCATACCTTGTCTCCGGGAGAAAAAATGGGGGGAGCTCTTCTTTTCTTATCAGCAAACTTCTTCACGCGTGATGAAGCCTGTAAGAGAGAATTTTGGGT
Source organism: Hyla sarda (assembly GCF_029499605.1). Classification (NCBI taxonomy): domain Eukaryota; kingdom Metazoa; phylum Chordata; class Amphibia; order Anura; family Hylidae; genus Hyla; species Hyla sarda. The sequence continues at coordinate 415,445,521 of NC_079189.1, forward strand.
CTCTTTCCATATGGTGGAAAGATCACGAGTTATTTCATCCACAGCGGGCAAACCAGAGGGCAAGGGAGTAGGGAGGGGGGGAAGAGGGTGAAGGAGACCAGCAGGCTTCTGGCGAGGAGTCTTGTCCCGGGCACAGACAGTGCAGGCCCGCACAAAATCAACAACATCCGTCTCCAGAGTCGGCCACCAATAGAGACGAGAGATGAGTTGCACGGATTTCTTGATGCCCGCATGACCTGCGAGATGGGAGGAGTGACCCCATTTGAGGATTCCGAGGCGTTGGCGTGGGGAGACGAAGGTCTTCCCTGGAGGAGTTTGCCTGATGGAGGCTGGAGAAGTGGAGATCAGACAGTCAGGAGGAATGATGTGTTGCGGAGAGAGCTCTACTTCCGAGGCATCCGAGGAACGAGAGAGAGCATCGGCCCTGATGTTCTTATCGGCAGGGCGAAAGTGAATTTCAAAATTAAACCGGGCAAAGAACAGAGACCACCTGGCCTGGCGAGGATTCAGCCGTTGGGCAGACTGGAGATAGGAGAGATTCTTGTGATCGGTGTAAATAATAACTGGAAATTTAGATCCCTCCAGCAGATGCCTCCATTCCTCAAGTGCTAATTTAATGGCCAGTAGCTCTCGATCCCCGATGGAGTAGTTCCTCTCCGCCGGAGAGAAGGTCCTAGAAAAAAAACCACAGGTAACAGCATGCCCGGAAGAATTTTTTTGTAGAAGAACCGCTCCAGCTCCTACTGAGGAGGCATCAACCTCCAATAGGAAGGGTTTAGATGGGTCAGGTCTGGAGAGCACGGGAGCAGAAGAAAAGGCCGACTTGAGCCGTTTAAAGGCGTCTTCCGCTTGAGGAGACCAGGACTTAGGATTGGCATTCTTCTTGGTTAAAGCCACGATAGGAGCCACAATGGTGGAAAAATGTGGAATAAATTGTCTGTAATAATTGGCGAACCCCAAAAAACGTTGGATAGCACGGAGTCCGGAGGGGCGTGGCCAATCTAAGACGGCAGAGAGTTTGTCTGGATCCATTTGTAGTCCCTGGCCAGAGACCAAGTATCCTAGGAAAGGAAGAGATTGACATTCAAACAGACATTTCTCCATTTTGGCATAAAGTTGATTGTCACGAAGTCTCTGAAGAACCATGCGGACATGCTGGCGGTGTTCTTCTAGGTTGGCAGAAAAAATCAGAATATCGTCCAGATACACAACAACACAGGAATATAAGAGATCACGAAAAATTTCATTAACAAAGTCTTGGAAGGCGGCAGGGGCGTTGCACAGGCCAAAGGGCATGACCAGATACTCAAAGTGTCCATCTCTAGTGTTAAATGCCGTTTTCCATTCATCCCCCTCCCTGATGCGGATGAGATTATAAGCACCTCTTAAGTCCAGTTTGGTAAAGATGTGGGCACCTTGGAGGCGATCAAAGAGTTCAGAGATAAGAGGTAGAGGGTAGCGGTTCTTTACCGTGATTTTATTAAGACCTCGGTAGTCAATGCAAGGACGTAGGGAGCCATCTTTTTTGGACACAAAGAAAAATCCAGCTCCGGCAGGAGAGGAGGATTTGCGGATAAACCCCTTTTTTAAATTTTCCTGGATGTACTCAGACATAGCAAGAGTCTCTGGGGCGGACAGAGGATAAATTCTGCCCCGGGGTGGAGTAGTGCCCGGGAGGAGGTCAATAGGACAGTCATAAGGCCTGTGAGGAGGTAGAGTCTCAGCTTGTTTTTTGCAAAACACATCAGCAAAGTCCATATAGGCCTTAGGGAGACCGGTTACAGGGGGAACCACAGGGTCACGGCAGGGAGTACTGGGAACCGGTTTAAGGCAGTCCTTGAAACAAGAGATACCCCAGCTCTTGATCTCCCCCGTGGACCAATCCAGGGTTGGGGAATGGCGTTGGAGCCACGGTAGTCCAAGGAGAATTTCGGAAGTGCAATTGGGGAGGACCAAGAACTCAATTTTTTCTTGATGAGGTCCGATGCACATTAGAAGGGGCTCCGTGCGGTAACGTATGGTACAGTCCAATCTTCCATTGTTAACACAATTGATGTAGAGGGGCCTGGCGAGACTGGTTACCGGGATGTTGAACCTGTTGATGAGAGAGGCCAAAATAAAGTTTCCTGCAGATCCGGAATCCAAGAAGGCCATAGTAGGGAAGGAGAAGGTAGATGCAGATATCCGCACAGGCACAGTAAGACGTGGAGAAGCAGAGTTGACATCAAGGACTGTCTCACTTTTGTGCGGAGTCTGCGTGCGTCTTTCCAGGCGGGGAGGACGGATAGGACAATCCTTCAGGAAGTGTTCGGTACCGGCACAGTACAGGCAGAGATTCTCCATGCGGCGTCGTGTCCTCTCTTGAGGTGTCAGGCGAGACCGGTCAACTTGCATAGCCTCCACGGCGGAAGGCACAGGAACGGATTGCAGAGGACCAGAGGAGAGAGGAGCCGGGGAGAAAAAATGCCTCGTGCGAACAAAGTCCATATCCTGGCGGAGCTCCTGACGCCTTTCGGAAAAACGCATGTCAATGCGAGTGGCAAGATGAATGAGTTCATGTAGATTAGCAGGAATTTCTCGTGCGGCCAGAACATCTTTAATGTTGCTGGATAGGCCTTTTTTAAAGGTCGCGCAGAGGGCCTCATTATTCCAGGATAGTTCAGAAGCAAGAGTACGGAATTGTATGGCGTACTCGCCAACGGAAGAATTACCCTGGACCAGGTTCAGCAGGGCAGTTTCAGCAGAGGAGGCTCGGGCAGGTTCCTCAAAGACACTACGAATTTCCGAGAAGAAGGAGTGTACAGAGGCAGTGACGGGGTCATTGCGGTCCCAGAGCGGTGTGGCCCATGACAGAGCTTTTCCAGACAGAAGGCTGACTACGAAAGCCACCTTAGACCTTTCAGTAGGAAACTGGTCCGACATCATCTCCAAGTGCAGGGAACATTGTGAAAGAAAGCCACGGCAAAACTTAGAGTCCCCATCAAATTTATCCGGCAAGGATAGTCGTAGGCCTGAAGCGGCCACTCGCTGCGGAGGAGGTGCAGGAGCTGGCGGAGGAGATGATTGCTGAAGCTGTGGTAGTAGCTGCTGTAGCATCACGGTCAGTTGAGACAGCTCGTGGCCTTGTTGCGCTATCTGTTGTGAGTGCTGGGCGACCACCGTGGTGAGGTCAGCGACATCTGGCAGAGGTACTTCAGCGGGATCCATGGCCGGATCTACTGTCACGATGCCGGCAGGCAGGAGGTGGATCCTCTGTGCCAGAGAGGGATTGGCGTGGACCGTGCTAGTGGACCGGTTCTAAATCACTACTGGTATTCACCAGAGCCCGCCGCAAAGCGAGATGGTCTTGCTGCGGCGGTAGTGATCAGGTCGTATCCACTAGCAACGGCTCAACCTCTCTGACTGCTGAAGATAGGCGCGGTACAAGGGAGTAGACAGAAACAAGGTCGGACGTAGCAGAAGGTCGGGGCAGGCAGCAAGGATCGTAGTCAGGGGCAACGGCAGGAGGTCGGAACACAGGCTAAGAACACACAAGGGAACGCTTTCACTAGGCACAAGGGCAACAAGATCCGGCGAGGGAGTGCAGGGGAAGTGAGGTATACATAGGGAGTGCACAGGTGAACACACTAATTAGAACCACTGCGCCAAACAGCGGCGCAGTGGCCCTTTAAATCGCAGAGACCCGGCGCGCGCGCGCCCTAGGGAGCGGGGCCGCGCGCGCCGGGACAGGACCGACGGAGAGCGAGTCAGGTACGGGAGCCGGGGTGCGCATCGCGAGCGGGCGCCACCCGCATCGCGAATCGCATCCCGGCTGGAGGTGGTATCGCAGCGCACCCGGTCAGCGGATCTGACCGGGGCGCTGCAGTAACGAGAGTGTAGCGAGCGCTCCGGGGAGGAGCGGGGACCCGGAGCGCTCGGCGTAACAGCAGTGTACTGCTATGGGCACAGTGACATGTATAATCACATGCTCCTACATAGGTAGTGTGGTGTCCCGGTACAGAACATGGTCCTGTACCATCTCTAGGTCCCCTCCGGAAGAGTCCCTGCAGTCCATAGGGCTCTCCTGCAGCGCTCACCTTTTGCTCACCTTCTAAATGTGTTGTGTACATATTGTTCATTATACATAAAGTTGTACAAATGTGTAGAGGTTAGTCATGTGAACCACTGTTATGTCACTACCCAGAGTGCCATGGGCACTGGAACCACAGACTTAGCAACCAATGGGCTTTAGTCCAGTCCCCCTAGTATATAAGGGGCTGTAGTCTCTAAACTCTCTCTCTTGATTCCTGGATTCATAATCTAAATTCATCTCCGCTAGGCCAAAGCCTAAAGAACCTGCAGCCACTTCAAAACATGAGTTATCAAGCTCTATCTACAATTCTAGTGACTACTACTCAACTCAAGAATAATATTAGTAGCACAGTGGCCTGAAAAAATCATCTCAATACTACAAGTCCCAGCAAGCCTGTGAGGTAACTATCCTGCATCCCGGTTGCCTCTAGAGAAATTGCATATTTGTAAAGACTGTTTAATAAGAATTCAAAGTAAAAGTTCCAGTTATTTTCACAATTCCTGCTGTGGACATTCCTTTATTGCCTGCCATTTCTGGGTTGGTTGTCGGCAGGGCCTTATACCGAAACAACCACATCCCAGCGTCACGACTAATCTGGGGTTAATAACACCTTACCCCACAGGGTTAATACCACCAGACCCTGCTACACCATTGCAACACCCCAGACACCACAGTAGCCATGTATGGACGATGAACTGTCCATCTGCAAACAGGGATCGAAAAGCAAGCTGGAGCGGAGTCGGATGATAAAAGAGACTGGGGCAGCATAGAAGCATTACATTTTGTGTAAGTAAAACATTATACTCACAGCAGTGCTATATAAAAATTTGTGTAAAAGGAAAACTGTCAGCCTGTTCATCAACACTAAAGCCAATACACTGGATTATAGTGTGAGTGAACAGGATTACATAGAGGGGTCACTTACTTAAATCGTTCCAGTAGGTCCTGAGATCTTTGCTTGTCAATTTCAGGGAATCCACGTAATTGCGCGGTGGAGGCGAGGCCCCGCTATCTGGCCACCTCTGTCAGGTCCTTATACCACCCCCACTATTTGAATATTCATATTCTTCAACTCCATGTCCTAGTGACGTGGAGTCACAAGTCACGTGAGCGCAGCATTCTGTCGGCAGAGCACATGCGCCAGAAGATTTCACCCAGCTTTAATGTCCTGATGATGTGAGAGCTCTGCGTAATAGGAGTGATCTGCGCAGTGTTACTGCGCATGCGCCAATCCCTCGCTACACCCAAAAGTCGGGTGTAGCGCAGCTTCACTTCGCATTACGCAGCGCTCTCACATCATCAGGACGTTAGAGCAGGGTCAAATCTTACGGCGCATGTGCTCTGCCGACAGAGTGCTGCGCTCACGTGACTTGTGACTCCACATCACTAGGACATGGAGTTGAAGAATATGAATGTTCAAATAGCGGGGGCGGTATTAGGACCTGACAGAGGGAGGCAGAAGAGGCCAGCCCGCAGGGCCCCGCCTTCAGCGTGAAATTCCCTGGATTGAGCAAAGGGTCTTCACAAGCAAAGATCTCAGGACCTACTAGACCAATTTAAGTAAGTGACCCATATATGGAATCATGTTCAGCCACACTATAACCCAGTGTATTGGCTTTAGTGTGCATGAACAGGCTGACAGTTTTCCTGTAAAGGTGGCCAAACCCCTTTAAGGCAAAATGTCCCCCACCTAAAGTTGTTTTCAGGAAGATATGATTAACCCTACAGCCTAAAATGGAAAAATACATGGCCTAACTTCTAAGGAATGCTTTTTCCTCTTCTCTGTTAATCTACTGCTAATCCAGCTCTAAAGGGGGTTTCAAGGGATTAAAAAAATGAACATTGTGAAATAGAACAAAACATACCCCAATCAAGGTGATGGGTATAGTAATAACAAAACAACCCAATTGCCAGCAGCACAAATTACCCTATATCTACCTTGATTAAAACTTTAAAGGGGTACTCCGTTGTAAAACTTTATTTATTTATTTATTTATTTTTTTAATTAACTGGTGCCAGAAAGTTAAACAGATTTATAAATTACTTCTTTTAAAAAATCTTTATCCTTCCAGTACTTATTAGCAGCTGTTTGCTACATAGGAAATTCTTTGCTTTTTGAATTTCTTTTTTTGTCCACATGTCCATACCTCTGTCCGTGTCAAGAACTGTTTAGAGTAGCATAGATTTGCTATGAGGATTTACTCCTGCTCTGAATAGTTCCTGATATGGGCATTAGGGGTCAGAAGAGAGCACTGTGGACAAGACAAAAATGAAATTCAAAAAGCAAAGAATTTCCTCATCTGCCCAAAATACAAAAATAATAAAAAAAATATTTAATATACTTAAATATACTAATTACTGCATTGACTTTTTGTTTTTTATTTGTTTCCTGAATGCATATAGTGACTCATTTGAACATTACTCTGTTTGATAGTCTATGTGATTTTAACATATTTTACATATTTCATTTGCTAAAAATGAAAAGAAAGTCCTAAAGTCTTGGCTACTAGGTGTCTCAATTCCTTGTCAACTGCTGTCCAATGCCTGTTGTTAGAGGAATTTCATCTCTAGCAGCAGAGAGACCAAAAAGGGACAAAGAGACAAAGTGGAGGCGGGGCTTATAGATGTGCAATAGAGAGTCTGGGCTGTGTATATGCAATCTAAGTCTGTGTGCCTCCCTCTTCTAGAGAGTCCACAAAAGAAATCAAGGCTTCCATTATATTATTAATGACTGGGCAGTTGCCCCTTGTGTTCTGGGAAGTTGTCTGGGGAGTTGTCCCTTGTGTGGCTTGTCATCATGATCAGTTCACTTCTCCTTTGTTGATGTAACCCCTTCCTTGCTATAATTCTTCCTCCCCCTGCTTTTTGCTTATTATCATCATCAGTCCCCATTTGCTGCTTAAACGGTCACGGCTTTTGTTATATAACTCCTGCATTGCTGTGATGTTGTGGCAGTTTTTCTTACTGGTCACTTAGCACCTTGTAAAGTCAATGCACCAATAACCTCCACCCATTCCATCTATAATAGTTTACTATAAATCCTCCCCCAACAAGGTGCCAGCTTGCTCTGTCAATGCATTTTCTCTAGCACTATGTCATGGCAAGGGTATATTCTGGGCTATGATTGGCCAGGCAAGTAAGGGAAAGGAAGTCTAGGTGTAAGTACTGCTGTCAATCAGCTTAGTTTTGGTCCCAGCCCCTTAAATAGAGAGAATGATAAATAAGTCATCATAAAGTGGACATTCAGAAGCTCAATAACAGCAGTGACGTCACCTTACTACTACCCCCCCCCCCCACACACACATACACACACACACACACAACACACTACCCACCTAATATTCAAGATCTGTGTTTGTAGTCAAAGAACGGGAGCTTGATTTCCATAACCAACCTCAAATTTGACTTTCTAAAGCTACTTACATGATGCTTTTGGGATTTTATCAAGTCTGGACTAGGTCAAAAAGGAAAATGCAGAATGGGACCTGTCACTGTGGCATTCTTACATTAGTCAGGAAGACTTGTTCATACAATGCACACGAGTTGTGTGTACATTTGGCAAGGTCACACAATATAGAATAATAACTACCTGTGCCACACCTTTCTTATTCCATTCCTAAATGATAGGTTACCAAATAGATGTGTAAATTGACTGTAACCTGTAAATTACACCTTGTGAAAAATGTTGAATTCAGTTATCAATTCTGTTATTAACATAGAATCCAAAGGATAGGGGATACGCGTCAGATCGTCGGGGTCCGACAGCTGGGACCTCCCGCAATCTCCTGCACGGCACCCTGGCTTTCCCTAAGAATGAAGCCTGACCCTGGCACAAATCAAATGTTGACATGACCCCTCCACGTATCTCCATAGAAATACATGGAGGGGCTGTATCTGCCGCTGCTTCGTTTGGTGGTCGACACACTCTGTTCCTGGGGAATAGCCTTTTCAGTTTATGGTTCTTTTATACTTTACATGCATCACAGGATTCAGCATTTGCATATTTACTATTGCAAAGGGTGGAGTCATTTAGATTCCCAGTAGTGCTTCAGGTTTATGAATAAGTAACCTTACACAACATCCAGCGGCACAGTATCACCGCAAAGGGTCCTGACCAAGTGGAGAGTGAAGTGAGTACAGGATTATTACCTTGTAGACAAAAATGGGCTTAATTTGCATTGGTGTGCTAGTTTGTGTGTGTGAAATGTGTACTTTGTGTCTAGTGAATGTTCTCCTTGTTCTCTGATCAGACTAGTGTACGATTACACAATAGCTTGATCTGTTAGAAGCTATGCCTGCAATCCCTTCCTAAGCAGTACTGGATGCCATGTCTTCTTTGGTTGGGTTGTGTTGAGTATTTATTTTTATTGCTTTGTATGTTATTCAGTTGTAGCAAATATAAAATGAACATATAATATAAGCTAAGAAGAATATAATGTTTTGGTTGTAAGTTTTCATTACTTCTATATAAATGATAGGTAGTCATTACTATTATTAGGCTCTATAGAACAGAAGCCATGAAACAGTGCCAGATCTACGATGGGACAGATGCCACTGGCACGTGCAGTGCTAATTTACCTGGCAAATCTGATAAAATCTTTGACAGAGGCTATGATGCTAATGTGAACACTGCCCAAAAACCTAGATTCTTTATTTGGTGTGATTATCATTGCATTTATTATTTGTAACATGGCGTGTATTGCAAATAAAAGTTAATCCAACATTTATTGTAGTTCAGACGTTTGAGCACAGATGTTTTATCATGTCCTTTGTTGCTATGGTTTGGTTCGTGATTGTGTCATTCAGGCTGTGTTCTCACATTTTGGAGGCTAAATTCTACAAGCAAACTGAGTCTTACATTTTCAGACCAGTAGGTCCTAAATGGACCAGAAATAAATGAGACAAATGTGTAAATGGTCCAAAACAAGTCCATTGCACATAACTTTATGACTGTTATAATTATGGCCACAAAATCAAACCACATGTAAACTGACAAATGCTTTCCCATTGAATTCAGTTCAAGCCAATGGGAAAAAAAGCAAGTTTTGGGGGTATGAAACAGAAATGTCAGTGGTTTGCCCGGTTACTCATGTATTTTTGAAAATGGTACACATCTTTCATATCTGCTTAGGGTATGTAACGTCTGTGCGGCTTGTTGCTTCCATCATTTGTTGGCTGCACATCCCCTAATATTGTGGCCGACAATATTTTTTTAACCTGTCTAAAAGAAGCTTTTGCGTATTTGCTGGCTGATTGTTGGCCCTATTACACAGGGTTATATTGGCCTGTTTAGCCAAAAACACAACTGAGTCTGGAAATTTGACTATAGTGGTGACCATATTAGAAATCTGGGATTTTTTTAGGAAATTTTTTAACTTTAAAAAATGTTAAACAATGAGAGAAATTTGTAAAAGAAAAATAAAGAAATAGGCAAGGTTCTGTACATGTCTAGTTGAAATTTGTTGACCTGGCCATCAGAACATTCCATATTAGGTAACACTGTGACAAAGGAAAAACATAGCAAGGAGATACATTGAGAAACTAGAAAATATATAAGTGTCAAGTAAGCATGACTCTAAGTCACACCCACTATATCAAAGTTCAGAGGGGCTAGTAGGTTTTCCCCTATGCGTGCAAAAATGAGCATTTAAGTAAAAGCATGATCCCTAGGGAACATGAGTGGAATAGATCGTATAGCTGTATAGTGTGGATACAGCAATTAAAGAAAAGTATTCTTAAGCCCTTGTAGCAGTGAAGCTACTTCAAAATGTGACAATCAGGTTAAATTTAGGTGGAGAAAGTGTCTTTTTGACTTTCTTTAGAATGTGAAAACCTTAGAGAAAGGACTTGTCTCCTAGAGTGGGATGTACAGGGAAAGCTATACTTTTTAGAACAGTAATGCTAGGTTTACACACAGCTTTTAAGCTACTTGTGGAGGTGTGGAGTGGTAGACCTGCACCCGATAGATCCAAAAGTTATAATGTACAGTTAGTGGCCTGACAGCCTACGGTTTTCTTTATTCTGTTGATAGGAAACGCTTTCTTTGATGAGAAGCAAATACTGTAAAGCTGGTTGAGGCTGGTTTGAATGAAAAGCCTGTACTTTGGTACTTTGGCACACCAGCACACGAATAATTTCAGTCCAAACTGTTTATCTAACTCAGCATGTAGCAATTCCAAGAGCTAATCCCCCTCCCACCCCCCAAATATTACAAACTTTGCCGGTAACAATTAATGTATTGTCACAAGTAACCAAACCTGTGTCATACATAGAAGAAAAGAGGCCCCATAGGAAATGTTATATATTTATACATACACAGTAATGGTCGTAAATGATGACACCCCTGAAATTTTTCAAGAAAATGATGTATTTCTCACAGAAAAGGATTGCAGTAACACATGTTTTGCTATACACATGTTTATTTCCTTTGTGTGTATAGGAACTAAACCAAAAAAAGGGAGGAAAAAAAGCTAATTGGACATAATGTCACACCAAGCAACAAAAATGGGCTGAACAAAATTATTGGCACCCTTTCAAAATTGTGGATAAATAGGATTGTTTCAAGCATGTGATGCTCCTTTAAACTCACATGGGGAAAGTCACAGGTGTGGGCAATATAAAAATCACACCTGAAAGCAGATAAAAAGGAGAGAAGTTCACTTAGTCTTTGCATTGTGTGTCTGTGTGTGCCACACTAAGCATGGACAACAGAAAGAGGAGAAGAGAACTGTCTGAGGACTTTAGAACCAAAATTGTGGAAAAATATCAACAATCTCAAGGTTACAAGTCCATCTCCAGAGATCTAGATTTGCCTTTTTCCACAGTGTGCAACATTATCAAGAGGTTTGCAACCCATGGCACTGTAGCTAATCTCCCTGGGCGTAGACGGAAGAGAAAAATTGATGAAAGGAGTCAACACAGGATAGATTGGATGGTGGATAAGCAGCCCCAAACAAGTTCCAAAGATATTCAAGCTGTCCTGCAGGCTCAGGGAGCATCAGTGTCAGAGTGAACTATCCGTCAACATTTAAATGAAATGAAACACTAAGGCAGGAGACCCAGGAGGACCCCACTGCTGACACAGAGACATAAAAAAGCAAGACTACATTTTGCCAAAATGAACTTGAGTTAAGCCAAAATCCTTCTGGGAAAACGTCTTGTGGACAGATGAGACCAAGATAGAGCTTTTTGGTAAACCACATCATTCTACTGTTTACCAAAAACAGAATGAGGCCTACAAAGAAAAGAACACAGCACCTACAGTGAAATATGGTGGAGGGTCAATGATGTTTTGGGGTTGTTTTGCTGCCTCTGGAACGTGTATAAGGCATTATGAAATCTGAGGATTACCAACGGATTTTGGGTCGCACTGTACAGCCCAGTGTCAGAAAGCTGGGTTTGTGACATTACGTCCAATTTGCTTTTTTTTTTCTCCCTTTTTTGGTTTAGTTCCAATACACACAAAGGGAATAAACATGTTACTACAATCCTTCTCTGTGAGAAATACTTCACACTCCCCACATCCTCCCCCCTCCCCCCCCCCCCACCTCCACTACATACTACATGTAAGTGCTTTTAAAATAAAGAAAGAAGATTTTACAGAAAAACAGTGCTTGCCAGAAATGTTTTCTACTTCTCTATTTGGATAAAGCAAATATCAAAGTGGGCCCCCCTTTATAGCATCTGATTATCCCTCCTCCACCCCAGGACAGGAAGGTCTGGTGTCTATTTGATCTTACCTTCTTTGATAAGACTTCTGTCTCATAAGACCCACTTTCATTAATCTGTTGACAATGCAGTTCTCTGGAGAGAGGAGTTCTGAGAGAAAACTAAGGAGACTGAACAGGATGGGACCCCTCTCTCCAAGGGCTCCATAGCAGCAGCATTGTCTGTAATGGTATTTCACACAGCAGAATGTCTGTGTGTAATTTGGCATGAATACTCTGCACAGACATTCTGCAGCAGCAGAGTCCCAATGCTTTCAATGTTCATACGGCAGAATTTCCTCAGCCGATGTTGAAATCCTGATTCCGGCACCTACAAAAACACTGAACCTGTTCAATGTTTTTGCGGATTCTGCTCGGAAATGCATTTTCGTCTATGAGACAGCGCATTTCCAAGTGGAACATTCCGGGGCTCCGCTGTCTGTGGAATGTCTGCACAGAAATCTTCTGTGCAGACATTCCCCCTCTGTACTATTGGACGGTATGCCCTTGAGCCAAACTGAAGGGAAAACTATTTGAAAGACCACCCAAAAACTTCATTTAAAAAGTGGGGGTGGTCTTCTCAAAGAATGTATGGTAGTCTGAAAGTGTGTCACACAAAGTCTGGTCTGAATAAGGGGTGGTCTTTTCAAAGAGGTGTTTTTTCGGAGAGGCTTTACTGTTGATATGGCTACTTTCACAGAGGATACTGTGGATAAGTACTTCCATCTACTGTGGATAGGTGATAAGTTATATCAAAATGCGTCTGATGACAAGGTATAAACTGATTCCATAGACGACCAACTGAATTATGTGTGCAGCTGTAGGCTCGGCTCTAATACTGGTTATAATTTAATGAATTTACAGTGCAAAACTTCTTGTCATAGATGTCCCTGCTACAGATTGGCCCCATATGACCCTATTACAGGTACCGGTTCCTCCCATGTTGTAATTATTATTTTAGCCACTGTGGTGCTGCACACACAGGCATCAGGGTGTACTGGATTTATACCATAGAGTTAGACAATTGAAAACGAAACTGTTCAGAGACACTTCCTTGTGTGTCAGCTTCTAGGTGCATGTCTGTGGGGACTCTGAGTTATGTTATGGAAAGGCGCCTCTTCGTGTCTGGTTTACGGTGCCAGGTACATTGTTACTCTTACTTTGTTCTATGCCCCATTTTATGCTTAGTTTAGCATTTTAGTGGCGAACACATTCAAATCCCTTACTGCAACTTACTGGTCAGTAATCACAATGGAACCGTACAAGTAAAATACAAATGACCATACATAAGACAGGCACTACTTACAGATACATTATTAAAGAGCTAGAACGTAATATTATATTTAGAAATACACAGCGAACAGCATATTCAGGAACTTTATGGTGTTTGGAGTTCTCAGCATTGTTTGTCTACAAAAAAAAAAAAAAAAAAAAGTTGTTTTCTATCCAGGGAAGTAACTACATGTGCGTAAACATGAGATGATGTTTTCATAAATGTTATACTGTCCTCTGCCTGTAAAGCGTAAGCATTACCCCAAATCTTTCTCTTCTGCAAAGCCTACCATTGGTTTCTTATGCTGTTGTGGAAACATAACTGTGCAGAGTAGGTTGTAAATGTCTTCTGTTTAAAAAATCTCAATCCTTCCAGTACTTATTAGCTGCTTTGTGTCCACAGGAAGTTCTTTTCTTTTTGAATGTATTTTCTGTCTGACCACAGTGCTCTCTGATGACACCTCTGTCCATGTCAGGAGCTGTCCAGAGCAGAATAGGTTTGCTATGGGGAATTGTTTCTGACATGGACAGAGGTGTCAGCAGAGAGCATAGGTGTGCGCACGGGGTGTGTCGGGTATGCACAGGCACACCCTAATCACCGCGGCCCGCTGCTGCAGGACTTTTTTTTTCTCTCACTACTAAACCCCAGCCCCACCGGACATCCCCGACATCACTAGCCCAAAATCGCCTCCCCCCCCCGCCAGCGCCGCAACCGCTACTACACACATCCATACACTGACTGACCTTACATGCCGCCCGGGGGCTGATGGGTCAGGCGTCAGTGCGCACGGCTGCACATGACATCTAGGTGACTCATGGTGCGCAGTGCCTGGAGCCCGCACGCACGCACTGTGTCTGGAGAGCCCGCAAGGACAGGCCCGCTGCCAGGACAGGAGAAGCCCGGGCCCCCAGCTCTGGAGTCTGGGCTGCTGGAGAGGGCGGCTGCTTTTTTGCTTACTTCATCCTGACAAGGAGCGCTGCTCCCTCCCCCGAAGTGCCTCTCTCTGCCTCAGCTGCTGCGCGACAGTGTCTTCAAATCAGGGTGAAAAGGTCAGTCACAAATATCGGCCATTCCTGTCCTCAGAGCCTCAGCCGGACAGGGAAGAGACACTGATCTGGTGAGGCTCCTTTCATGTGTGATCTGTCTGCTAAAATGTGTATCTAATCCCCCAGTGTGTGATCTGTCTAATGAGCTGTGTATCTAAACTCCCCATGTGTGATACTGTTTGCTGAGCAGTGTATCCAATCCCCCATGTGTGATATGTCTGATAAAATATGTATCTAATCCCCCAGTGTGTGATCTGTGTAATGAGCTGTGTATCTAATCCCCCCCATGTGTGATCTGTCTGCTAGCATGTGTATCTAAACCCCCCATGTGTGATACTGTTTGCTGAGCTGTGTATCTAATCCCCCATGTGTGATCTGTCTGCTAGCATGTGTATCTAAACCCCCCATGTGTGATACTGTTTGCTGAGCTGTGTATCTAATCCCCCATGTGTGATCTGTCTGCTAGCATGTGTATCTAAACCCCCCATGTGTGATACTGTTTGCTGAGCTGTGTATCTAATTCCCCATGTGTGATCTGTCTGCTAAACTGTGTATCTAAACCCCCCATAAGTGATACTGTTTGAGCTGTGTATCTAATCCCCCTTGTGGGATCTGTCTGATGAGCTGTGTATCTAATCCTCCCATGTGTGATACTGTTTGTTGAGCCCCTATATCTAATTCCCCCATGTGTGATCTGTCTGATGAGCTGTGTATCTAATCCTCCCATGTGTGATCTGTCTGATGAGCAGTGTATCTTATCCTCCCATGTGTGATACTGTTTGCTGAGACCCTGTATCTACCCCCCCCCCCCCGCATGTGTGATACTGTTTGCTGAGCCCCTGTATCTAATCCCCATGTGTGATTTGAGCTGTGTATTTAATCCCTTTATGTTTGATATTGTCTGCTGAGCTGTGTATCTAATCCCCCTATGTCTGATACTGGTTGCTGAGCCCCTGTATCTAATCCTATAATGTGTGATACTATTTCTATCTAATACTGTTACACTGTCTGCTAAACAGTGTGTCACCCCAGTAGTAAGGAAATTACATGCATGAGGAGGTTTGTTACAGTGTGTCACGTCAGTAGTAAGGAGATTACATGCATGAGGAGGTTTGTTACAGTGTGTCACCCCAGTAGTAAGGAGATTACATGCATGAGGAGGTTTGTTACAGTGTGTCACGTCAGTAGTAAGGAGATTACATGCATGAGGAGGTTTGTTACAGTGTGTCACGTCAGTAGTAAGGAGATTACATGAGGAGGGGGTTTGTTACAGTGTTTCACCCCAGTAGTAAGGAGATTACATGAGGAGGGGGTTTGTTACAGTGTGTCACCACAGTAGTAAGGAGATTACATGAGATGGACGTTTGTTACAGTGTGTCACCCCAGTAGTAAGGAGATTACATGAGAAGGAGGTTTGTTACAGTGTGTCACCCCAGTAGTTAGGGGATTACATAAGGATGAGGTTTGTTACAGTGTGTCACCCCAGTAGTAAGGAGATTACATGAGGAGAAGGTTTGTTACAGTGTGTCACCCCAGTAGTAAGGAGATTATATGAGGAGGAGGTTTGTTGCAGTCTATCACCCCAGTAGTAAGGAGATTACATGAGGAGGAGGTTTATTACAGTGTGTCACCCCAGTAGTAAGGAAATTACATGAGGATGAGGCTTGTTACAGTGTGTCACCCCAGTAGTAAGGAGATTACATGAGGAGGGGGTTTGTTACAGTGTGTCACCCCAGTAGTGAGGAGATTACATGAGATGGAGGTTTGTTACAGTGTGTCACCCCTGTAGTATGGAGATTACATGAGGAGGGGGTTTGTTACAGTGTATCACCCCAGTAGTAAGAAGATTACATGAGGAGGGGATTTGTTACAGTGTGTCACCCCAGTAGTAAGGAGATTACATGAGATGGAGGTTTGTTACAGTGTGTCACCCCTGTAGCAAGGAGATTACATGAGGAGGAGGTTGGTTACAGTGTATCACCCCTGTAGTATGGAGATTACATGAGGTGTAGGTTTGTTACAGTGTGTCACCCCAGTAGTAAGGTTGGGCGTGTCAAAGGGCAGAGCCAATGTGTGGGGTCAAGGGGGTGGCAAAATTAGCTTTCACCTAGGGTGCCAAAAGTCCTTGCACCAGCCCTGATCATGTATGATTGTGACTGTCTATTATATGTAGGCTCACAGCTAAGGACTACATCCCCATCATGTGTGATTGTCTATTATATGTAGGCTACATATAATAGACAGTTACAATCATACATGATGGGAATGTAGTCCTGAGCTATGAGCCTACATATAATAGACAGTCACAATCATACATGGCAAAACCTAATTTTGACAACCCTTTGGCTCCGCCCATTGAACCCCTTGGCAAATATAAGATCAGGGGTAGAATTAGTCCCGTAAGCCTCATGGTAAATTCTAGACTTGTCCTCCTCCCTACAATTATAACTATACTGCACCTAATGTGGGGGAACTATATTGCACCTAATGTGGGGGAACTGTACTACTAACCTAATGTGGGGGAACTATACTGCACCTAATGTGGGGGAACTATACTGCACCTAATGTGGGGGAACTGTACTGCCAACCTAATGTGGGGGAACTATACTGCCAACCTAATGTGGGGGAACTATACTGCACCTAATGTGGGGGAACTGTACTGCACCTAATGTGGGGGAACTGTACTACTAACCTAATGTGAATACAAAAATATAAAATTGTACTATTCTGATCCCTATAGCACTTTTATTTTTATGTATATGGGGATGTATGAGGGTCATTTTTAGCGCTGTGATTTGTAGTTTTAATCGGTACCATTTTTTTTTTGCTTTTTAGATATTTTTTATGGTATTTGAAGTGACCAGAAATGTGCTAATCTGATTAGTGCCCTATTACGACTTTTGGGACCCCACTTCTGATTTTGCTCAGGGCCATGCTAAGCCTAAAACCGGCCCTGGATCCAATCCTCCTACACTATGCAATCAGGAGTGTGTGTATGTGTATATATATATATATATATATATATATATATATATATATATATACACACACATACATAAACACACACACACGCGTGCGCGGAGTGAGTTTGTGCTTTAGGGTGCACACCCTAATGCAATAGGCTGCGCACGCCTATGGCAGAGAGCACTGTGGTCAGACAGAAAATAAATTCAAAAATAACTTCCTGTGGAGCATACAGCAGCTAATAAGTACTGAAAGGATTAAGATTTTTAAATAGAAGTAATTTACAAATCTGAATTCAGGTAGAAGAAACAGACATGGTCGCACATCTACAATCTTCTATAATTTCTGTATTGTATTATTCTAATTGTTACACATCCACACTGTCTATCTGGTGTAGGATTCTGTTGTGGCACTTGTAGTCCGCTGCAGGCATCCTCCATTGCATGCATTTTTATGCTGGGGATCGCCCCTAGCAACGGACTACAAGGGCAGTATCTGCTCCCCCAGTATATATGCACAACCGCATTTGGGGTTGAGCACCTCCAGCCATTTGAGACCACGTTTTTTGTTGTTGTTTGTAAATTTATACGTGGAGGTGTGTAAACTCCATATGTTAATGTGCCTTGAACATTTTCCAGGCAGCATTAGGGTTGCACCTGTGAGGCCATGCACCTATATCAGCCAACTTGGGTGGGGCTTGTAGCCTCTCTCCCCCCTTCCATTGTATGTGTGCTTAGTCACGCTGGAGGGAACTGGGCGCAGGCTACATGTCGACCTAGTGCTGCTGTAATTGCCCACTGGCCCCTGGTTTTTGCTTATTACGCACAGGTAGGTTAGCGTTAGGTCCCGTGCCATCTGAGAAACCTTGGCGTTGGTGTGCGGGCTCTGGTGTGTCCTTCATATAAGGATACACTGGCGAATGTCTCAATTTTAACATAAGTGTTGAGGGATTAGCCAATGTCATTGTATACATCTACCACAGTAGTGCACCTAAATTTCTGTATTGTATTAATCTTCTATAATGATCTAATTGCTTCTCAGCATAATATCAAAAACTAACAGGTTGTTAGTATACATTTTAGATCAAAAAGTACAAGCCCACTCGCCACATCAAGGCCACCTATTTAGAGTGGGTCCCTAACGTCCCTAGCATAAAATGGCGTAGCACTGGGCGGCGCCACCACCGCCGCGGCACCAGTGCCCACGGGGAGGAAACGACCCACTGGCAGAGCGGCCTTAATGCCACCCAAACCAGTCTGTGGGCTGCACCCCCCCACAGACACGGCGCCACGGCAGCAACGGATGCCGCACAGCACCACACCAGTGTGAACAAGGTGTAACAGCACACTTACCATGCTCTCCCAGTCAGACTGGGAGGCTGCTAGGAAAGAAATGGCCCTTGTGTAGCTAACAACTACTTATATAGGGTTGGGCTGAGGGGGTGGGGAAGAGTGCAGACACATGTTCAAAAAAAAAAAAAAAGGAGGGGATAGAAAACACAATGTGAATTCAGGTAGAAGAAACAGACATGGTCGCACATCTACAATCTTGTATAATGATCGAATTGCTTCTCAGCATAATATCAAAAACTAACAGGTTGTTAGTATCCATTTTTGATCAAAAAGTACAAGCCCACTCGCCACGTCAAGGCCACCTATTTAGAGTGGGTCCCTAACGTCCCTAGCATAAAATGGCTTAGCACTGGGCGGCGCCCACCACTGCCGCGGCACCAGTGCCCACGGGGGGAAACGACCCACTGGCAGAGCGGCCCCAATGCCACTCAAACCAGTCTGTGGGAACCCCACCCCCCACCCCACAGACACCACGCCACGGCGGCAACGGACGCTGCACAGCACGACACCAGTGTGAACAAGGTGTAACAGCACACTTACCATGCTCTCCCAGTCAAACTGGGAGGCTGCTAGGAAAAAAATGGCCCTTGTGTAGCTAACTACTACTTATATAGGGTTGGGCTGAGGGGGTGGGGAAGAGTGCAGACACATGTTCAAAAAAAAAAAAAAGGAGGGGATAGAAAACACAATGTGAATTCAGGTAGAAGAAACAGACATGGTCGCACATCTACAATCTTGTATAATGATCTAATTGCTTCTCAGCATAATATCAAAAACTAACAGGTTGTTAGTATACATTAGCAATTAGATCATTATACAAGATTGTAGATGTGCGACCATGTCTGTTTTTCTACCTGAATTCACATTGTGTTTTCTATCCCCACCTTTTTTTTTGTTTGAACATGTGTCTGCACTCTTCCCCCCCCCCCCTCAGCCCAACCCTATATAAGTAGTAGTTAGCTACACAAGGGCCATTTCTTTCCTAGCAGCCTCCCAGTCTGACTGGGAGAGCATGGTAAGTGTGCTGTTACACCTTGTCCACACTGGTGTGGTGCTGTGCGGCGTCCGTTGCCGCCGTGGCACCGTGTCTGTGGGGAGGTACGGCCCATAGACTGGTTTGAGTGGCATTGGGGCCGCTCTGCCAGTGGGTCGTTCCCCCCGTGGGCACTGGTGCCGCGGCGGTGGTGGGCGCCGCCCAGTGCTATGCCATTTTATGCTAGGGACGTTAGGGACCCACTCTAAATAGGTGGCCTTGACGTGGCGAGTAGGCTTGTACTTTTTGATCAAAAATGTATACTAACAACCTGTTAGTTTTTGATATTATGCTGAGAAGCAATTAGATCATGATACAAGATTGTAGATGTGCGACCATGTCTGTTTTTTCCACCTGAATTCACATTGTGTTTTCTATCCCCTCCTTTTTTTTTTTTAACATGTGCCTGCACTCTTCCCGCCCCCTCAGCCCAACCCTATATAAGTAGTAGTTAGCTACACAAGGGCCATTTCTTTCCTAGCAGCCTCCCAGTCTGACTGGGAGAGCATGTAAGTATGCTGATACACCTTGTTCACACTGGTGTGGTGCTGTGCGGCATCCGTTGCCGCCATGGCACCGTGTCTGTGGGGAGGTACGGCCCATAGACTGGTTTGAGTGGCATTGGGGCCGCTCTGCCAGTGGGCCGTTCCCCCCCCGTGGGCACTGGTGCCGTGGGGGCGTGAGGTCACACGCCGCTGGCCCTGCGGACGACCGTAATCAGACCCGGAGCGAACACGCTCCAGGGACTGATTACAAACGGGGTGCCGCGTGCATGATCACGAGCGTCCCCAGCTGCAGGACTCCCGCGATCAGGCATCTTATCCCCTATCCTTTGAATAGGGTATAAGATGTGTAAGCACCGGAGTACCCCTTTAGGCATGATGCTTCAGTAAAGCAGGGTATTCATTTGTTTATTTATTTTTGTGACATGTACGCTTTAACCATGATGCAAGTCTTCCGTATGTGAATGTACCTTAAGTGTTAAATCATCAGTCGTGAATTTAAAGGGGTTTCCCAGGAATATGTTAAGATGTAGTATATGGCTCCCACTGCATTAAAACAATAAAAGCCAGCATACTTATCTGCCCTGCTTCCTAGGAGCTGCAGCTGTTAGATCTTCCTGCCCTGGTCCTGTTCTTTCTACTTCCAGTGACGTTCCTCTCCCCGCTTAGTTTTGTGATTGCATAAGTGAGGAGTAGGACATCATTGGAAGTAGAAAGAACAGAAATGTAGCAGGGACTGAAAGATTTGACAGCTGCAGCTTCGGGGAAACAGGGTAAGCAAGTATGCTGGGTTTTATTGTTTTAATGCAGATAGAGAATACACTACATCTTTAAGGTGTGGCTATATTCATTAAAAGTGTACCTGTCAGATCCCCCACAAAAATCTGTTATATATTGCTCATCCTGATCATGTAAATCTATTTTTTATGTGTCTATGACCTATATTTCTCTCAGAATTCCCTTTATTTACTTGTCATCATTTGCTCAGTGAGGTTTCTGTCCATGTAGATGGGGCATGTCCCTCTCTTCTCCTCACTGTGATAACTCCTCCCCCTTCTCCCCATCCTTCCCTCTGCTCTAACTCAAAGAGGGCCAGGAGCAAGCACAGCAGCCTGCAACCCTGTCAATCGCTCATGGTGTCCATGACATGTCGATGACCACTAGACACTGCAGGACTGGTATGTGTCCCAAGAGGCAGGGGGGCCCTAGTGGCCAGTTTTTTGAGTGGCTTTTTCAGTATGAGATACAAAAAATTTTGTGATAAAAGCAATTGCAAAACATATTGTTTTTTGCATGCTTTATAACATATCAAAAGTTATTGAGGGACATTTATCAATGTTTGCTTATGTATTCTTTTTTTTTTAGTAATTTTTTCCTTACTTTTTTTTTTGCTTATGTGTGACTTATTTATCAACTGGTTTCAGCCTGTTGATAATTTTCTTTCACGTAAGCAATTTTTACTTTTTTACTTTGGTAGTAGCTTTTTCTGCTCCATGTTTGAGCTGGAGTAAATTTAGTCAATTTTTAACCCTGTTGCGACTTTTTTTTGCGCAGTTGCGACTGTCGCAGTTAATAAATACCTGACTACCCGTAGTCCATTTTAAAATTATTACCACGTAGTTAATTTTTGGAAAACTTGCTTTTCTCGCTTTCCAGTCAAAATGTCGCACGAAAAATCGCGTAGTCGCAGTTGCAACAATTTTGCGACTATTATGGTAAAGAAAACCTGACTAAACCCGTTGATAAATGTCCATAATTGTGTCTGACTGTTCCCATTTAAGTAACCATCAATAACATTACAGACAGGAAGACCAATAAAAGTCCAGCATTTTTTTTGTGACTTAGTCCTCTATCCCTTTTAAGAACACATGCACTCTTGGCCAGGCTGAATTTGAATGTGTATGTGGAAGGGGTTGTAAGGATAGCTAATATGTAATGCAAGCCTACACCTCTGATGAGAAAAGACGTTTGTCTAAAAGTACTTCAGACTTCCTTAAGATACTAGCTAATCTGGAGTTACTGGTCATAGTGAAAGAATCTAAATGGCTTTCCTAAGTTTGAAGGTGCCTACATACATAGATGAAATTAGGTCCAACATGCCAGTTAAATGTGCATAGATATATTCCAAGATTCCTCCTACCGCAGTTGTTGAGGGAAAGAAGTATCTAGCATGTTGGATAGCAAGTAACCAGCTTATAAAAGATTTTGAGATAACTGCATAGTCGCTTTAAGGAGGCTTTCAGATAGCTGTAAGATGAACATAGATATCTTAGCATCCGAATTACAGGCGTAATACCAAAACCTCCCACAGTTCTCCTGAACCTTACATGGTTAACCCTATAAATCTGTTGAAGACAAAAAGAAACTGTCTATTAGCAAAACTGGTATTGCTGCCCATAGCAACTAATCATAGAACAAATGTTTTACTTTGCTCTTGAAAAACACTAGGTCATAGGGAAAAAAAATCACCCTCTAAAGCTGGCTAAATTCACTAAAATATGCACAGCAAGCAGTGCCTGGACAAAGATGGTATAATAGGAACCATCTGAGGTCAGTGTGTGCCACTCTGCATACTCAATGAGTCTGACGGGCCCATAGTCCTGCTGAATGACATAGCAGGGACTCGGGCAGATTGTATGGCTGGGCTAGTGAAACGTTTGTTTCACTACCTGAATCCTGAGTGAACGTCCACATACTTAGATAGGTTAATCCTTATTTTAAAGATTTTTTATTTTATTTTAGCCGAGGAACGTGCTCTCGAATCACCCAAAGTGCAAGAAAAAGTGCAAAACGTGTTACATTAAAAAAAAAAGTGCACAAAAGATGTGGTCTATCACAAGCCCTTCTTCTACAGGAGAGAGGCCCCCCAACAAACCTTACCCTTCGCCTCTGGACCAAAAGGTACCTGCGAGGTTCCAGGTTCGATGTGCCTTTTCGCCAAAGCTACTAAGGGACCACAAATGCTCCCGGCATCCCCCTTGGCATCAGCCATGGTATCTGCCTGCAGAGCCAAGAACGGTCCGTACCCTGTCCATGCAGGGGTACCCAGGGTTTTTGTAGGGAGGTGCGGAACCTGATGGCCACACACACCTCCCCTAGACCGCCAGGAGGGAAACCCTGAAGGGCTACCACATTCTAACAACCCTGTGGACACACAACAAGCAAAAAGTGACACAGTGACAAAAAGAAAGAAATAAGTGAATGTGTGCAGATATACTGCCCGGACATCCGGCCGGATCTATAAAAATTTCTCTGATCCTAGCCAGAAGGCCGGGAATCAAGAGGTGAGTGCCACAAGGTGAAGAGTTCATGGTGCCAGTGCTTCAACTCAGTGAGCCAGTACACCCAGTGAGTTTCACCACCTTGGGGTCACCACTATCCGAGGCACTAAAGTACCTCGGCTCTAGACCCACAAGCCCAATACTGGTGTTTCGGGACACTGGCATAAACTGATAAGAACAGATACTACACTTGATCTTAATCCTTATTTTAAAGCTGTATTTACAGGGATTGCCTAGTTTAAAGAACCAATATTCAAATCCATATGTTGAGTTAATAGATGTTCCCTGCTCAGTTCTCATCTATTAGATAGACAAGATGGGGGACCTGATATGTCCATGCATTACATGAACAACACATTGATTGATTTTCCATTTTTTATAGTGCCAACATATTCCACAGCACCTTTATAACTCATATCCCTGTCCCCAATTGGGGTCACAGTCTTATTTTCCAAACACACACTAAGGCAAATGTTATAGGAAGTATGTTTTTTTGTGTGTTTGTTTTTTTTCCCGCATGTGGGGGGAAATCTGTTTTTTTGAGAAAACTCACCAGACAAGAGGTACATACAAACTCCATGTAGATGTTTCCCTTGGTCAAACATGATTCACTGTATGACAAATACAAGGAAGAGGACATGACTGATTTGCATATGCATATGTTGCAATAAGCTTGTTCTGTTACTAAATGTTAAAGGGGTATTCCGCCCCTAGACATCTAATACTCTATCTAAAGGATAGGGGATAAGATGTCTAATGGCGTGGGTCCCATAGCTAGCACCCCCTTGATCTCTGTGCAGCACCTGGTGTTCGTTTAGAACATTGCGTGCGGGTTGCGGGGGTCATGACATCATGGCCATGCCCCTTGTGACTTGACACCACACCCCCTCAATGCAAGTTTATGGTAGGGGATGTGGGAGGGGGTTAATGTCACAACCCCCACTGCTCACTCCAAGCATTCAGAACAAAATGTTCCGAACACTGGGGCAGCAGAGTACCCCTTTAAAGCAACCATGCAGTTCAAAGTAAAACATTCACACTAAATGCTAACTGTAATAATAAAAATTATTATAATAATAATTTTATATAGTTCCAACTGATTCGGCAGCACTTTACAATTTAATGACTGTAAAGGTAAAATAGCTGGTGCTCTTCTTATTTCTTTTTAAGTTAGAATCACACATGCAGTTTATGTGTCAATTTTTGGTGCAGAGTTTTATTATTGTTTTTTGAGCCGCAAGCCAAAAATATTTTAGAAATGAATGGGAAGTATAAAGGAAGGACTTATAATTTTCCTTCCTGTATGTCCTACTAATGAAGCCAGAGTAACCACACTTATGATGACTTGAGCTTTTGGACCTAAATGACCAATCTTTATGTATTCTGTACTTTGTCCTGCAGGGTCATAATAGCCAGGAACATGCATGTCGCTGTAATAGGAGCTGGAGTGATTGGACTCTCCACTGCTCTATGTATTCATGAACAGTATGAACATTCAGTACATCCTCTCAAGATTGAGGTGTATGCAGACAAGTTTACGCCACTCACCACAAGTGATGGAGCAGCAGGCTTTTGGCAGCCATATCTGTATGACAATGGAAACAAACAGGAGACGTAAGTTCTTAAACACTACTTTTGACCTCCTATTAATACATCATTTTCTACTATTCATTAGTAACTATATGCTAAAGTTATATTCACACTCTAATGCCTTAAAAAATCCCAAAATGACTTGTTTACCCATTCATTTGCATCTAATTAAATGGGAACAAATATCTGTTAGTTCATATGTAGTTTAATTTTATTACCATAATTATAACAGCCATAAAATAAGGGACTTGTTGCCAGGAATGTCCCCAGCTGCCGAAGTGGGAAAGAAGGGCGGTGCTAAGCCCTGACTCCCCCGGCTCAGATATAATGGCCGCCGGGAGTGGGGGGGGGGGGGGGGGGGTAGGGGAAAAGAAAACCCCTGCGCTAGTTCTCGCGCTGCAGGAGAAAGGACTGGGAGTGGAGCCATGCTCCATTTCCCTGTGCGACCAACATGGCAGCTGGCAAGGCGTAAGTGCCGATGTAGCGAAGTCTGGGAGGGGGGGGGGGGTGGAGATGAGGGAAGGAATACTCACCTACCGGGAAGATGTCCTCTCATACTCATCTGATGGAGTCTTCGGCTAGCTTAATGCCACGCTGCATCATGCCAGGCTGTCATAGCGGGGCGAGCAGGGGCAAGAGGGGACCCAGACCCGAGGTACTACCCTGGCGCTGGTTGTTGACGAGAAGGGGTTAACTACCCATACTCTTATGTTCCGTGCTCCTTCATCGCAGAAGCGCCATGCTCCTGATCCCCCACCTAAAAACAGAAAATAAAAGGAATGAAAAAAACTAACTAAACATCCCTAACTATAAAACAAGAAAAAGACCAGGTCTGGAGAACTCAGGACCTGTGTCTGCCTCCTACTGACACTAGCTAAAACTGAGTTCCTCATGGCACGTGGGCAGGTATATCCTGCCAGGGAGGAGCCGACTTTTTTTTCCAAGTGTCAGCGCTTCCTAGTGGCTAGAGCATATACCCATCAGTATCCTGTGTCCCCGAATGAAGCGACCAAGAAATACAATTTTTATATCCCTACGGCATCCTTTCTTTTTTTTTTTTGGTACCCAACAAATTCTTTAAAAAACGCCAAAGGTTGAAACTTAGCCTAAACATAACCTAGCAAAGCATAACAAAAAAATTTTAGGTTGGTTTGAGCCAGTTGTAATATTATTCTTTTACATTAAACCTAAAGTAGAGCAAAGCATGACTTCTGTATTGCGTTGTAATCATCTTGTTTTCCTTAAGGCGCTAAGGCTTTTAACACAGTGTAAAATTTGGCCACATATTCTATTTTACATGCACGTTTTCATCTGTAATCGGCACAAATTGCTGCAGAAATATGTTTTTGGAACTCTAAGTGTTTACATGCATGGGGCCCATATATTTCAAATGGCAGTCCTATGGTATGCACTGTTTCTATTCAAAAAAGTGTGGCCTCATATGTGGGCAAACCACAATAAAAACTGTTGATACACCTGTTCTTTTATGGTGCGATAACCTTTTCAATGAAAGTATGATAGAGATAAAGAACAATCACATTTACTGTTAAATTGGTTTTATGTATGATTTTTTATTGTATTTATTATACATTTTTAATGGTTTTTCCTTTTTAGGCAATGGAACAAAGAAACGTTTGACTATTTGCTAAAATTTGTGCACTCTGCCGAAGCCCCAGACATGGGGATATTTTTACAGTCTGGATACAATCTGCTGACGGAACCTGCACCTGTACGTAAGGAAACATTGGGGATTATTTACTAATGTGTTTTCGATGATTTTTTGTTTGTCAGGTTTTGCGGCTGAATTTAGGCGCACGTCATGCGTGTCAAAATTTACATTCAAAGAAACCTTTTTCATTAGGTTTTATTAAAATTTAAATATGAATGTATTCTTCTGAATGCCAACCCAATGTATAATAGTGTCCTCACAGTATGAAAAATGTCAAAGTAGCATAGAGATATTTAGGGAAAAAGGGTGAGGGTTACTCACTGAGGATTATGGGGGACATTTACACACCTGTTTTTGTGTGTATATTTGTCGCACATTTGGTGCATAGCTGCACCTAGGGCAATTTTTTACGACTTTTTGGTTTACACTAGTGTGTACAGACCAGCTGTTAAGGTTAGGCTTATGCAGTGGTATTGAATTAATTAACTGGGACTTTTTTTTAAAAAAGTTTAGAATTTTGGTGCAAAAGCCACCAAAAAGTTGCAAAAATACACCAGTCCAGACTTAGTTTGGCTTTTTGGTGTATGTGAAGAATGAAATTTCAGAAAATGTGACCTGGACAAAATTTTGCAAATGCCCTGCGACCATTTAATAGATTTGGTGCTCCTACACATTACCAGAACACAAAAAAGGTGTAGAAAAATGCTTCACATAGGCTGTATTCACATATGTCCGGCATCCGGCACAGTTTCCCTCTGATTCTAGAACTGATCCCCATCACTTGAATGGGACAGCTCACAATCATCCAGCGTTTTTATTTAAATGCCGTATGGTTAGACACGCCGGACAGAGGAAACATTGGACGCTGGATGCCACACAACTGATGACAACTGATGCATGTTGTCATCAGTTGTGGC
Source organism: Hyla sarda (assembly GCF_029499605.1). Taxonomy (NCBI): domain Eukaryota; kingdom Metazoa; phylum Chordata; class Amphibia; order Anura; family Hylidae; genus Hyla; species Hyla sarda. The sequence goes on from NC_079189.1 coordinate 415,472,927, forward strand.
ATCAGTTGTGTCGAGATCTAGGCTGAGTTCACCTATGCCGGATGCCAGACATAGGTGAACCCAGCCTTACACCTAACAATGATAAATGCCCTCATATGTCCTGACTGAATACATTTATCCAGAATAAACACATCAGCTGTAACTAGTTCTTCATATTGTGGATCTTTAATCTCTTTTGAGTCATACTATGGATTCTGTGCTACAATCCAGCTTCAGGTTACAGCGATAGTTCAATAAGATTAAGCCTATATCATTACATGAATGTTTCTTGTGTAACTGGCCTATTAAAGAGATTCAACTTTGCCTTTATGTAGGTCAAGATAAAAGTTGACTTGATGGTAATCCTTGCCTACAGTTACCTATTGTGTATGTACACCATGGCCGCATGCGTGTATTCCATTTGATATGGCAGGGGACATAATAGTAAGAACATTGCTTGGTACTATAATTTTCCTATTTCCACGTGTGTCTCATGATAAGTACCAGGTGGAATAAGATAAAAAGTCAATTTTGTAGAGTAGAAGTAAGTACATCCTTTTCCCCTATATTCACAAAATATTACTAAACTGTAAGTACACTTACTACATAAAAACTATGGGAGAGACTTATCAAAACCTGTCCAGAGAAAAAGTTGTCCAGTTTCCCATAGCAACCAATCAGATCGCTTCTTTAATTTTTATCAAGGCCTCTGTAAAATGAAAGAAGCGATCTGATTGGTTACTATGGGCAACTGGGCAACTTTTCCATTGCACAGACTTTGATAAATCTCCCCCTATAAGTTGTACAATGGGACTAGCTTTTATTTCTTGTCTCATATTTATAGGTAGAAATGATAGGTTTATTGTGTAAAATTCATACATTGCACAAACTCCAACCTACAGAATTTAGTATATCCAGACACTACAAAATGTAGACAGTTTGTCCAAAAATGTGTCCGGCCGTAGTAGCACCATCATAGGGCTCAAATATAATGCAAATATATATATAGCAGTGCTTCACATGAGCCCATTGTGTTCTTCTGCAGCCTGTGCACTGTGAAAGCAGTTTTATTTACCTGAGAGCTCTGTGCAACAACAATAAATATGAGGGTAAATAATGTGGCATTACCTATTCTCCAATTTCGGAAAACGGTAATTAGTTCTGAAGCCCCAAATATTTCAACCAAAAATAGTGGAAAATGAGGATTAAAGAAAAATAAGTAAATAACTAGTACAGATAAAGCAAGTCCTTATTTATAAAAGAAAAAGCTGCTGGAAACTGTAAATCACTGTCTATAGTGAGGACAGGAGCTTCTTCAGGGTTCTGTACTGTACACACAGTGTCCCAAAAAAGTAAAATGGAGCAGCCCTTACCTGGAGTTGAAAGACACAGATAAAGAGTGGTATAGGTCATTCCGCACCATATCGTAGGGTAGAGAAGGACAACCAGACAGCCTGTCAGTGCATGCGCTTCAGTAATACAGGTGTTTAATCAGCTAAATGTCTATTCTAATTGGTCAGTTCTTTTAGATCTAGACTGTCTGTAGCATTGTATGTTGACTCTGGTTTCAAGTTACTATGGTCCAGAAAAGACTATTGTATGTTGAAAATATTGTAACCTGAGGACGTTGTAAGTTGAGGGACCATTGTACTTGAGGGTAAGTTGAGGGACCATTGAAATCTACTGCATGATGGCATTGCACTTGGATGACTCTGCTGTAATATTTAGGAACTAAAGTACCTTTGTAGAAAGTTTGGAAAGAATTTAGTTGGCATGTGGAAAACTATATGAGTTGTAACCAGAAGTCTGACTATAACTCTGGGCTAAAATACATGTGGCAAAAAAGGGTCAGTGCAAGATAAGTCATGTCATGTACAGCATCAGAAACTTTATCTATAGACATATAAAATGGTCTAATAATATAACCATATTCTTCATGACTAAAAAGTGATTTTACCTGCTGCTTATTATCCTTGTGATTTGTGTTTTCAAGGAACCTTCATGGAAAGATGATGTCCTTGGGTTTCGGCATCTTACAGCAAAAGAATTGGAATTATTCCCTGGATATAGGTTTGTCAGTGTTATCTCAAACTATGAATATATATGTATATATATATGTGTGTGTGTGTATGGGTTGTTTTTTACCTCTCTCTCTCCGTACCCACTAAGTTTTTGTCTCGCTTATGAGAGTGAAACAAATGTCTATTTTTTAGGCTAAAAACATTAAACATTTTAGATTTTTTTTTTTTGCCTTTCAAAATGTTTTTTAAGCCTTATTCTTTTCATTTGCACAGTTTTTGAGACATTTTTTAAACTTTCTTGACATTTTGTTCATAAATTTTTGGCTTCTGAAAAAGTTTTTGCCCCAAAAAATGAAAAACAAAAATGGCTCTTTGCAAATGTTTATGTGCTAAAACACGTGCAGAAATACAGTATGTGCCAAAAATGCAATATATTTTGGCACGAAAAAGGCCCAAAAGATGTTATGGCACTTAATTGTATGCCCACAAAAGGAAAGAGATCAGCTTACTGCCATTATTTTTTATTATCAGTTTGTCCAGAGGTCAGATTTTTACGGCCCTATTTTGCATACATTTTTATTTAAATTTAACCCCTTAAGGACACATGACGTACTGGAACGTCATGTGTCCGCTCCCGATCTATAATGCGGGGCCACGGCCGGGACCCGTGGCTAATAGCACGGCATTGATCGCGGTGCCGTGCGCTATTAACCTTTTAGACGCGGCGTTCAAAGTTGAACGCCGCGTCTAAAGCGAAAGTGAAACCATGCCGGTTAGCTCAGTGGGCTGTTCGGGATAGCCGCGGCGAAATCGTGACATCCCGAACAGCTTACAGGACAGCAGGAGGGTCCCTACCTGCCTCCTGGCTGTCCGATCGCCGAATGACTGCTCAGTGCCTGAGATCCAGGTATGAGCAGTCAAGCGGCAGAAACCAGTGATCAATGTGAAAGATCAGTGTGTGCAGTGTTATAAATCCCTATGGGACCTATAACACTGCAAAAAAAAAGTTTTAAAAAAAAAGTGAATAAAGATCATTTAACCCCTCCCCCATAAAAAGTTTGAATCACCCCCCTTTTCCTATAAAAAAAAAAAAAACTGTGTAAATAAAAATAAACATATATGGTATCGCCGCGTGCGGAAATGTCCGAATTATAAAAATATATCGTTAATTAAACTGCACGGTCAATGGCGTACGCATTTTTGCAATTTTGGTCACTTTTTATATCATGAAAAAATGAATAAAAAGCAATCAATAAGTTCTATCAATACAAAAATGGTACCGTTAAAAATCTCAGATCACGGCGCAAAAAATTAGCCCTCATACCGCCCCATACGCGGAAAAATAAAAAAGTTATAGGGGTCAGAAGATGACAATTTTAAACGTATTAATTTTCCTGCATGTAGTTATGATTTTTTCCAGAAGTACCACAAAATCAAACCTATATAAGTAGGGTATCATTTTAATCGTATGGACCTACAGAATAAAGATAATGTGTCATTTTTACCGAAAAATGTACTACGTAGAAACGGAAGCCCCCAAAAGTTACAAAACGGCGTTTTTTTTTTCAATTTTGTCTCACAATGATTTTTTTTTCCGTTTCACCGTAAATTTTTGGGCAAAATGACTGATGTCATTACAAAGTAGAATTGGTGGCGCAAAAAATAAGCAATCATATGGATTTTTAGGTGCAAAATTGAAAGAGTTATGATTTTTTAAAGGCAAGGAGCAAAAAACGAAAATGCAAAAACGGAAAACTCCCCGGTCCTTAAGGGGTTAATTATGAATGTATTCTTCTGATTGCTACACAATGTATCACAGTGTCATCATAGTATGATAGGTGTCAAAATAGCATAGAGATAGTTAAGAAAAATTCAGTCACTCACTAAGCATTATGTACTGGCTGAAAATAATGATATACAATATACACATCAGCTGTAACTGGTTCTACATGCTGCAAATCTGTAAGGCTGCATTCACATCTCGTTTTGTACATACGGGCAACGGATCCGGCTGGGGGAGGGGCAAACCGGGCGCTCCCGTATCCTAGCCGGATCAGCCCCTGACTCCATTTACTTTAATGAGCCGACCGGAGTCAAACGGTGACTCCGGTCAGCTCAGTTTTGACCTGTATGCGGTTTTGGACCGGACCTAACCCATTATCATCTACCTCTCTATCGTTCCTGGGAAAGGCGGCGGTAGGAAAAGCTTTATTGGGGAGCCCTCACCCTGGCGTCACGAATAGCAAGGGTTAACAAGCACCCTTTGATTACTGCACAGCTACACTCCCCATACCCTACACCCCCCAGGATATCACAGATGTTTAAAGAGAAGTAATTTACAAATCTGTTCATCTTTTGCACCAGTTGATTTAAAAAAAAAAAAAAAAAGTTTTCCACCGGAGTACCCCTTTAATGGCAATCCTTGCCTACAGTTGCCTACTGTGTATTTACACCATGGTGCTCATTTTCCATTTCTGATCTGGCCGAGGATATAATAGCCAGGACATTGGTTGATACTGTAATTTTCTAATTCCATGTGTGTCCCATGATAAGTACCAGATGGACCAAGATAAAAAGCTAGAGTGACAACTTCTTTTTCTTTCCTCTATATTTGCTACATACAAAATGGTATAGTGGGCTTCCTTTTATTTCTTCATTTCATAGGTAAAAATGATGGGTTTATTGTGTTAGATACATACATTGCACAAAATATCTTCAGATTATATATAAAATAGAATAAACAAAGTGGCATGAATGGTCGCTAACTAGCTGTTCCATTTGAGGAGCAAATACCATTATACATGCCCTCCAGATTATTCTTTCATACAGAAGAAAAACTATTGTGTATATACAGTATACTACACATGACTGTTAATTTATATTATGTGCATAATATATATATATATTATAAAATTATATGGGCTTAAACTGCATATGCAACATATACATTGTGAAGTTCGGCTCAATTCACATTGCATTATGTAGTGCATTGTAGCCATGAATAAGCATTCAGTAAAAATAACGTAAAACATAAAAATGTTGTTCTGCAACGTGCCTATTCACTTAAAAAAAGTATCTCAAACAAAAGGCTTTTCGTGCAACTGGCTCCAGAAAGTTAAACAGATTTGTAAATTACTTCTATTAAAAAATCTTAATCCTTTCAGTACTTATGAGCTTCTGAAGTTAAGGTTGTTCTTTTCTGTCTAAATCTTCTCTGATGACACCTGTCTAAGGAAACGCCCAGTTTAGAAGCAAATCCCCATAGCAAACCTCTTCTAAACTGGGCCTTTCCCGAAACAGGTGTCATAAGAGAGGATTTAGACAGAAAAGAACAACCTTAACTTCAGAAGCTCATAAGTACTGAAAGGATTAAGATTTTTTAATAGAAGTAATTTACAAAACCTGTTTAACTTTCTGGAGCCAGTAGATATATATAAAAAAGTTTTTTCCTGGAATACCCCTTTAAGTGGTTTATAGTACAAATCTAGTCCAGGTTGGAGAATATGTGCCATCTAGTGGACAATGCTGGGTATTTTTATGTTTTTCTCCATCACTGTATTAAATAAAACAACATAATTGTTCAATCCTTAATAATAAAAATAAAATAAAATAAACACTTAATTAACTGTAATTTTCTGTATAGTGCATTACATGTAAATGTGGTGGCCCAGTACAGGAGTTGCACCCCTGTACCCTTGCTGCCCTGTCAGGCAGACCCCATTCAGTGACTCCTTAGCCCTCCCCTTCACCTATGTGCCCTAATTAGTTAAAGCAGTGCCTATGTTATGTATTGTAATGTACGTATATTGTTATATGCCTTTAAGTAATGTTGCTAAGTGTTGTAACCAAGGAAGGTACCAGTGACCATGTGACCTACAGAGTGACCTGTGGGACCCCTCCACAGTCTCCTCCATATAAACGCTGGGTGGAGCTAGTCCAGTCTCTTTTCTTGCTTAGCTGAGTTGCAGTGAGGTCAAGTCCGTTGAGAGTGTCAAGTGTCTTAAGGAGGCCTAAAGTCTGCCATGTAGCCATGAATCCACATGTCCACAACCCCACAGGTGAAAGTCAAAACCTGGTAAGCTACAAATGGGGTGAAGTCTGTCATAGTCAAGTCAGTCAAAATAAATCTGTCTCCAGTCAGCGTGACCCTGCATCAAATTGTCCAAGTCCATTATAAGTCCCAGCAAGCCCTGTGGTCTCTGAAGTCACTGGTCACCTCCGTAGGCCTAGCCAAGCTGTATAGACTGTTACACTTGTCTGACTCAGTAAAGCTGTCGTTGTTCCGTAACTTGGCACCGGAGTCATTATTTTTCCCCGTGCCTAGCCCAGGATCCAGCGGTAAACCTTCGGGTGGTGTGGAAGGTAAATTACGACCTGGTGTCACGAACACAAGGGGTTAATGCCATCTGCCCCTAGGGTAATTTCATCTCCCCCTAATCACGCCCTAACCACATAAACAGAACATGTTAGTTATAAAAACTTGAGAATAAATGAGGACATTTTGGATAAAGCAATATAAAACTTATACGTGAATGTTTGCTATTGAAGACAGATTGGGTCCCAGAATTCACAGCCTTTGTTGCTGCTGGTACATTAGGCTTTTTATTGCTGACTGATGCACTGTAGGAAAAAAGGTGTATATTATTGTTTATTATTCCACGATTACATGAAGAGACTACACAGGCCTTGTTCTTCTTGGGACACCATGTACACTTACTGTATCTATTCATTATTCTTTATATCTTTGTTATTACAGCTATGGGTGGTTCAACACTGCGCTGATGATTGAGGGGAAGAGCTACTTGCCATGGCTTACCAAAAAGTATGTCTCCATTACTAAAACAGTCTTGTATGTTGCAGTAAACCTGTTTTCACAAAGGGCACTGTATACGTGATAAATTCCCGTTCTCAGGATGTATAATAGTACAATATACATTGGAACATTTTAGGTCCTAATGTGTTACTTTTAACCACAGCCTGATATGTACTTCTGCTTGTGTGTGAGTTATATACTTTATTTCATATATACAAATGAGCAGCAAGTTTCCACAGGATAGGGCCGATTGTCTCAAGTGCCAGCATTTCTGTTCCCTATTGTTGCTTTGTCTCCTTGTCCTGTGTTTGTCAGTCTGTGCTGTAGGAGATGGTAATGCTGGGCACTTAGGGTAATTGGACCCCACCTTAGGGGCACTTAAGGAGATTGATTCCACCCTGTGGGCACTTGGGGTGTTAGGATCGGCCTGTGGACACTTGGGGTGTTAGGATCGGCCTGTGGACACTTGCTGCTCATTTTCATTTGTAAAATATAGGACATTGCTTAGCTAAGAAGCAGAAATGGAGAACTCTAATGGTAGGTTAAGCCCTGTCTAGCACAATGATTACTTATAATATGTGAAACCTTCTGACAGATTCTTTTTTCGAGAGACCTCTCATGCAATATTTTCCAGTTTTTTTTTTTTTCAGGTTCTGTGACTTTGTCTAGCAACATCCTAAATGTAGTATCATTCCCGAAACTTTGCCCTATCTTTATTATGAATGTACGTCCCTCTTGGTTGGGGCCTATTTATAGTCTTCCTTATCGCCTGGTCTAATTACTTACATTTGCACCGACCTAAACACTTTAGATACAGATCAGATCCAGGTTCTGACAGTAGAATTTCATAGTTAGAGTATTTGCTGTAAAGAAGCTGGATTAGCAAAATGTTCATAGCTCATTCTGTCTGGGATTTGTCTGTAGACTAGAAGACCGAGGGGTCAGGTTTATCCACAAGACAGTTAAAAGCTTTGGTGAGGTAAGTTCATTGTTTATATTAAGTAATTCAGATATGTGCTTTATGGTGCTCTTACACCCGGGCTTAGACCCGGGCTTGCTGCTTGAATTGTTCCGATAATGGTCTATCTGTGGCCGGTATCACTTGTGAATCATCCATTATTGCAGGCTGCACCTGGACTGCTTAAAGAGTCAAGCCCAGGTCCCACCTATAATTCTGGTTCACAAGCGCTAGCCATAGCATCTAGTGTTACATGTTACAAGATGAATTGTCGTGGATTTTGTGCTTAACCTACAGCTGGCGGCACTAGGGGCAGATGTCATTATTAACTGTACAGGCATGCGCTCAGGGCAGCTGCAGCCTGACCCAGATCTAAAACCAGGAAGAGGACAGATCCTGAAGGTAAGTTGGATCCAATGTAAGTATATTCAGAACTCCATGCTGATTATTTTTATTATATCTTATAGAGGTAAACTTCAGTATGTCAGGTACAGACCTCCAAATGTCCTCAATAGCCTTCAATTAATAGATAACATGCCGACTTCTTCTAACCACAACTACATGAAACTGTGGAGCTTTCTGCATAACTGGCTTATTATTGATCTCATTGTCCTAACAGGATGCAGTAAACTCCCATTATTGGCAGCATTAGTCAGTCAAAATGTTATTTATTAAATATATGGTCAAGCAGAAGATTTTGAGGTCTGTAACAGTAAATTGGAGCTTCAGCCTCTGAACTTATATTAAGAAGTACTCCATCATTTAAAAACATATCCCCTATCAGGAAGGTAAAAGATCCTGGGCTGACCTCTGGGACCCTCTGCAATTTCCAGAACGGGGTGTAAATCTTGCCACAGCACAAAGTCCAAGGTCAGCATGCGCTCCATGCATTGTCTATAGGAGCACAAGGGATACCTTAGTACAGTATACACCAAGTACAGTACATATTTGGTATTTTCATGCTCCATGCAATGGGAAGATTCTGGCCCCATTCTGGAGATCTGGGGGGAAAAGGATTCACCCCTTGGTACACCAATCTGGACACCCGGCAGCTCCTTTAACAATGTCCCCTCATGGATAATGAGCCACTTATCCGCAGTAACATAACTTAAGGCCACTACAAAGAGACAGCTCAGTATTCATTAGGAAAATTGTTACAGAAATGGGCAAGTGGCCATATTGTTACACATGGGGTAAAGGAAGGTGCACCAAATGACCTGATATGCATATAAATGAAGCTGAAATGACAGATAAACGACACAGTGCAGCACCATATTAAATGTACTATAGTGATCATGGCAACATTAGCATCTATCAGCAGGTTAGGATGCCCTAGGTCAGTGGTGGGCAACCTTTTTTTTCAACTGAGCCAAATCTCGCCAAAACAACGATTGAAATTTATTTTGAGAGCCACATTTTTAAAACCGAAAATACATAGGATGGTACACTGTTTTTAGTTTAAATAAGTTTTTATTATATGTGGGGGCACATGACAGGGGGGGGTCCTGTCATTTGCCCCCACATATAATGCCCCCCTGCCATGTGCCCCTCATATATAATGCCCCCCTGACATGTGCCCCTTATATATAATACCCCATGTCCTGTGCCCCTCACAATATAATGCCCCCCTGTCATGTGCCCCTCACTTATAATGCCCCCTGTCATGTGCCCCCACATATAATGCCCCTCACATATACCGTATATGCCGGCGTATAAGACGACTGGGTGTATAAGACGACCCCCAACTTGCACAGTTAAAATATAGAGTTTGGGATATACTCGCAGTATAAGACTACCCCTCCTACCGTGATGTACGGTACCTTGTAGTCCCCCCCCATTAGGTAGGCAGTATAGTTCCCCCCACATTAGGTAGGCAGCATGTTCCCCCACAATAGTAGGCAGCTCCCCCACATTAGGTCAGCAGTTCCCCCACAATAGTAGACAGCTCCCCCACATTAGGTCAGCAGTTCCCCCACATTAGGTCAACAGCTCCCCCACAATAGTAGGCAGCTCCCCCACAATAGTAGACAGCTCCCCCACATTAGGTCAGTAACTCCCGCACAATAGTTGGCAGCTCCCCCCCCCCCCACAATATTAGGAAGTTCCCCCACAATAGTAGGCAGCTCCCCCCCACAATAGTTGGCAGTATAGTTCCCCCACAATCGTAGGCAGCTCCCCCCCCCCCACAATAGTTGGCAGTATAGGTCCCCCACAATTGTTGGCAGTATAGTTCCCCCACAATAGTTGGCAGTATAGTTCCCCCACAATAGTTGGCAGTATAGTTCCCCCACAATAGTTGGCAGAATAGTTCCCCCACAATAGTTGGCAGTATAGTTCCCCCACAATAGTTGGCAGTATAGTTCCCCCCACAATAGTTGGCAGTATAGTCCCCCCACAATAGTTGGCAGTATAGTCCCCCCACAATAGTTGGCAGTATAGTTCCCCCCACAATGGTAGGCCGCTCCCCCCCACAGACATACAGCTTCAAGCCATATACAGTGTACGTCTGGAGGCTATATGTCTGCCCCCCACAGTGTTCCGGTCACCGCTCCTCCGGCCCGGGGTCACCATCTACTGCTATGGCCTATGGACCATAGCAGTAGGTGCCGGGACCAGAGGAGCGGTGACCGGAACACTGAAGATGACGTGCCGCCGGTCACTTACCAGGCTCCGGCCGGCACGCGTCTTCCTCCGGTCCTCCTGCGCCTCTATAGTTGTACGCACGGGACGTCACTGAGGTCCCTTGCGTACAACCATAGAGAGGCGGAGAATCGCAGGAAGACCGCAGGAGGACCGGAGGAGGACGCGCGGCGTTCGGGGAATGGTTAGTGACCTGCGGACATCCTTATGTCCCGAAAAGATGTTTCGGGACACAGGGATGTCCGGCATAGGAAAACCTATGATTATCTGCCCGGGTCGGCTCCTGTGTGCGGCTGCAGGCGAGGGCCGGCCAGAGCAGGTAAAAACTAATACTGTATACTAAAAACCAGGGGGCCTCCAGCTGTTGTGAAACTACAACTACCAGCATGCCCGGACAGCCATTGCCGGTCCGGGCATGCTGGGAGTTGTAGTTTCACAACAGCTGGAGGCACCTTGGTTTTTAGTATACAGCAGTGGTCGGCACTATGCGGCCGCTGCTGCTCTGCATACAAGGGCCTGATACTAGTATCAGGCCCTTGTATGTTACCAGTGTGCATGGGCAGCCGCCGCGGCCTGACGGCACTGCAAGAGCCGCATTAAAGTGCGTGAAGAGCCGCATGTGGCTCACGAGCCGCAGCTTGCCGACCACTGACCTAGGTTAGGAGAAGGAAATGGTAGTGGACAGTTTTTTAGTCAGATACATAGACCTGTATAGAAACTGTTCACATAGAACAGTACTTGTTTTTTTAACAAGAACATTTGTAGCAATAAAAGCACATGCAGAAGTAGACATAGCCTATAAACAGCAGGTATACTTGCTGAGAAAGTGAGGAGAACGAACAAGCTCCAGCTATTTGCATATCTAATATAAAATTTTGCATACAAATCGGAAACTTAACTGTCATGCAGAAAAAAAAAATGTCCGTACCATACATAGGATTTTAAATAATTTGCATTACTTTACTTTGTGTAATAGGTCATTGCTCCATGGATGAAACATTTTATAGTGACCCATGATCTGAAGACAGGAGTATATACCACACCTTATATCATTCCAGGGTGAGTCCTATAAGAAATCTATTATAGATACATTTCATTTTGTCATACAAAAACTGAAATCCATAATTTTATGCATAGGCTTTAATGCGTAATCCCTATGGAGATAAAGTCTTACACATTTTCCTGTCTTATGCTCATGCAGGTCTCAGATGGTGACATTGGGAGGTATTTACCAGCTGGGGAACTGGAGTGAAGAGGAAGTGTCTACTGATCATGACTGGATCTGGGAGAATTGCTGTAAACTGGTACCTAGCCTAAAGGTAAAAAATTAGCTTGAATCTTCCTTACTTCTAGCTCTATCTAGTTCCTCAGAGTAAAGTTATTTATAATACATGCAGAAAAATATTACAAGGGGGTGATATGGGGGTAACAGGGGGTTTCCTTGTCAGCAAAACAGGGCATCAGCCATGTTGGATTTCTAAATAGGCCAATTGTCTTTTGATCATTCTGGGGATGAGTGCAGATGAAGTTGCCCAGTAACCCCTAGTCTCTCCTCCCTTCACATTATCATCAGCGTATAATATAAATCACTAGCTGAGTATCCGGCGTTGCCCAGTTTTTCCTACCTATTCTTGTGGGGGAGGAAAAGCAACATAGGAGGAAGTACTTCTCCTCATGTCCCATCCTTATATCCAGTCCTCATATCTCGTCCTCATATCCCGACCTCATATCCCGTCCTCATATCCAATCCTCATATCTGGTCTTCATATCCCGTCCTCATATCCCGACCTCATATCCCGTCCTCATATCCCGTCCTCATATCCCGACCTCATATCCCGACCTCTTATCCCGTCCTCGTATCCCAACCTCATATCCTGTCCTCATATCTGGGCCTCGTATCCCATCCTCATATGCGGACCTCATATCCCGTCCTCATATCCCGACTTCATATCATATAAATAGAAGGAGGCGGGGTTTTGTGGAAGTGGGCATGACTTGCAAGCTGGACCAATGCACAAAAAGGGTGGAAAATAAAAGGGGTGTGGCTTAAATGGTGGGTGTGGCTTTGTGAGATGGGGTGTGGCATGTGGTAGGGGTGTGGCCAGACTGACGCACCCACCAGGATCTGCAGAGCAGAGCTTATGGAGTAAGATACGGGAAGTCCTATATACTTGCATGGGACTAAAGACAAAAACCCCATTCTTCACGTAAGGGGGTAGTTTAGGGTTAATTTAACTATCATATATTTTTAATTGACATAAAAGTATCATATGTACTAAGTTTCATCAAAATATATCCAGCCATTTGGAAGTTATGCTGGAACATACATTTTCCATAGACTTGTATGGGACTTTAAACGAAAACCCTGACTGTCACAAATGGGAGTGGGTAAGGGTTAATTTATCTAGCCTATGTTTGTTGTTGACATATAAGTAAGGCTACGTTCACATGTCGTTCATACGTCATACATTCACATCTCCTATATAGATTTTGTCCCCTGCTACGCTAGCTATGTATATTGCCCCCTGCTGTGCTAGCTATACATTTGCCCCCTGCAACGCTTATATGTGTCCCTCCCGCGCATACATATGTCCCTCACAGCGCTATCTGTGAATAGTATGCTATCAGCAGCGCATCTGCCAGCCGGGAAGCCGTCGGCATTGTGCTGCCATACCCGGCAAACAGCATGATGCGCTGCTGATTGTATACTTCACAGATAGCGCTGCGAGCGACATATGTATGCGCCCATTGGGGGGGACATATGTAAACGCTGCGGGAGGCTGTGGAGTCTGGGGAGGCTAGATTAGTGCTTGTACTACTACCCCCATCATGGAACACAGTCTGCTCCATGTTGGGGGTAGTAGTACAGGGGCTGAGAGATTGATCACACCGGGTCTCACTTCTGAGACCCGATACGATCAGAAGTTTTTAACCAGGGGAGCAGGCGGCATGCTCTGCTCCCCTGCGATGTAGATTGTGTGTGTTTTACTTTCATTTTCAAATACCCCGTCGGGAGCCCTGAATGGCTGTCACCGAGGGTTTTTAAAGTAATTAGCGAGGATTGCAATGTTGCACTACACTGGCGGCTGGGAAAGCATTGCCCTGCAGGAGGGTAAGATCTATAGGTAGCGCAGCGGGGGGCAATATGCATAGCTAGCGCAGTGGGGGGGCCAGACATATAGCACTATATGTCTGCCCCCCGCTACGCTAGCTATGTATATTGCCCCCCGCTGTTCTAGCTATGTATATTGCCCCCCCTTGCGCTAGCTATATATTTTGCCCCCCCCCCCGCAGCGCTTACATATGTCCCCCCCCCCCCCCAGCAAGCGCATACATATGTCCCTTGCAGCGCTATCTGTGAGGCATACTATCAGCAGCGCATCATGCTGCTTGCCGGGGTTGGCAGCGCAATGCCGGCAGATGCGCTGCTGATAGCATACTATTCACAGATAGCACTGCGAGGGACATATGTATGTGCTCGCTGGGGGGGGGACATATGTAAGCGTTGCGGGGGGCAAATATATATAGCAATATACATAGCTAGCGCAGCAGAGGGCAATATACAAAGCTAGCGCAGTGGGGAGCCAGACATATAGCGCTATATGTCTGCCCCCCCCCCTGCGCTAGCTATGAATATTGCCCCCCGCTGCGCTACCTATAGATCTTACCCTCCTGCAGCACAATGCTTCCCCAGCCGCCAGTGTAGTGCAACATAACAATCTTCGCTAATGACTTTAAAAACCTCGCTGGGAGCACTGAATGGCTCCTTGGGGCCAGCTATTCAGGGCTCCCGGCGGGGTATTTGAAAATGAAAGTAAAATGATCACACACGATCTACATCGCAGGGGAGTAGAGCATGCCGCCTGCTCCCCTGGTTAAAAACTTCTGATCGCATCGGGTCTCAGAAGTGAGACCCAGTGTGATCAATCTCTCAGCCCCTGTACTACTACCCCCAACATGGAACAGACTCTGTTCCATGATGGGGGTAGTAGTACAAGCACTAATCTAGCCTCCCCAGACTCTGCAGCCTGGAAACTACTACTCCCATCATGGAAACAAGTCTGTTCCATAATGGTAGTAGTAATCCCGTAGCACTGCAAGAGTTTGCTGATTTCACTCCTTCTGAGCATGCTCAGAAGTAATAACGGTTCAAAAATGGATATTTAAACTGGGTGCAAACGGATAACATTATATGCTCATCCGTTTGCCATAGACATCAATTTAAAAAAAATTCTATTCCGTTATTTTTCACGAGAAAAAAATACTGCATGCAAAGTCTTTTCCCCCATCAAAAAAAACGGAACAGGAAGCAAACGGGTGATAAAGGATTGAAAAAAAAATCCCGTTGACATCAATGGGATTATTTTACAGCCATTTGCAACGTGTTTGAAAAATTATCAAAATGATTGCAGAACAGGCATTAATTAATGGGAGCAGACAGCCGCCCTAACATGTGTACATGTGTACATGTGTTTGACCGCCGGCGGAGACAAATTTGCGAGCTAAGTGCCTCACTATTTCATAGTTTCACATTTGCATCTATTACACCATAGCTGTATAGCTCTCCATGTTTTAACTGCATATTCATGTTGCACCTATATCCTTGTGCTGGCAGTGTGCTGCTGCATTCTTCTGTTGCTAGATAGATAGATAGATAGATAGATAGATAGATAGATAGATAGATAGATAGATAATAGGGATGAAGAGAGAAAGCTGCCAGCAAATCAACTTTAGGTCTGCACTTATATAGTATTTATGGGCAGACTGAATCTAGCAATACATATGGCTGTGAGCCAAACACTTTTTTTTAACTCATGGCCATATCCTTCTACTGTGTCATAAGCATGTATGTCTAGATTTCAGATAATAAAGGATCATGCATGTCTATATCCATCCATGTATCCCAATGGCAAATGTCAGGGAACAAACAGATCCATCTCATACATATTTTTCTTTTACACCTTTTTGGTTCATTCTGAAAATTCATGCAGGCATATGGATTATTACCAAACTGTAAATGTGATGTATATGTCACAAAAAAACAAAACAAAAGCGGAGTGCTCACCGTCAGTAGTTGCAGACAGTTCACCGAGGATCTACGGTGAACTGTCTGCAACTACTGACGGTGAGCACTCCGCTTTTGCTTTTCTTTGGTGACATATACATTATTTCTACAGTCGGCGTGCAGCGCTGCCCCGCCGTTGCTACCTGAACACACCTGAATCCATTTTTAGGCTGTCATACCTGTTTGCCGCACAAGGAATTACGTGTGGTGCCGTTTTTTCTGTCTTCTTGAGAGTTTAGTGTAAATGTGATGTGTTGACTGATAGTTGTGCTAACCACAGTCACTATTGTAGAAGGCAAAGATTGTACATGACTGGGCAGGACTGAGACCATCACGCAGCAAAGTAAGGCTGGAGAGAGAGCCATTTGTGTCTGGATCTATTAGGAGTGATGTAAGTACACATTGCAGCAAATAATGCACTTTACTTTGTATACACGTCACCCAGAGTTTTTACTAATGATCTGAAACTAGCTCTTTATACATGTTGCATGGAAGGCTCTGACTGAATATCACCCTCTACAATCAACAAGCCACTAGGGCTATACAGGGGTTGGTCAAAAGAACTATAACATAGTACTATGTAGCCAAAAAATACAAAACTACAGGCCCTTATATTACTGCTGAGTTACTGAGTTAAAAGCAAGTTAAGGCTGAGTTCATACACAGTATTATGGTCAGTATTTTGGTTAGTCTTTTTGCCAATACCAGGAGTGGCTCCAAAACATAGTAATAAAGACACTGCTCAAAATACTGAGCAAAATATTGTGCATAAACCGAGCCTAAGGACACAAGCACCAGTGAAAACTGTAAGGCATGTACTGCACAAAGATGTATTTTATGTCTACAAGTTGACAAAGTGTTCTTCTATCCCACACATCAAGCTTTGACTTTCGACCAGGAAAGTTTCATGATTTCTCTCTCTTTCTTTATATTCCCTCATATTTCCTCTGACACTTTATGTGTGGAAAAAAATGGTAGAGAGGCTCGTATTAACCTAGTGACCAATGGCTCGAGCTACCCAAATCTCACCTATACCCACGGTGCCGAAAAAGGGGAAGATACAAATTAAAGAAATTGGGGCTCAGAGTCTTGAATATTGGATTAAATTAAAACATTTATTAAATATGATATAAAATTGTACATATAGGTATAATATACTGTGGATCACAGGGCCCTTGTGATCCCACAGTAAAATTAGTAAATATTTAATCCTTGGCAATTTAATATATAATGTTAAAATACAATCATTATAATAAACAAATAAAAATGTACAACAATAAATAAGTGTCCACGTATCTATAAGGATGATCGGAATTGGTGATTTGTGAATAGCGGTAATATAACAGTTTGAGTTGCTATTTTCACAAATATTTGTATCCAGTTGGAAGAGAAAGTGGTTAAAGTCTTGAATAGAATACAGCAAAAATGAATGGTAATTGTATCAATTTGTATATACTTTTGTATCAGGTTCCAATTCTCTGTGCAGAGGGCTCGCAGCTGTAGACACTGCCGTCTCCTGATTTATGCAGCGGCAATATGACAAATGAATAATAAAATCGCAGTGTTTTGTAATAAGTTCTAATCCTCTGTGCCAAGGACTCGCAGCTGTAGACACTGCTGTCTCCTAGTATGCAGCGGCAGTACGATGTAAGGTACAATGCTTATGTCTTATAATCAAAGTGGGTACCTTATGTGGTTAGCACTGGTCGTCAGACAGGTCCTGGTCCTTGAATAGAGGGTGCGCTGCTGGAGGCTTGGCAGCCTCAGGTATGCAGCGGCAGAAGTGGGCTCCGTTTATGGGTACTGCAGCAGTTGTGACCCGCAGTATAAATCCGCAGTATAAATTTATCTTTGCTGCTGAAGAAAGGTCCTACAGAGGACCTGAAACGCGTCCAGCTTTAACCACTTATTCTAAGTGCCACATTATCTTTATCAAAGAATACAGCTTTTTAAAAGGATTCACCATATCTGTCAATCAACCTCTGAAAGTACGTGCTACTTCCCACCACGAGGAGACCGCTGGCTCAGCATTACTGCCAGCAGGACAACTGCTGCAGTACCCATAAACGGAGCCCACTTCTGCCGCTGCATACCTGAGGCTGCCGAGCCTCCAGCAGCGCACCCTCTATTTAGGGACCAGGACCCGTCTGACAACCAGTGCTAACCACATAAGGTACCCACTTTGATTATAAGACATAAGCATTGTACCTTACATCGTACTGCCGCTGCATACTAGGAGACAGCAGTGTCTCCAGCTGCGAGCCCTCTGCATAGAGGATCGGAACTTATCTCATAAGCGCTGTTTTACATTCAAAATTGCTGCTGCATATATAGGAGACGGCAGTGAGCCCCTTGCACAGAGGATTGGAACCTGATACATTTTTATTTGTTTATTATAATGATTGTATTTTAACATTATATATTAAATTGCCAAGGATTAAATATTTACTAATTTTACTGTGGGATCACAAGAGCCCTGTGATCCGCAGTATATTATACCTATATGTACAATTTTATATCATATTTAATAAATGTTTTAATTTAATCCAATATTCAAGACTCTGAGCCAGAATTTCTTTAATTTGTATGTTACTTCTTTATGTGTGCATTTTTCCTTGTTAGGAAATGTATAGTGGCAAACCATGCGGCTGCTATGAGCCCATGGAAAAAAGGGACCCAACCCTGGTGTGCTACTGGGTAGTGTAAACCAATTTAGGAGCTCTCCCTTCTAAGTAACTGCATGCCATGGGTGATAAAAAGGGAGTGTAATTTAAACAAATGCCAGACCCTTCTGTCCTCGATGGGAAAAACCTCCTTCTGAACCCCTCTCTTTTGTGTATGCCACTGTTTGTGGAGCTACACAGTAAGTTACATTTTTGTTTTTAAGTATATTAGCTGGCTTGTCTACATTTGGCTTGCATTTAGCCTGAAGGTTTTATTTACCTGTTCACTAAAACCAGCCATTTTATATATTTTTCTTCATAGATCATACACAACTATGGACACGGAGGGTATGGCCTCACTATCCATTGGGGCTGTGCTAAGGAAGCAGCCAAAATCTTTGCACAAATTGTTGGAGAAAAGAAAAAAAGTATACCTAAATCTTCTCTGTGATCATGAATAGTCTGAACAATTATGACAAAGCCCATGAGATCTGTGATAATACTGATGAACTGTATAGATACAGTGTTCCCTCACATGACAATAATAATTGGTTCCAGGATGATTATTGTATCTATTGTAAACTATAACTCTACAGAAAACTAGACAATACTAATAACAGGTTCTAAAGCCTCCAAATTTTCATATCAAAATAAGAAAAAAAGAATTAAGGAGAATAAGTAAATAACTAACACAGATAAAACAAGTCCTTACATAGAAAAGTCAGGAAAAGCAGCTGGAAGCTGTAAATCACTGTCTATGTAGAGGACAGGAGCTTCTTCAGGGTACTGGAAAAATAAACACCCAGTGTTCAAAGGAGCAGCTAACCCTGGCACAGGTACAGAGCAGTATTGTACATGTAGTTCTGTACAGTAATGTAAAAAGGCACTTCTAGACAGCCACTCTGTATCAACTTCAGTAAAACAGATGTTTTACCATTGAAATGCCAACACTAACTGGTGAGATATTCCAGCCATTAACGTGTGCTGCATATGCAGACTATCCTGGCATTGTATGTTGAATATGGTTTTAAGTAACAATGGTCCAAGAAAGACAGATATATGTTGAAAATATTGTAACCTGAGGCCATTGTAACTTAGGGGACCACGGTACTAAAATAAATAAATAAATAGCTTTGCTTGTTTTTTGAGATGGATGACTCTGTTGCTTCTCTACGGATAGCACTTTAGTATTCAGGTAGCACTTCAGATACAACTTCTACTTCTGACTAGAAGGCTACTATGGTGTTTGAGGGCATTTTGCCCTCCCACCCCACCACCCCTTATTCGAATGAATATATACAAATAAAGAATGGACTCTTGAAGCATAACTGTCATTTAAAACATTTTTGACATGTCGTGTTAGTGCTGAGACCTTAATTGATCATTAGATATAGTCAGGAGAAGCACGCAGCTGTGCGCTTCACTCCCTAACTAACAGCTCAATTCGACTCATTGCAGGAGATGGGCTGTATTGTAAGAGAAGATGTAGAAATCCTTTGAAGAGGTTTATTCTCATTGGGGGAGATTTAAAAAAACCTGTGGAGATTCAAAGTTGACCAGTTGCCCATAGCAACCAATCAGATCGCTTCTTTCATTCTTAACAAGGCCTCTGCAAACTGAAAGAAGCGATCTGATTGGTTGCTATGGGCAACTGGTCAACTTTGCCTCTAGACAGGTTTTGATAAATCTCCCCCATTGTCATTTATTTTCATTACACCTGTTCATAGTGAGGGAAAGGCGGTCAACAGAATATATTCTTCAAATTCCCCAATAGATTTAAACTGCTAGCCAACACCCACCAGAGATCTCACATAAAAATAAAATTCTGATCTGCATCTGTGAAATCTCCCCAATGTTGGATACTTCAATGACAACTATTACCTAATCAACTAGTGCCATGTTGAGACTGGAACAAGCTAGAGTTCAGTGGCCTTAAATTGTATTTCATGAGTAACTGACAAGTAGTCACCTAACTTTTCGAGGCTGATGTCTCAGAATGTATCCTGATTACAAATATGCAAATTGTATTAAAAGTTTATTTTTTGCATAATATTAATTTTTTAATATTTTTTTTACCTACATGAAGATAGTCTAAATTAAAGACACAATAAGGGACATTTAAGAAGACAGGTGTGAGTTCTAAACTTGTTTAGAGCACAAATGTTGTGGAGAAAGAGGCTGATGTTTGCCACATTTATCAAACGTTGCAGGGACTTTAAAAGGGTATTCCAGGCAAAAAAAATTTTTATATATATCAACTGGCTCCGGAAAGTTAAACAGATTTGTAAATTCCTTCTATTAAAAAATCTTAATCCTTCCAATAGTTATTAGCTTCTGAAGTTTTCTGTCTAACTGCTCAATGATGATGTCACGTCCCAGGAGCTGTGCATGATGGGAGAATATCCCCATAGGAACTGCACAGCTCCCGGGACGTGAGTCATCAGAGAACAGTTAGACAGAAAACAGCAACTCAACTTCAGAAGCTAATAACTATTGAAAGGATTAAGATTTTTTAATAGAAGTAATTTACAAATCTGTTTAACTTTCCGGAGCCAGTTGATATATAAAAAAAAGTTTTTGCCTGGAATACCCCTTTAATGAATGACCACAGAACTGTTCTATTTTAGTCTGGTTAAATGTCGCAGAGATGTGGCAGTCGTGCGACAATTGTATCAAATGTCTTATGGACTTTAATACAATTGTCGCATAGAGCTATTTAGTTTTATAGGGCAGGATTGACATTTCACAAAAAGCCGCACATGATAAATTGGTGACCACTGCACAAAGTGTTCTAAAGAAGATCACTTCATGATACTGATATTTAAATGTTTTAAGTGAAATGTCACAAAAAATGTCGCATGGGGCCAGTCTGCGACTTTTCATGCAACAAATTTAGATGAAAAAGCTGTCTAAATGCTTTGATAAATTGCCCTCAAAGTTCTCTCCGTCTAAAGCTGGCTGTACACATCCAATAGTTAAAGACTGAATGCTTGTTCAACCAGCTGCTATTTCCACCACTTGTTGTCTTCACATGAACAGTTAAGTATCTTGAACTATTACATGGATCCCTCTTTTCCCAACATTTGTAGTTGGAGGACAGTCACTAGGCTCCTATACACATGAGATAGTTCGCTAATTCTATCAATATCAGTGGGTTTGGAATATATCGATTCTTTTTATTTTATTTTTTAAATGATCTCTCTACTAAAAATAAACAGGTCTGGGTGGGAACAAAACAGGCTTTCAAGGCAAGCATAGAAGCCTGGGATCTATTGTACAAGGGCCAATAGACTATATCAAGGCTGGCAACAAGGCAGGAAAGATGATGCGCACCTGGCTTGTCCTAGACGACAGGGGAAGCTTGTTAGAACACTGGTGGATGTCAACGACACTATACATACTCACCCCAAAACCATCAGCATTGTTCTATCTACTGAAAAGTGGGAACCCTGTAAGCTAAGCTTGGTAAGAAAGTGTATTTCTAATCCTGTTGAGCAACAACATGACTACTCTACCCAGTACCTCTCTGACTTTGACAGGTGGTTGAGGAAACAGAGTTTTGTAGAAGGCTCATCCAATGTTTCTACTGGGGTCCAGAGGTGTTACAGACATTGTTATCCCAGTGGGTCCAGGATAAAGCTTTCTGAATTAATGCCAACAAAGCATGTTGTACCCCAGGAACATGTCCAACTTGAAAGCATTACTGTTATTTGTAAAAAAAAAAAAAACTTTTGACATGTCATCCTGCACCCGGTGCATTTGCAAATTATAACCCGGTAAAGTGTGCAGCAGCAGGCTTCACTCCCTGGCTGTCAGTCAAACCCAACTCATTCACCATAGAGTATAAAGGAGTGAATGTGACAGAGGAGATGGCTGGCCAGGCTGTGAAGTTCACTGCTGTGCACTTCACTGGGTTATATCTCACTATTGCAGCAGGTCTAAGGAATGAGACCCGATGCGACTGGACAACATGTCAAGAGTTTTTACAAAATACAGTAATGTTTTAAATAAAGATGTAAAAATGCAGACAACAGTTACATTTCCTTAAGGAGAGTTTGGGGAACTGGATAGTTGTCCCATTCTAAGAATAGACTATCAATATTAAAGTTCCAGAAAAAAACAACTTTTAAATGGTAACCCATATATTATATGCAAAGGATTTTGTTTTACCTTTTCCAGGAATGAAAGTTTATCTCTTATTCTCAGTCATATTTATTTTGTAGGTTTGTCTTTATTGGTATGGGGAGGGAAGAGGAGCACAAATACTGTACTCATACAGAGGTTCAATAAAACTTGAGTGTCCACACTGGTTAATGTAAAAATTTTATTCAACATAAAATATTCAACTTACAGTAAAATCCAAGTCAACAAGGCATTGTGGACAGAAGAGGTCATACAACAAGCATCTTACACAGAGACGTTCAAACATTTAAGTGCATTCATCAAAAGTCTGTACATTCAGACACACTGACATTCACTTATTCTGTCTGATCTGTTGTATCTGCTGGCATCACACATACAGTGCCAAGCAGAAACAAGCAATAATACAAATCCAATTTCTAGCTAACCTGGGCTAGACCATTAGTATGAAATGGCATGGTTTACTTTCTTTGTTCCTTAAAGACCTGTATTCTCAACATCTTGTTCTTTAAACATCAGTGTCCTCAACATCATATTTTCCTGGGAGAAATGTTGCAATCTTCGTACCCAAGCTAAGACTGCAAAAGCTTTAAGATGGTTCTTGTGCCAAACAATGTGAAGGTCACCTGAATATGCTGGTTGTCGCAAATAAACTGTGGAGAGATCCTGCCGTGGAATTCCATCAATACATACAGCACACTCCTTCTTATGTATAAAAATAACTGCAACAAATAATAGCTTCTGGTAAAGTGGACAAGGCGAGACTAAAAAGTGTAAACCATATTGATGTAAATTCATTAGGATATAACTTAAACAGAATCTGTCATCAGCGTCACCTGCACTAACATGATGACATAGGGTTACAGTGCCAGTGACACTGATGAAAACCATACTTACCGATCTTCTGTCCGTGGCTCTGTTCTTCTCTAGTTCCAGTCTTCTGGATATGGTAATGAGGAGCTTGGAGCACGGCAGGTGTTACCCTGCATGTGCAATAGCCATGGCTATTCTCCATTCTGCAGCATAGAAAGCTCTGCACGGGGGAGGGGGTGTGACAATGAAGGAGACGGCATGCACAGGTCTTCAGAATACTAGATGTCACTGGGGAACATCCCCTGTGTTCCAAGCTCCTCAGGACCATATCCAGAAGACCAGGAATTACATAAGAATGGAGCCACAGACTGAAGATTGGTAAGTATGGTTTTCATCAGTGTCACCTGCACTATAACCCTGTACCAACAGATTAGTGTGTGTGATACTGATAACAGATTCCCTTCAATTTAGGAGACGTCATAAATAAGAGTTCAGTCTAGTTAGGTAAGTGGACCATAGTATCTTATGACCTTGACATTAAAGGTCAAGATAATAAGCCTAGGATGTAGTGTAATAAGAGAAACTACAAAAGTCTTTGTTCAGCATCCAGCAGCTCCCTCTAGGTTACTCTGCAACTAATGTGTTGGCCTCGAACACATTATCATCTAGAAGCCATGAAACATCTGAGTCATGTTAACAACCAGTGCTGACTACCGCTATTGTTGTTAGATCTAAAAATACAACTTGTTATTTTACTGTTTTCCTAAATGAATGGTAATTATCCAAGGCCATTTCTTTCCCTGCAACATCAGTACTGCACATTTTTAACCCTTTTAGAAGACTCTAAACAGATCCTTATCCTATAACCATAGCAGTGCTGTTTTTCGCAAGACATCGACCATTGCTGTCCATTCTTCAATTCATCCATGTAATGGTAGATGTGAGACTGAAAGGCTATCCGTGTGGGGGGTGAGCAATGGGTAAAGTGAGGGGGTCACTCTTGTGAGCCAGAGTTTGAGAGAGTGACCCCAGAATTTTGTGCACCTCTTCCCACCATCTCCTGGCCCCATTCTCTGTGGCTAGACTCTTGGAGACCTCGGCCTTTGGTTTCAATGGGAAGGAAACAAGAAGCCAGTGCTGCTAGTAAACAACATCCACTGTATACTAACACTGTGAGATATATAGAAGACTCAAGCATCACCTGCAGACAAACAAAACAATGTATGACAAGTACTGTATGTAAGTTAGTTTTCTAACCGTAACTGAGTATTAAAAGGGTACAAGGCCCCTGGACATCTTGGGGGAGATTTATCAAAACCTATGCAAAGGAAATGTTGCCCAGTTGCCCATAGCAACCAATCAGATCGCTTCTTTCATTTTTAAAAGGGCCTGTGCAAAATTAAAGAAGCAATCTGATTGGTAGCTATAGGCAACTGGGCAACTTTTCATCTGCACAGGTTTTGATAAATCTCCCCCCTTATCCCCTATCCAAAGGGGGTATGATGGCTGTGGTCGCTCATCGAACCCCTCCCATAGAAACAAATGGAGTGGGCATGGTGTGACATGAACCAAGCGTTCTGAACAAAAATGTTCAGGGTGCCAGGGTGCCACCCGGAGATCACAGGGGGTCCCAGCAGCTGGACCCCCCCACGATCAGACATCTTATCCCCTATCCTTTGGATAGAGGATAAAATGTCCAGGGGCGGAGTACCCCTTTAAGCTTAAAGTCATGCCTGTTTTTACATTATATTGGCCCATTTGTTAATATTTCCTTTCTGACAAATAAAACTTATTTGAAAGTGTTTAGCCAGTTGTAAAAAATAATGTTACATAATATATACCACATACAATAACATATATATATATATAAACTCTTTCTATAACAATAAACTTTTCTCCATATACCAATAATAAATCAGGTTGATAACATGCTGGGCAGAACTGTTAAATCAACTGCCTCACACCTGCACATTCTCAAGCATAGGCCTTATTAATCACAATAGAATCCATGCGAAAGACTGCTTAGATGCTATATGGTATCTCTCAATGCCTAACATAAAATTGAGTAAAAGAGCAGAGTGACATTGATCTTTGTTTCTTATAACAGTTGACATCAGGGGACAGGTGGGCTTCACAGATTGTAAGTGGGTGCACCATAAATGTACAAACCAATTTTCTCATTTCAGATCCATGTATGCAGAGGACTTCTTCAGAATCGGTGGACTACGTCGATGACCAGCGTTTTTTTTTTTTTGTTTAAAATGAATAAAATGGTTAACGAGGGCTTGGGGGAGTGTTTTTTTGGAATAAAAGTTTTTAAAAGTGTTGTTGGTTTTTTTTTAATTTACTTTACAGGCTTAGTAGTGGAAGCTGTCTGATAGACAAAGTCCTTTACTAACTGGTTTAGCGCTAGCCACAAAAACAGCTAGCGCTAACCCCCCAATTATTACCCCGATACCCACCGCCACAGGGGTGCCGGAAAGAGCCGATACCAACAGGCCAGGAGTGTCAAAAATGGTGCTCCTAGGCCTAGGTGGTAACAGGCTGATGTTATTTAGGTTGGGGAGGGCCAGTAACAATTGTCCTCGCCCACCCTGGTAACGACAGGCTGTTGCTGCTTGGTTGGTATTTGGCTGAAAATAAAAATAGAGGGAACCGTATGTGTTTTTTTGTTTTGTTTTATGCAAAATAAGTGTAGGGGTTCCCCATATTTTCATTCTCAGCCAGATACCAACCAAGCAGCAACAGCCTGACGTTACCAGGGTGGGCGAGGACCATTGCTACTGGCCCTCCCCAGCCTACATAACACCAGCCTGTTACCACCTAGGCCCAGGAGCACAATTTTTCATGCTTCAGGCCTGTTGGTACCGGCTCTTCCCAGTACCCCTGTTTTTGTGGCTAACGCTAGGCCCCAGCTTAGTAAAGGACTTTGTCTATCAGACAGCTTCCCCTACTAAGCCTGTAAAGAAAATAAAATAAAAATAAACAACACTTTTTATTCCAAAAAACACTCCCCCACAAGCCCACCATCACTTTTTTTTATTTTTTCTGTCCCTGCCTATTACCCATCTATCCCTAACCCCCTCCCTGCCTTTAATTTTTTTTTTTTTACATATTAAAAATGCCTTTTTGTCTGCCTGGTAGTGTGCTCACTACCAGGCAGACTTCCCCAGCAGACACGATGTCACTGATGCCTGCTGGGGCCGACACTTCCGCCCGTAGTTCACCTATACAGGGCGCCTCCAGCTGTTTCCCCACTGCAACTCCCAGCTTGCACTGAAATCTATTGGCTGTCAGGGCATGCTGGGAGTTGTAGTGGGGAAACAACTGGAGGCACCCTGTATAGGTGAACAGCGGATCTGTGATGGCCACACATACCGCTCCCCGCCGCGCAGCCCGCAACCCTCCCCCGGCCCCGTCGCGCCGCTCAACTCACTCCCCCTCCCCCTTAGTTCACCCATTCAGAGTACCCCCTCCCCGCCGCTCAGCCTGCAACCCCCCGGCCCCGCCGCTCCGCTCAACCCACTCCCCACCCCCCTTAGTTCCCCTATTCAGTGTCCCTCCAGCTGTTTCCCCACTACAACTCCCAGCTTACTCTGACATCTATTGGCTGTCAGGGCATGCTGGGAGTTGTAGTGGGGAAACTGGAGGCATACTGTATAGGTGAACACGCAACCCCCCCGGCATAATACTTTACCTTGTCCCCGGGAGCCTGCACGCATCCACTTCCTTCAAAGCGCTCGCTCCCGCCTGTTTGATTGACAGGCGGGAGCGAGCACTGCAGTGACTGAATTTCGACTCATTGCCAGGCTTCAATGAGTCGAAATTCTATAGTGACGTCACTGCCGAATGCATTCGGCCACTAGGAGGGCGACCCCTAGTGGCCGAATTTAAAAGTGATTTTAAACTGGTTTAAAATCACTTTTTTCAATTAAAGTATATTAGAGATATGTTGTAGTACTTAAGTACTACAACATATCAATTTTTTGATTTCATGACAGTGCCCATTTAACCATTTTATTAACATAAAAAAAAAATTTAAATTGCTGGTCATCGAGAAAGTCCTCTGCATACATGGGTCTGAAATGATAAGAAAAAAAAACACGGAAAATTGGTTAGTACATTTATGGTGCCCTCCCTTAGGGAAAACCATAAACCAGCGTTGCCAAACAGGGAGCCTCCAGCTGTTGCTAAACTACAACCCCCATCATTTCCAGACAGCCTTTGGCTGTCTGGGAAAAATATAAGTTGTAAATTAGCAACAGCTGGAGTCTCGCTGTTTCTAAACTGCAACTCCCGTGATGAAAAAATTAGCCCTCACACATCCCCGTATACGGAAAAAAAAAGTGAGAGGGATCAGAAGGGGACAATTTTAAACGTGCTAATTTTCATATAAATAGTTATATAAATATATATATTTTTTTATTTATTTATTTATTTATTTTTTAAAGTAAAACAAAATCAAACCTATATATAAGGCCAGCCCCTTTCACACTGCCACAAATGTCTGTCAGCCACTTTTTTTTGTGTGCCTTAACAGACTTATTTTTGATGGGGCACAATGGGAAACAACGGGTCCTGACAGATGTCATTTACTATTGTGGGGTCTGTAGGGTGCCGTTGTTTTTTGAAGAGGAGGATAAAACGTTGCATGATGCATTTTTCCCTCTGCTATTCTCCCTGGGTTCCCCCACGGACGCCACACTGTTGTGTCACAACGGCAGTGTGAATGAAGCCTAAGTTTGATATAATTTCAACTGTATGGGCCTACAGAATACATAGTATGTGTCATTTTAGATGGAAGGTCCTAAAAGTTACAAAATGGCGGGGGTTTTTTTTTCAATTTTTTTGTCCCACAAATAATTTTTTTTTGTTTCACCATAGATCTTGTGGTGAAATTATTGATGTCATAACAAAATAAAATTGTTGGTGCAAAAAACAAGGCCTTATATGTAAGATGGAAAATTTTAAGCGTTATGATTTTAAGAAGGTGAGGGAAAAAAAATATTTAAAAAATGAAAAACCCTGTGTCCTAAAGGGGATTAAAAAAAAAAAAAAATATATATAAATATATATATATATATATATATATATATATATATATATATATCTCAAACATTTTTTACAGAAAGGAGGTGGGGTTACAAAGTGGTGTTCTGGAGTATTTTATTGTTTTTTGCTCATGTGTGCTAACAATTTTTTTTTATTGTACAGTGATTTATTGGTTTTTGCTTATATAAGCCAAATTTATCAACCCCCTGTGATAGTATAATAAATATGTCACACATAAGCAAAACCAAAAGCAAGAAAAAAAATGCCTACAGAACTTGCTTACCAAAGCAACAATGATAAATGTCTCCGTATGTCTTCTTAGACTCTATTCACACTACTGTCAGAAGCACTGCAGTTTCACCAGATTTATTGGGAAGAGAAAACAAAACATGTTGCGCCATTCTTCCCATCAAAATGACAGACACCAAAATGGAATCTAACTCAGTAGGGTTCCTCAAGAACAGTGGGTGTTCTTCTTTTGACTGTTATGGTTTACGTTATGTTAAAAGTCATGATGGCAGTGTGAACAGAGCCTTAGTAAATCTCGCCCAACATATTAAAATGATTAAACTACTAAAATGAAAATGTATAACTTAATCTGTAAACAAACCGACTGTGAAATTTATACAATTGTGGCTTTATCTCTAATTTAACAATGTACCTGTGCAATGAAAGGTGTAATTAATGCCCCGACACGAGCCATCCCACTGCATGTTCCTAGACCTAGTGCTCGTGTAGCTGTTGGATAAACCTGAAAAAAGCCAAAGTGGCAAATATAAATAAAAATACACCAATATAGAGAGAAACTGGTTCCCTCAAGCAACGATACAACCAATGAGCTTTTTCAAACAGTAAATAAAAGCAACAATACAAAAATATCCTAAATATATTTTCATATACACATCAGGTATCAAATATATTACTGACTTTATACAGGTATGGTCGAATATTGATAAATCTGGCTCTACTGTTTAATGGGGGGGGGGGGAGTTTCTTACGACTGTTGTGTAAAACACTAGTCTTAGTAAATCCCCCCCACACCCCACACCTTTGTGTCACTGCTATTGACCTACCTCTGGAGTGTAAACATAGGCAGCTTGGAATCCCCCTGAAATGAAGGCTCTTGCAATGAAGAGTAAAACGGTGAGGACATTCCTGGAATTAAGTAAAATAAAGAATGAATCAAATCAAAGAGATTACCCCTTAGGGTCTATGCACACAGGTGGAATTTCCGCACCAATTCCGCTTCCTGGCTTGTGTGGATTTTGTGTGGAATTGGTCAGGAATTCGTGAGGAAATTCCACATGCAGAAATTCAGAAGTGTGGAATCCCATAAAAGTCTATTGGGCTTTCATTTGAGGCAGAATTCTGCAAGCAGAAATTCTGCCGTGTGGATAGACCCTTAATGAGATACTCTGATCAGTGCTGCTTCTAAGATATAAGTGCTGAATGCTCTGGATGGTAACTAGACACCTCTACAAGGAAATCATTACTTCAATTGTTGCATCTGTTTTATTTTTCACATACCTTCCAACACAAAGAAAAAGAAGAAGGGCACATAAGGAGAAAATGAAAAAACAGATGGCCATCGTCTTTTTCCGGCCTAGTCGGTCAATGATCCATAATGTCACCAACACCCCTTGTAGGAAAAATAAAAAACATCTGATGAATCATAACAATTACAGTTGAAGTAGTTGATGTGGCGCACACGGGGCTAAGTTCCAGTCATGACTTCAGTTCAGGGCAGCACTTAGGCTATCACTAAAGGGCATAAAGCCAGAGTCCTAATCTATATATATAGAACTATGTGTATGTGTGTGTGTGTGTATGTTCCAGCATCACGTCCAAATGGCTAAAGATATTAACATGAAACTTGGCACACATGTTACTTATATGTCAACAACAAACATAGGATAGGTAATTTAACCCTTACTCCCCCCTATTTGCCAGGGGAAATATATGTTACTGCATAACTTCCAAACGGCTGGAGATATTTCGATAATACTTGGTCACATGTTACTTATATGTCCATTTAAAAGATAGGATAGTTAATTTTACCCTTAACTACACCCATTTGTGAGGGTCGGGGTTTTTGTTTAAAGTCCCATGCAAATCAATGAAAAATGTATGTTCCCACATAACTTCCATATGGCTGGAGATATTTCAATACCTGGTACACATATTACGGGTCGTGATAGGAGGTCGGGATAGGTGGTCGAGATAGGAGGACGGAATATGAGGACGGGATAGGAGGTCGAAATAGGAGGATGGGAAAGGAGGACATAATAGGAGGTCAGGATAGGAGGTCAAGATAAGAGGTCAGGATGTGAGGACAGGTTAGGAGGACGGGATAGGAGGACGAGATAGGAGGTCGGGATAGGAGGTCGAGATAGGAGGACGGGATAGGAGGTCAAAATAGGAGGATGGGAAAGGAGGACATAATAGGAGGTCAGGATAGGAGGTCAAGATAAGAGGTCAGGATGTGAGGACAGGTTAGGAGGACGGGATAGGAGGACGAGATAGGAGGTCGGGATAGGAGGTCGAGATAGGAGGACGGGATAGGAGGTCGAAATAGAAGGACGGGATAGGAGGTCGAGATAAGAGGACGGGATAGGAGGTCGGGATAGGAGGACGGGATCGGAGGATGGGATATGAGGATGGGGTAGGAGGACCGGATAGGAGGTCGGGATAGGAGGTCAGGATAGGAGGTCGTGATAGGAGGTCGGGATATGAGGACAGGATATTGGGTTGGGATATGACAACAATATGTGAGGAAAGGATATGAAGTCAAAAGCTTCCAACAAGGTTTAGGAAGGAAAAAGCGGGCAACGCCGGGTACTCAGCTAGTGAAAGTATAGAACAAATCTTATCAAAGAGGACCTGTGAGAAGTAACATATATATATATATATATATATATATATATTACATTTTGATTCTTACTGTTTTTATTTTATTGCACTGCTTCCTCTTACTGAGATATATGAATTTTACTGTTTGGTTTTATATCTGTACCTTTCCTTAAAAAGTCAGGTGGGCATGAACATTATTTCATAAAGGGGTTACATGCTTGCCTGATTCCCCCCCCCCCCCCCTTATATTCACAGCCCCCCTGAACCTGGTTCATGCCCCCTGAATCTAGCAATTACACATCTTTTGATGTAAAGTTCATGCCTCTTACATGTTTCTTATTCTGTCTGATTTAAGCTCTCCTTTTATTACATGAATGATCATTTATCTGAATGGCCACCATGTTGTATATTTGTTTGCCAGGGAGCTGGGAGCGAGACAATGAGCAATTAGCTGATTGACTTCTTTAAATGTTAAGTCTAATAGCACTTGTAAATGATCTAGATATTAGGTGTATATAAGAGGCATCTGCAGAGGTAGTCATGGCAGATGAGGTGTCTGTGCCTAAAGTCTATGTACACCTATCCCATGTCAACATCTAACTCTTCTAGCTTTGCTAACCTGGGAATTCAGATAGTGTGGTCCATAATAAATCTTTGTAATCTTCCACAGTTAAATATTCACAGGAGAGACTGCATTTTGGCTTGACTGCCTTCCTCCGACTGGAAACTGGGAAAAAGAATAGAAATAGGGGACATGATATATTTGCTGTCCAGAAACCACAGCAATATTCCACACTGATAAGGTAAGTATTCACAATTTACAGTCAGGGATTGATAAGATAGCAGATATTTAAATTTTTGACTGTATTTATAGGATAAAAAGTTTTATCATGGTGAAAAATGTTCATGCCTAGAAATGATCATTTTCATTTATTAAATTGTAGCATGAAATCACATGTGAAATTATTAATTGTAAATAAAAGTATTGTTTTATTTCATGCTTGTAACAACTGAGGGAGTAAGCTATGGCTTCTTGGTTGTGTAAAAGCATGGTATTATGTAAATGGGCATTTATTTATCTGGTAATTTAAATAATGAGTGTCATGTTTATGTGTCTGGATCTGGAGGAAACTATAGAACGTCCATCAAAAGTTGTCAGCCTTCCATAATGGGGCATTCAATAACTACAATGCTGTACCTTTATCGGAGCAAATTAAATGATTGAATTTAATACTTACTGCTGCATACATCTCCAGCTTGGAAAAGTTCTGTTGTTAAGAGAACCAGCCCATAGTATGAAAAGGCATTGGAAAACCTGTAATATAAAATTAGATTTATTTTAACAGAAAATCTATAGGCTAAGTTTCCACTTGTGTTTTTTTTTTCTGTCAGTTTTTGGAGATCTGCCACTGCAGTTTTTGAGCCAAAGTCAAAAGTGGATCCATAAGGAAGGGGACGTGTAAGTCCTTCCTTTATATGTCCTATTCCTTTTGAATACACTTCTGGCTTTGGCTCAAAAACTGCAGTGGTAGATCTCCAAAAACTGCTAGAAAAAAACTTAGCCTTACAGTGTTTTTTTGATGAGCTATTGACAGAACAACAAGAGTTTGGTGGGGTGCTGATAACTGGCATCCCCATCGATCATCAGATTGCCAGAGCCAATTTACATGCATACACTGTGAAACAGAGGAGGAAGCATAAGTCCCATACATTGTGTAGTGGCCACACTGGGTTACAGCAGCTCAGCTTCAATTGAAGTAATTAGGAGCTAAGCTGCAATAACCCAGAACCACCACTACACAATGGCCCTCATTTACAAAGACTGGAGTGTCGGTTAGGTTTTTTTTTTCAGTGTACTCGTCTTTTTTTTTCCTTGTGATTTACTGATCTGTCGCCCAATTTACCTTTCTTTCTGTCACAGGTTTTTTTTCTGTTGCACAAAATGTATTCTGTGTGACAGAAAAAAGTCTCTGCAAATTCTGACTACATTAGTGCTTGTACTACTACCCCCATCATGGAACAGGGTCTGTTCCATGTTGAGGGTAGTAGTACAGGGGCTGAGGGATTGATCGCACCGGGTCTCACTTCTGAGACTCGATCCGATCAGATGTTATTAAGCAGGGGAGCGGGCGGCATGTTCCGATCCCCTGCAATGTACTGTAAACTTTCATTTTTAAATTCCTCACCAGGAGGGCTCCTGGCAGGGTTTTAATATAGAAGCGCTGTGGTGGGCAAAGATGTATAGAATCGCTGGGGGGTTATATATCTGGCCGCTCCAGCGTTTCTATATATCTTTCCCCCTGCTGAGCTATATCAAACTTAGTGCCCGCTGCGCTTGAATAAATGTACTGCCCCCCAGCGCTATTATATATCTATACTGACCCCCGCTGTGCATATACTGACCCCCGCTGCGCATATTTATATATATATATACTGCCTCCCCCAAGCTGCGCATAGTAATCTTCATTTTCTCCCTCCCATGGCTGCCAATGAATGAAAACTCTATTAGCGGGGGAGCGGAGGGCTGCTGCCCGCTCTAGTTTGTTATTCATAGCGGGCAGCAGCTGCATATCATGCTGTGGGGGTCAGACATATGGATATATGTCTGACCCTCACATCATACATATACAAATGCGGGCTCACCGCTATGAATGACAAGTAAGCTATTGGCAGCAGCAGCGCGAGCCTCCCTGCACTGCTTTACATGTCATTCATAGCGGTGAGCCGGCACCTGTATATATAGATGCTGTGAGGGTCAGACATATATCCATATGTCTGACCCCTACCGCACATCTATATATACAGGTGCCGGCTCACCGCTATGAATGACATGTAAAGCAGTGCAGGGAGGCTCGCGCTGCTGCTGCCAATAGCTTACTTGTCATTCATAGCGGTGAGCCCGCATTTGTATATGTATGATGTGAGGGTCAGACATATATCCATATGTCTGACCCCCACAGCATGATATGCAGCTGCTGCCCGCTATGAATGACAAACTCTCAGCAGCGAGAGCGGGCAGCAGCCCTCCGCTCCCCCGCTAATAGAGTTTTCATTCATTGTCAGCCAGGGGAGGGAGAAGATGAAGATTAATATGCGCAGCTTGGGGGAGGCAGTATATATATAAATATGCGCAGCGGGGGTCAGTATATGCACAGCGGGGGTCAGTATAGATATATAATAGCGCTGGGGGGGCAGTACATTTATTCAAGCACAGCGGGCACTAAGTTTGATATAGCGCAGCAGGGGGTAATATATATAGAAATGCTGGAGGGGCCAGATATATACCCCCCCCCCCAGCGATTCTATACATCTTTGCCCACCACAGCGCTTCTATATTAAAACCCTGCCAGGAGCCCTCCTGGTGGGGAATTTAAAAATGAAAGTTTACAGTACATTGCAGGGGATCGGAACATGCCGCCCGCTCCCCTGCTTAATAACATCTGATTGGATCGGGTCTAAGAAGTGAGACCCGGTGCGATCAATCCCTCAGCCCCTGTACTACTACCCCCAACATGGAACAGACCCTGTTCCATGCTGGGGGTAGCAGGATTCACTCCGTTTTGAGTAATTTCCTGACATCTCTGAGCTGTCGGGTTTCTGTGAAGCAAAACTCACAGGTTTTCCTGTGAGTTTTCTTCACACTCGGAGGGTTTTTTCTCTTTTTGTCGGGAACACGCTCCTTTTGTCGGGAAAAACGCCCCATTTGTAGTTTTTTTTTTTTTCCACTCTGAGTGAGTTTGATTTTGTCGGGTTGTGCGCCAGATTCTGGCGCAAATTCTGGCGCAGACAGAATTCTGGTGCAAAACCCGACAAAAAGTGTCAGGATCCTGTTAGTAAATGAGGGCCAATGTATGCTTTCTGCTCTCTTCCATTTTGTGTGGTGGAACTGCAGCTCTTCCAAACAATTGATCACCAGGGGTGCCAGGTGTTAGATATCCCTGGGATAGGTCATCAATACATTTTGCCCAGAAAATAACTTTTAAAGAGTTATTTTTTGTAGACAGCACATGGTTACATTATAACTTTAATCTAATGTCTGAAGAAGATTGCATTTAATTCTATGTATAGTCAGTTTGATCCTAGACATGCCTTTAAGTGTCTCAAGGATGGCCTCACCCTATCCTTCCTACACTTGATAGACAGCTATCCTTGTATCTGTGTGCAAAAGATGTCACATTGGAGTCAGCAAGTGGCATAACAGTTCTGCTTTAACCTCTTAATACCATCATATGGATTGCAGACTCATAAAAGAATGATTACAGTTGACATTAGTGGTACCTGTTTGTACTGGTTGTACAATGTTTTGAGCTCACATATATTTCAATGTTTGATAAAGGTTGGTTGTCGGTACAATAGCTTTCACACCGCCCATATATTCAACAGGTTTTGGGCCTTGGCCTTTTGCACTGGAACATCTAAGTGCTGCCTTCTAATTGTACAGTTGAACTAGATACTTTACTATCACACTGCCCTATTCAAGAATGTTCACTTTGACCATCAATATAACCCCCCTGTCCTCAAAATACTAACCTCCCCCAAATCCAGACACCAAATAACAATCTGTTTATTGCTTCAACCCTTCTCACAAACTATCCTATTCACACCTACTATCCCTGTCTCTGCTTCTCCTTACCGCTGGTGACATCTCTCCTAACCCTGGGGCCCCCCTCACCAAATCCCATGCATCTTGTCACCCTCCTGTCACCGACCAGTAACCACAATACCACAAAACTCCTCTAACCACATACTCATCCGCCCAATTCCTCTCCCCCTGTCCTCCTCTCAGTCGCACTCTGGAAGCCTCGCTCAGTCCACATCAAACTTTCCTTCATCCACAAACTCTTTACTGACCTACTTTACTCTATGCTCTTAGGCCTCACAGAAGCATGGCTAACACACTAAGACATTCCCTCCCCTTCTGCACTCTCCTACGACAGCTATCAATTTTACCCATCCTTCCTGCCCTAGTAAAATTGACAGTGGCGGTATCCGCCTCCTGTTATTACTTACTATTTAAATTACTTTCCACATCACACCTTACCACCTGAGTACTTGACCTAATCCCATCCCACCTCATTTCCAACCTGACTGCGGTATTTAGTCCAACCCTTACCTATCTTTTTAATCTTTCACTAAACATTGGCACTTTTCCTTCATCAAACAAGCAACCATCACACCAATCCTTAAATAACATCTTTCAACCCAATCTTCTTTGTCCAACTACCTCCTCATCTTGCTTCTCCCCTTTGCCTCAAAACTACAGTAATATGTCTACCTTGAATTGTCCTCCTACCTCTCATCGTACTCACTCTTTGATGACCTGCAATCTAGTTTTCATCCCCACCACTCTACTGAAACCGCCCTAACCAGGGCCGGCCCTACCATTGGAACCGGTGGGACCATTGGTCCCTGGCAGCACTTTTCAGGGGCCGCACTTTGCTGCCCCTTTTTTTTTGTGCCTCCTAGGTTCATTGTAGGGCCGACCCTGTTGCTGCGCCACCGCTGCTCACTGTTCTAAAGTGTCCGCGGCGCATAATAGCGCAGCAGGCACTTTAGAAAGTGAGTCTGCAGCAAACCGACCAGGGTCTGACGAGGGACGTCGCACAAGCGACGTCTCTCTGCAGACCCACGCAGGAGGACATCAGTGACGTCACTTGTCAGGCCACCGGTGGAGAGAAGTGCTGGCAGGCCAGGTAAGTGTGTCTATGTGTGCGTCTGTGTGTGTGTGTGGGGGGGGGGGGATGGGGTGGCCTATGCTACCTAATGTGGGGAATCTATGCTACCTAATGTGGGAAAAATGCTACCTAATGTGGGTAAACTATGCTGCCTAATGTGGGAAACTATGCTACTTAATGTGGGAAATCTATGCTACTTAATATGGGGAATCTATGCTACCTAATATGGGGAATCTATGCTACCTAATGTGGCCAAACTATGCTACGTAATATGGGAAACTATACTACCTAATGTGGGGAATCTATGCTACCTAATAAGGGGAATCTATGTTACCTAATGTGGGGAAACTATGCTACCTAATGTTGGGAATCTATGCTACCTAATGTGGGGAAACGGCTACCTAATGTGGGAAAACTATGCTACCTAATGTGGGAAACTATGCTACCTAATGTGGGGAATCTATGCTACCTAATGTGGGAAACTATACTACCTAATGTTGGGAATCTATGCTACCTAATGTGGGAAACTATACTACCTAATATGGGGAATCTATGCTACCTAATGTGGCCAAACTATGCTATCTAATGTGGGAAACTATACTACCTAATGTGGGGAATCTATGCTACCTAATTAGGGGAACCTATGCTACCTAATGTGGGGAATCTATGCTACCTAATGTGGGGAATATATGCAACCTAATGTGGAGAAACTGCTACCTAATGTGGGGAACTGCTGCCTACCTAATGTGGGGAAACTATGCTACCTAATTTGGGGAAACTGCTAACTAATGTGGGTAATCTATGCTACCTAATGTGGGGAAATGGCTACCTAATGTGGGGAAACTATGCTACCTAATGTGGGAAACTATACTACCTAATGTGGGGAATCTATGCTACCTAATGAGGGCAAACTGCTACCTAATATGGGAAATATATGCTACCTAATGTGGGGAAACTATGCTACCTAATGTGGGGAATCTATGCTACCTAATGTGGGTAACATATGCTACCTAATGTGGGGAACCTATGCTACCTAATGTGGGGAAACTATGCTACCTAATGTGAGGAATATATGCAACCTAATGTGGAGAAACTGCTATCTAATGTGGGGAACTGCTGCCTACCTAATGTGGGGAAACTATGCTACCTAATGGGGGGAACTGCTACCTAAGGTGGGGAATCTATGCTACCTAATGTGGGGAATCTCTGCTACCTAATGTGGGGAAACTGCTACCTAATGTGGGGAAACTATGCTACCTAATGTGGGAAACTATACTACCTAATGTGGGGAATCTATGCTACCTAATGTGGGAAAACTGCTACCTAATATGGGAAATCTATGCTGCCTAATGTGGGAAACTATGCTACCTAATGTGGGAAACTATACTACCTAATGTGGGGAATCTATGCTACCTCATGAGGGGAAACTGCTACCTAATATGGGAAATCTATGCTACCTAATGTGGGGAATCTATGCTACCTAATGTGGGAAACTATACTACCTAATGTGGAGAATCTATGCTACCTAATGTGGGGAAACTGCTACCTAATATGGGAAATCTATGCTGCCTAATGTGGGAAACTATGCTACCTAATGTGGGGAATCTATGCTACCTAATGTTGGGGGAATCTATGCTACCTAATGTGGGGAATCTATGCTACCTAATGTGGGGAGCCTATGCTACCTAATGTGGGGAAACTATGCAACCTAATGTGGAGAAACTGCTAACTACGGTGGGGAACTGCTGCCTACCTAATGTGGGGAAACAATGCTACCTAATGTGGGGTGACTGCTACATAATGTGGGGAATCTATGCTACCTAATGTGGGGAATCTATGCTACCTAATGTGGGGTAACTGCTACCTAATGTGGGGGAAACTATGCTACCTAATGTGGGAAACTATACTACCTAATGTGGGGAATCTATGCTACCTAATGTGGGAAAACTGCTACCTAATATGGGAAATCTATGCTTCTTAATGTGGGAAACTATGCTACCTAATGTGGGAAACTATACTACCTAATGTGGGGAATCTATGCTACCTCATGAGGGGAAAGTGCTACCTAATATGGGAAATCTATGCTACCTAATGTGGGGAATCTATGCTACCTAATGTGGGAAACTATACTACCTAATGTGGGGAATCTATGCTACCTAATGTGGGGAAACTGCAACCTAATATGGGAAATCTATGCTGCCTAATGTAGGGAATCTATGCTACCTAATGTGGGGAACCTATGCTACCTAATGTGAGGAAACTGCTACCTAATGCTGGGAAACTATGCTACCTAATGTGGGGAAACTATGTTACCTAATGTGGGGAAACTGCTACCTAATGGGGAGATCTATGCTACCTAATGTGGGTAAACTTCTCACTAATGTGGGGAATCTATGCTACCTAATGTGGGAAACCTATTCTACCTAATGTGGGGAATCGATGCTACCTAATGTGGGTAAACTATGCTACCTAATGTGGGGAACTATGCTACCAAATATGGGGAATCTATGCTACCTAATGCGGGGGAATTGATGCTACCTAATGTGGGGAACCTATGCTACCTAATGTAGGGAATCTATGCTACCTAATGTGGGGAACATATGCTACCTAATGTGAGGAAACTGCTACCTAATGCTGGGAACTATGCTACCTAATGTGGGGAAACTATGTTACCTAATGTGGGGAAACTGCTACCTAATGAGGGGATCTATGCTACCTAATGTGGGGAAACTTCTCACTATTGTGGGGAATCTATGCTACCTAATGTGGGAAACCTATGCTACCTAATGTGGGAAATCGATGCTACCTAATGTGGGTGAAACTATGCTACCTAATGTGGGGGAACTATGCTACCTAATGTGGGTAATATATGCTACCCAATGTGGGGAAACTGCTACCTAATGTGGGGAAACTGCTACCTAATGTGGGGAATCTATGCTACCTAATGCTGAGAAACTATGCTACCTAATGTGGGGAAACTGCTACCTAATGGGGGAATCTATGCTACTTAATGTGGGGAAACTTCTAACTAATGTGTGGAATCTATGCTACCTAATGTGGGAAAACTATGCTACCTAATGTGGGGAAACTATGATACCTAATGTGGGGAAACTGCTACTTAATGTGGGAAATCTATGCCACCTAATGTGGGAAAACTATGGTACCTAATGTGGGGAAACTATTCTACCTAATGTGGGGAAATTATGCTACCTAATGTGGGAAACTATGCTACCTAATGTAGGGAATCAATGCTACCTAATGTGGGGAAACTATGCTACCTAATGTGGGGAATCTATGCTACCTAATGTGGGAAACTATACTACCTACCTAATGTGGGGAATCTATGCTACCTAATGTGGGAATACTGCTACCTAATGTGGAGAAACTATGCTACCTAATGTGGGGAAACTATGCTACCTAATGTGGGGAAACTGTTGCCTACCTAATGCTGCAGATTAATGTGAGTTGCAGTGCAATTTTATGGAAGGAGGGGGCAGCATTTCACTCTTGGACCCAGGCAGCACAATGTCTTGGGCTGGCCCTAACCAAGGTGACCAATGATTTATTGACTGTTAAAAGCTTTTGCCAACATTATGTGCTCCTTCTTCATGACCTCTCCTCTGCCTTTGACACATTATACTCCTCTCTCCTGCTACAAAACTCTCTCATCCCTACGCATCACAAATTTAGCCCTTTCCTAGATCTTTTCACACCTCTTTACCCACGCATTTAGTGTCTCCCACTTACACACCACCTCCTCACCCTGCCCTCTCACTATTGGAGCTCCCCAAGGCTCTGCCCTGGGGCATCCTCTTTTCTTTGTCTATACCCTTTGCCTAGGACAGATTATAGAATCCCATGGTTTCAAGTACCACTTCTTTGCTGATGACAGTCTAATTTACCTCCCTGGCCATATCCCTGTCACCTCTCTTCTATCCAAAATCTGAGATTGTCTGTCAGCTATATCTTTATTCTGCTCCTCTTCTCCAAATGCTTCTCAAACTCAACATGGAGAAAATGGAATTGCTCATTTTTAGACATGCAAGACATTCAAGAGCAACCTGAAGACCCATCTCTTAAAGCATCCCTATGACCTACAATAATACTGCTGCCATTGCCAACAGCTACTTCCCCACAGATGACCAGATGACCCCCTCTCCTACTGTTTCCTTCCCCTTCCCAAGGGTGCTATATATATCTAAATAGCAATATATAAATAAATATTAATAAATAATGATAAATGTAAATAAATAATAATGAGTGCAGGTAACATAGGCACTTACCATATAAACCAAAGCAAAAGAGTTGTGCATCTAAACTGAGGTGAAAAAAGGTCCCGTATTTTACCGCGATCCTCCTATAAATGTGAAAATTGGTTACATTTAATAGCATTGCAGAGTTACAAATGCAAAAGTACCAAAAAACTGTCTAACATGGCCTTCACTACATTTTTATGCGTTTTTAACATCTTCAGGTTTCACTCCATTGGGTGGCTTAAAGAGTACCTGTCACCAAACTAAACTTTTAATATATTGTATTTATAATTATAAGACACTCTGCTATTTACTTGCTGTTAGAATTCTCAACCTTTATATTTTTTTAAAGTGATGAAAAATGGCCACTAGGTGGCTCTGTTCTGTTCCCTGCCACAAGTCAAACAGTTAGTTTTGTCTCCCCCGGCCTGGCAGGAGACCAAACTCAGGAATCGAGAGCGGAGCATGGGGAGGCACAGCTCTCACAGGCTTCAGTGACGTCACTCCTGCTGGGGAACGCCCACTTTCTCCTGCCGGGAGCTCACATAATTTAAGCAAGGGGAAAGGTATGATACACAGCTTTTTAAAGCTCGGAAATTTTTTTTTAAGGGCAGGAGGGGTGTTAGGAGCAGTTAGGGAATATAACCTGAGTTAATTTAGAAAATATGGTTTGATGACATTTACGCTTTAACTAGAAAGGCGTAAAATTATGACTTGAAGTATGCCAACTTAATAGACTAAACACTGTCTAAAGATGCATCAAATTTATGAAACAGCCTTAGCTACTGTAATAAATCTGGGGCGTTCTTAGACTATACACTATCTAAGTATTAGTTAAAAGAGTGAAGACCACCCAAAACTTAATTACAAAGTGGTCTTCTCATACAAAATAGCCACTCTGCATACTAAAAATGTATCACACACAATGGAGGAAATTTATTAAAGTATTTACAGAAGGTTTCTAATGTTAAAAAGTCACAAATTTTTGCTCAATGCTCAGTTGCGCAAAATCTTATGACTTTTTGCCACACTTGCAACTTTTCATAAAGTACTTTGAGTAAGGTGTCAAGAGTGTGTGGCAGCAGTGGCCTACCAGATTTATTAAAGAAGATCTCCAGTATTGAAAAACTTATCCCCTATCCTAAGGATAGGGGATAAATTTCAGATTGCGGGGATCCGACCACTGGGGTCCGACACGCCCCCTCAATACAACTCTATAGGAGAACCGGAGCGCTGCCTAAGTCAATCTCCGGCTCTGCCATAGCCCTGTATTGAGGGGGCTTGTCGGCCACCGCTTCGTGTGGTGGTTGACACGTGCTATCTGGCTGGAGAGCCGGGGCCCGTATTGGGAGATCGCGGGGGTCCCAACAGAGCTTAGTCATGTCACTGCTGCTGTTCTCTGCTGGGTCCCAATGCTAGCAAACAGCAGCCATGACACCACTAAGCTCCGCCCATGCTCCAAGTGGGCCTTGGAACAGAAGACACGGTGGAAGATTGTGGGAGAACCACAGCACAGAATGGGACCAGGTAAGTATTGTTACCATCAGTGTCACCTGCAACACCTGTCTGTACTGACAGGTTAGAGCAGGTGACACTGATGAGAGATTACCTTTAAAGGGGTACTGCTGTCAAAACCTTTTTTCTTTTAAATCAACTGGTGGCAGAAAGTTAAACATATTTGTAAATTACTTCTATTAAGAAATCTTAATCCTTCCTGTAGTTATTAGCTGCTGAATACTACAGAGGAAATTCTTTTCTTTTTGGAATGCTCTCTGATGACATCACAACCACAGTTCTCTCTGCTGACGTTATAATAATAATAATAATGCTTTATTTATTGTTGTCCTTAGTGGGTACCCAAGTCCCCAGCACTGCAATGCAGCAGTGCTAACCACTGAGCCACCATGCTGCCCTTGGCATACATCTGCTATGCACGGTTGCTAAAATGGACAGAGATGTCAGCAGAGAGCACTGTGCTCGTGATGTCATCAGTGTTCCAAAAAGAAAGGAATTTCCTCTGTAGCATTCAGCAGCTAATAAGTACTGGAAGGATTAAGATTTTTTAATAGGTTTTAATAGTATTTTTTAATATGTTTAACTTTCTGCCACCGGTTGATTTAAAAAAAAAAAAGGTATTCACCGGAGTACCTCTTTAAGCTATACTTTGAAGCATTTGTATGAGGCCTGGTTCAGACAATGTAAAAAATACAAGGATAATTTATTTACAATCGCATTTCCAGCTGTTTTGTTTCTTTGCCAATTTTGGCAAAAAGCATGGCTGCTAAAAAAAATATTATGGCTGAAAAATGGCTGAAAATAAGAGCATACATAAAACACTTGCACCCCATATTAACCTGGTTTGAGAGTGCAAACTACGTCACTTTGTTGACATATTTGCTTGCTGGGTCATGTTTACAGCAATCAAGTTGTTTTCATTACATTTCAATTATTAATATTAAATAAAATTTGAGGCAAACATGCATACTTACCTGTCTGGATAAGATAAGTTTCCCTAAAGGCATTGGAGCACCATTCTCTGTTGCTATACGCTTTAAGGTAGCGAGAGCTTTTTCCTGATTCCCAGACAGGACATCATATCTAGCACTTTCTGGTAACCACTACAAGATAATAACAGGAATTGAACAAGTCAAGTAACATTTTATAAACATAGGGGGAGATTTATCAAAACCTGTGCAGAGGAAAGGTTGCCCAGCAACCAATCAGATCGCTTCTTTCATTTTTAACAAGGACTCTGCAAAATGAAAGAATCTATCTGATTGGTTGCTATGGGCAACTGGGCAAGTTTTCCTTTGCACAGGTTTTGATAATTCTCCCCCAAATTACTTTTAGCAGTGAGGATGACAATGTGTTACAAAATGTACATTCTATATAAAAGATTCTAGTTAAACAACATTTTGCTTCCAAACATATTTGCTTCCAAAGGATCTTGTTAACATATTAT
Source organism: Hyla sarda (assembly GCF_029499605.1). Taxonomy (NCBI): domain Eukaryota; kingdom Metazoa; phylum Chordata; class Amphibia; order Anura; family Hylidae; genus Hyla; species Hyla sarda. The sequence continues at coordinate 415,516,811 of NC_079189.1, forward strand.
GTTATATTCTTTTTACAATGTGTTTAAAGAGCTCTCCTGACAAATCTTTTTCCAATGAAATAACTTGTTGGGACACATTAGCCCAGATTTATCAATCTGGACAAAAATGTGTTTGAAAATTTATCAACCAATCACAGCTCAGCTTTCATTTTTCAAATTTCTCTGGTAAAAGTAAAGATGAGTTCTGATTTGTTGCAAGGGTGTATGTACCACAGTGGCAGACAATGCGGCTGCTATGGAGCCCTTGGGGAGAGGGGTCCCTGTCCTGGTTGGTCCCAGTACTTTTTCTATTGCTAAGAAACTGTGCAGAACTCTTCTCTCAAAGGAACTGCATTGTCAGCAAATTAAAGGGGTATTCCAGGCCAAAACTGGCTCCGGAAAGTTAAACAGATTTGTAAATTACTTCTATTAAAAATCTTCTTCCAATAGTTATTAGCTTCTGAAGTTGAGTTGTTGTTTTTTGTCTAACTGCTCTCTGATGACTCACATCCCGGGAGCTGTGCAGTTCCTATGGGGATATTCTCCCATCATGCACAGCTCCCGGGACGTGACATCATCATTGAGCAGTTAGACAGAAAACTTCAGAAGCTAATAACTATTGGAAGGATTAAGATTTTTTAATAGAAGTAATTTACAAATCTGTTAAACTTTCCGGAGCCAGTTGATATATATATAAAAAAAGGTTTTGCCTGGAATACCCCTTTAATGTAGGGAGTATTGACCAATGGGTCATGAAAAGAATGGGAAAATAAACACCAGACCTTTCTGGCTTGGGGGGTAAAATCAGGCAACAAAATAGGAGGCACATTTTGATATTTGCTATGAGGCCCCCTTTCTTCCATGTATAACACTGATTGGTTGCTATCTAAGGGTGCATTCACACCACGTATGGGGATACATCAGCTGGATCAGGCAGGGGAATTAAAAAACCAGCCACTGCCGTATCCCTACCACACCCCATTCATTTGAATGAGCCGGATGGACTCGTGACTCTGGTCTGTTAGTTTTTGAGCCGTATTAGTTTTAATGCCAGACTAATAACCGTGGAATATCACAGTTTTCAGTCCGGCAACAAAACCGGATTCGGTGCAAAAATGAGCAGATCGGAGTCACGATATGACTTTGTCTGGCTCATTCAAATATATGGGGTGCGGCGCGGGTTATTCTCCCGGCCGGATCCCCAAGAAGTGGTGTGAATTCACCCTTTCTGAGACAAAAATCTGAGACACTTTTGTCTCAGATGATTGATAAATCTGGGTCATTGTCTCAGAATGCTGAATTGTGCTGTTCCTTTGTTATTCCCCTTTATAATGTATAAATTCCCAACTGGGTGTTACCATGACAGTGATCAGTAAGATTTGTACCTACACAGTCTGACACTGTCCAATGTCAGACTATAGGATGAATGTGTCCATGAATGGTTAACCCAGTCAATTTATTCATACATTTCACAACATGTCACTCCACTTGTGGTACCTATTTCAGTAACTGGGCATGTGAAGCAATGTGAATGTGTTCCAAAGATTTAGTTCCTAATGAACAAGAATGATTATACGACAGGTTTTTACTTTGGCGTGAGCAGTTGCAATGCTTGTGAAGCTATATTGCTATATACTTACAAAACACAAAACTGCAAACAACATTAGTGGCAGGGCAGAAAGGATCAGAAGCCAACGCCATCCTAAGGTGGGCATCACAAAAATAGCCAGTAGAACTTCAAACACTGTGCCCACTGCCCAGAATATCTGGCAAGAAGAAAATAAGTATCATTTTATAAGAAGGTTTGCATTTAAATGTTATCATTCAAGAAAATATTCTACATCATTTTAAGAACAGCTCCATTAAAATGTATTTTGTACTTACATTGATATAATAAAGACACCTTATTCTTGCATTTCTTATATTTTTATGTTTTCAGAATCCGTAAAAGATCTTCCTTTGTCCATGAAATTGCTATGTTAATATCTTTCTTATTGTGTACATTCAACATATGTACTAGAAAATGTGCCCCGTATATACACTGAACATATCCACAGCCTAAAATCTAACACAAATGTATCCCACAAAAATCTAGATTGAATGGTTTACATTTTCTTTTATTTTTTAACTTTGAAAGGAAAATTGACCAAGAATTTAGCTTAGGCTATGTCCACACTTCGGAATGTCCGCATGGAGAATCTCTGTGCGGACATTTTGAAAACTACTGGTGCTGGCATAACATGCCGGTGGTAAGACCACATAGGAATGCGCTGTCTCACATTTTGTGTGGAGTTTGCAGAAAGAATGAACAGGAAATCGGAATTTCTGCAAGCACGGAAAGTCCGCCGTGTACACAGTGCAGCAGAATCCCATTGAATTCAACGGAACTATTCTCCTTCGGAATCTCTGTGCAGAATCCAAATAGCCTTACAGTTACATATCGCAGTGCTGTACATCAGGTGTATAATTCTGAAGATTTTCATGCAATGAAAACCACGTCCAATAGAACTTAGCCTACAGGACTGTGCTCTTGTGACTGCTTTGGCTAAAAATGGGGAACAGTTCCACAAAATCACCATTCACAAAGATCTACCAGGGGTTATATTAGGAAAACAGGATTGGGGATGTTGATTCTTTTTCCTAATTATCTATAAAATATAACACTGAGGATTTTACATCAAAGTGAAGTTTAGAAGTTTGGAATGCATCATAAAGCCTAAAGTCATAACTTTACAATGTAATACATTTCCCATATTACACTGATCCTCAGTTAAAGCTTGCATACTACCATAAAGGGGAACTCTGGTACATAACATTTTACACAAAGCTGTAGTCAACACGTTTAAATGATATTCCTACTGTTTATTAGAGGGTATGAAGGATTTAGATGAATTAATTTCAGGGCTCAAAATTATTGGTGGGTTGTAAGAGAAGCGCCACTAATTCTATGGTGATCTTTTTGAGAGCACAGGCCCCATACACTGTTCTTACCTGTCCACCCTAAAAAAAATGAAAACTGAGATACTTTAAAACATAGACAAATAAAAAGAAAAATCAGCCATGAATGAAGCATTATTTAGCAAATCTTGGAAGTAGTCAACAGTCCTCAAGTTTAAATGGGTTAGTCACAGTAAATTCTTACCTCTATCAAAAGTATGCATTTTGCTCTTGCTTTCATAGGAAGAAACTCTGCATACAGTGTCACTCTGGTCAACAAATAACAAAAAAGCATTTGTTGCAAGCAATGAAATGATGTACCCACAAGACTATGATCATACCCAGTGTTGCCTAATAAAAGCACAAGCTAATGATAGTGCAGGTACCCCCCTAGAAATATGGCATACATCTCCTAAGGGGCCGTAGCACATGTTAAAAATCTAGCAGACTTTGCATGTGATTGTATGAAACTATGCCCATTTCTAATGGAAATATAAATTGTGCTTTTGTTTTTATTGCAAACAGGACATATTAAAGGGTACCTCTCATCAAAAAAACTTTTGATATATTATAGATTAATGTATGCAGAATAACTTTACAATTGCATGTTATTAAAAAAATAGGCTTCTTTCTATTTAATTTTCCCCTTTGAAGAAATGACCACTAGGGGTCTCCCTACCAGTCCTGGCAGCAAGCATTTCAGACTCATGCTGGAGTCCTAAACACTATGAGCTGCCAGTCTGCTTTGTTCACAAAGGAGAACACTCAGAAATGCCAGCCTGCTTTGTTCACAGACTGTTTGGCTGTGAACAAAGCAGGCTGGCAGCTCTGAGTGTTTAGGACTCCAGCATGAGTCAGAAATGCTTGCTGACAGGACTGATCGGGAAAAATACAATAGAAAGAAGCATATTTTTCATTAACATGCTATTGGAAAGTTATTCAACATTCATTAATCTAAAATATATCAAAAGTTTATTTGATGAGAGGTACCCTTTAACCCCTTCATGACCCAGCCCATTTTCACCTTCATGACCTGGGCATTTTTTGAAAATCTGACCACTGTCACTTTAAACATTAATAACTTTGGAATGCTTTTACTTATCATTCTGATTCCGAGATTGTTTTTTTCGTGACATATTCTACTTTATTTTATCGGTAAAATTTCACTGATATTTGTATCCTTTCTTGGTAAAAAATCTAAAAATTTCATGAAAATTTTGAAAATTTAGCATTTTTCTAACTTTGAAAGTCTCTGCTTGAAAGGAAAATGGATATTCCAAATAAATTACATATTGATTCACATATACAATATGTCTACTTTGTGTTTGCATTAAAAAATTGACAAGTTTTTTACTTTTGGAAGACATCAGAGGGCTTCAAAGTTCCGCAGCAATTTTCAAATTTTTCTCAAGATTTTCAAAATCGTAATTTTTCAGGGCCCAGTTCAGGTTGGAAGTGGATTTTAAGGATCTTCATATTAGAAATACCCCATAAATGACCCCATTATAAAAACTGCACCCCCCAAAGTATTCAAAATGACATTCAGTAAGTGTTTTAACCCTTTAGGTGTTTCACAGGAATAGCAGCAAAGTGAAGGAGAAAATTCTAAATCTTCATTTTTTACACTCGCATTTTCTTGTAGACCCAATTTTTTAATTTTTACAAGGGGTAAAAGGAGAGAAATCACCCTAAAATTTGTAACCCAATTTCTCTCGAGTAAGGAAATACCTCATATGCGTATGTAAAATGTTCGGTGGGCGCAGTAGAGGGCTCAGAAGGGAAGGAGCGACAATGGGATTTTGGAGAGTGAGTTTTTCTGAAAGGGTTTTTGGGGGGCATGTCCCATTTAGGAAGCCCCTATGGTGCCAGAACAGTGGACCCCCCACATGTGACCCCATTTTGGAAACTATACCCCTCATGGAATGTAATAAGGGGTGCAGTGAGTATTTACACCCCACTGGCGTTTGACAGATATTTGAAACGGTGGACTGTGCAAATCAAAAATTTTATTTTTCATTTTCACAGACCACTGTTCCAAAAATCTGTCATACACCAGTGGGGTGTAAATGCTCACTGCACCCCTTATTACATTCCGTGAGGGGTGTAGTTTCCAAAATGGGGTCACATATGGATATTTATTGTTTTGCGTTTGTCAGAACTGCTGTAACAATCAGCCACCCCTGTGCAAATCGCCTCAAATGTACATGGGGCACTCTCCCTTCTGGGCCTTGTTGTGCGCCCTCAGAGCACTTTGCACCCACATATGGGGTATCTCCGTACTCAGGAGAAATTGCGTTACAAATTTAGAGGGTCTTTTTTCCCTTTTACCTCTTGTGAAAATGAAAAGTATAGGGCAACACCAGCATGTCAGTGTAAAAAATTTATTTTTTTACACTAACATGCTGGTGTAGACCCCAACTTCACCTTTTCATAAGGGGTTAAAGAAGAAAAAGCCCCCCAAAATTTGTAAGGCAATTTCTCCCGAGTACGGCGATACCCCATATGTGTCCCAAAACTGTTGCCTTGAAATACGACAGGGCTCCAAAGTGAGAGAGCGCCATGCGCATTTGAGGCCTGAATGAGGGATTTGCATAGGGGTGGACATAGGGGTATTCTACGCCAGTGATTCCCAAACAGGGTGCCTCCAGCTGTTGCAAAACTCCCAGCATGCCTGGACAGTCAATGGCTGTCCGGCAATACTGGGAGTTATTATTTTGCAACAGCTGGAGGCTCCGTTTTGGAAACAGTAGCGTACCAGACGTTTTTCATTTTTTGGGGGGAGGGGGGCTGTGTAGGGGTATGTGTATATGTAGTGTTTTTTACTTTTTATTTTAGGTTAGTGTCAGTGTAGTGTAGTGTTTTTAGGGTACAGTCACATGGGCAGAGGTTCACAGCAAGTTTGCCGCTGGGAGTTTGAGCTGCAGCGCAAAATTTGCGCCATCTCAAACTTCCAGCACTCACTGTAAACCTCCGCCCATGTGAGTGTACCCTGTACATTCACATTGGGGGGAGGGGGCAAACATCCAGCTGTTGCAAACTCCGAGCATGCCCTTTGGCTGTCCGTGCATGCTGGGAGTTGTAGTTTTGCAACAGCTGGAGGAACACTGGTTTGGAAACACTAAGTTAAGTAATAAACTTTCAAGTGTTTTGCAACCAAACTTAGTGTTTCCAAACCAGTGTGCCTCCAGCTGTTGCAAAACTACAACTCCCAGCATGCATGGTCTGTCAGTGCATGCTGGGAGTTATAGTTTTGCAACAATTGCAACAGCTGGAGGCACTGAGGTAGGAAACGGACAATGTTTCCCAACTAGTGTGCCTCCAGATGTTGCAAAACTACAACTCCCAGCATGCCCAGACTGCCAAGGCATGCTGGAAGTTGTAGTTCGGCAATATCTGAAGGATCAGATGTTGCCGAACTACAACTTCCAGCATACTTGGGCAGTCTGGGCATGCTGGGAGTTGTAGTTTTGCAACATCTGGAGGTCCACAGTTTGGAGACCACTGTATAATGGTCTCCAATCTGTGCTCTTCCAGATGTTAGAGAACTACAACTCCCAGCATGCCTGGACAGACTGAGCATGCTGAGATTTGTAGTTTTGCAACATCTGGAAGAGCACAGATTGGAGACCATTATACAGTGGTCTCCAAACTGTGGACCTCCAGATGTTGCAAAACTACAACTCCCAGCATGCCCAGAAAGCCAAAGGCTGTCTGGGCATGCTGAGAGTTGCAGTTTTGAAACTCTCAGAGGCAGCAGTGAGATCGCTTTACGGCGATCTCACTGCTGCCAATGAAGATGCTGCACTGCTGCCGGAAACTCACCTCCGGGACGCAGCGCCGCCGGGACCGCCTGGAGGACGTCGGGACCGCACGGAGGACGCCGGGACCGCTCGGGACACCGCTCCGACGGGTAAGTGACGCCGGGGGACGGGTCAGGGACACTTAGCAGAGTGGTGTGTGTCCCGATCCCCGTGATCGGAACTCACACACCGCGCTGCTAAGTATTTTCATAGCGAAACGCTGCTATCAGCTAGTCAGATTTGACCAGCTGATAGCAGCGATCGCTGGGGGGGGTGGGGGACGAAACCCCCCGTGGTCGCATGGTAAGATGGCTGGCTATCAGTGATAGCCACCATCTTTCCGGGCGCTGCGGGATGCCGCGAGTAGCGGCAGTAATGTCCATGACGTACCTGTATGTCATGGGTCGGGAACACCTTGCCACCCATGACGTACAGGTATGTCATAGGTCGGGAAGGGGTTAAGAATAACTAATAGATTTTGGAAATAAGATAAAATAGTCATTGCAAATAGGGTTTTAGGTAGCTGGCCCTTTTGCATGAAATTTTGGAGCGGAGATGAATACTACACAGTGTAATGTATAAACGAATATAAACAAAATTGTCTCCATAAATGCTGTACTCACTGTTCTTTCTACTCGGTTTATAACTATTTGTTTATTAAAAATGGATTGAATCATAAATAGTAGACAAATACATGCAAATACTTCAAACAGGAGTGCTAGATGATATGTGCATTATAAACAAATATGAGATTTATAGACATCCCATAGAAAACAGATCAATAGGTCACTTACGATTGAGGGACACCACCAATCCCAAAACCAACTAGTCCTCTAAGCACAAGAATCCAGCTATAGACAGGTGCAAATGCACTAAGGATTCCATAATACAATGTCCAAAATACACTGATCTTCAGACCCTGAATAAAATATGACAATAGCAGACTTCAAAAGGGGCAAATCCCAATAAAATGTGACACAATACAAGAGCTTTAAACATGGAATTGAATATATATCAGATAACTTGACTTACAGTTTTCCTACCATACTGATCTGAAAGATTTCCCCAAAGAGATGAGCTGGACATCATCCCAATAAACACAACCTGTTGAGAAAGCAGAATGAGAACATCAGCAATCTCGGTGTCGCAGTGTCCTTTTAGTTCCTGAAGGTGCCATCCTCCAGCTTAGATCTGAAAGCCACGAGACAGCTTTTTCTTTCTTATTAGTGATTTTCCATTCATACTATCCTAACATCACATGGTATGATAACATTACATTATCATCCAGTAAAGATCACTTTCCTGCAAGGACCTCAGAAGATTTAGCAACCAGGGGCTGCAGCAATATATACTGTAACTAGCATAAAGCAATTTCACCTTCATTGAATTCAAGTAAAGAAGCATGCGTTTAAATGTTTCCTGCATACATGTTATTTTGTGTATGCTGTTGGTCCTATGTGATGGTGTTATTATGTCCTGGGTTGCAGAAGCTGGTGGATGCTATACTCATTAGTGCCCCCAGATTCTATCACATTGTTTTAAGGGGTACTCTGGGAAACTAAACCCATAGCCTATCCTTTTCCTCTCATTAAACTATTTAGTTGTCTAAATATCGTCTATTAGAAGTCTATGGGAGAGAAAAAACACCAAGAAAAACGCCATGTGGATTTTAACTTTGGCATTTTTGGCGGCGATTTTTATTATTTTTTGGACTTAAGCGATCCCAAAAAAGTGATGGAGGGTACCATTAAAAAATAATAATAAAAAACATACAGTGGTGATAGAAAAAATTGTATTTAACGAAATTTTTCTTTTTTATAACAAATTTTTAATTAATTCTTAAACAGGGATCAATTTATGTGGGCGGGCAGGGCACTAAGGCTGGAACTCCACTGAGGTTTTTTTTTGCAAAAACGCAGTCAAAAACACCAATTTTCCCGCACTGCGTTTTTTCAGTGAAAAAAACGATGCATCCAGATGTTAGCTGCAAGTCAATGGTAAACTGCAAAATGCCAGATTCACTTGGTGTTTTTCAGTTTGGCGTTTTTTTAATCCTTTTGGCGTTTTTCAGCAATTTCGGGCTCAGAGGCTGGATTTTCAAAACGCCTGCCAAAACCTAGTTTGGCGTTTTTTGCCCTGAAATCGTGGCGTTTTTATCCCATAAAAGTCTATGGGAGAGCAAAAACGCCAAGAAAAACGCCATGTTGGTTTTAAATTTTGCGTTTTTGCAGGCGGTTTTTATTCTTTTTTGGACTTTAGCGATCCAAAAAAAATGATGGAGATACCTTTTTTTATTAAAATTTCATAGGGTACCATAAAAAAAAATTAATAAAAAAGATACAGTAGTGATGGAAAAAATTGTACCTAACGAAATGTATCTTTTTTATTACGAAATGTTTATAAATTTTTAAACAGGGATCAATTTATGTGAGCGGGTAAAGCGCTAAAAATGTAGCCGACAATAATAAAAATGTAGTGTGTGCGTGTTTTTCACTTTTTTTTTTTTTGTACATTTTTTAGGTAGTACTACTACTCCCAGCATGGAACACGCTGTTCCATGATGGGAGTAGTAGTTACCTGTACTTATTGACAGATCACACGTTGCGATCCTCTTGTATAATCTATAGATGCGGCGGCCGCTCTTCTCTGGTCCCCTGCACTCACGTATATATATACACCTATTCATATTTCCCGCAGAGAGCTGTGATTGGTCAGATGGTTCCAGACAATCATGGCTCTCTGTGATAAATCAGAATGTGTATATATACGGCGCGCAGGGGACCATAGGAGAGCGCCGGCTGCATCCATACATTATACCGGAGGATCACAGCGGGTGTCAGGAGTGATACCCGCTGTGATCTTTCCTTAACTACAAGTACTACTACTCCCAACATGGAGCACACTCTGCTCCATGCTGGGAGCTGTAGTACCTGCATTAATAGACAGATCGCAGCGGGTGTCAGAAGTTACACTCGCTGCGATCTGTCTTTTAATGCAGGTACTACAACTCCCAGCATGGAGCAGAGTGTGCTCCATGTTGGGAGTAGTAGTGCCTGCTAAAGGACACATCACAGCGGGTGTCACTTCTGACACCCGCTGTGACCGTCCTGTCAATAGCAGAGATGGAGCGACTGTATACATCGCTCACATCCCTGCTCTGCATTGTACTTCGGGCCGGCCACTCATTCATTCATCTTTTCCTCAGAGCTGTGATTCGCTGAAACCATCCGGCCAATCACAGCTCTGGGCAGAAAATATGAACGGCCAGTGATGTGAATAGAGCAGAGATGTGAGCGCTGTATAGAGCCACATCTCTGCTATATTATGGACGATCGCATCGGGTGTCAGACTGACACCCGGGGCGATATGTCTATAGTACAGGTACTACTACTCCCATCATGGAACAGTCCTGTTCCATGCTGGGAGTAGTAGTACTACATAAAAAATGTGAAAAAAAAGAGAAAAAAAAGTTAAACACACACACACACTTTATAAAAAAATGTATAAAAATTTTGTTATAAAAAATCAACATTTAGTTAAATGCATTTGTACATCCCTACTGCTTCTTTTTTTTTTTTTTTTGGTACCCAACTATTTTGTAAAAAAAAAAAAGCAAAAGGGGCCAAAAACGGCAAATTCCACACAAAGGTAAAAATGCCAGAAAAAACACCAAAATGCAGGGAAAAAATGTGGCAGTTTTTCTGGCGTTTTTATGCCACAAAAATCGCAGGGCAAAAATCTCAGTGGAGTCCTAGCCTAAAAATGTAGCTGACAATAATAACATTTTAGTGTGTGTTTCACTTTTATTTATTTTTTACTATGGTCCCCTGCACTGCCGTATATATACATCTATTCATATTTCCCGCAGAGAGCTGTGATTGGCCAGATTGTTCCAGCCAATCACAACTCTATGTGGGGAAATATGAATAGGTGTATATATTTGTCAGTGCAGGGTATCATAGAAGAGCGGCCGGCCGCATCTATACATTATACAGGAGGATCACAGCGGGTGTCAGGAGTCACACTCGCTGCGATCTGTCTATTAATGCAGGTACTACAGCTCCCAGCATGGAGCAGAGTGTGCTTCATGTTGGGAGCAGTAGTACCTACAGTAAGCGACAGATCACAGCAAGTGTCACTCCTGACAGAGCCAGGAGAACAGCTGATGCTGAGCAGTAGATATATGTCCTATATCTACTTTCCAGCAAGAACTTACAGTGAGCATGCAATGAGTATACAGTATACACATTGCTGGCTCACTTAACCCCTTGCTGAGCTATGCTCTATGTGCAAGCCCAGCAAGGAAAGAGTTAACTTACACTGCTGGACAGTGTAGGTTAACCCTTTTGGCGGTATACACTATATACAGCTATCTATAGATAGCTGTATATAGTGTATACAGAAGATGAAGTCTGCTTACTTCCCTTCAGTCCCGGCTGGGTCATTGTAGCTCCGCCCCCTAGTGGTGATGTCATTAGGGAGCAGAGCTTCAAACGGGAGCCAGGCTGGTAAGGGTGTGAGGCTCTGTTCACATTGTACCTTTTGTAAAATGTGAACAGACGTATCTGGCAGTGTCTTCCCAGACAGGGAGAGGGAGGAAGGCGCCTCATGTGCGGGATCAGTAGATCTTGTTGGTGGGGGTAGGGGATGATAATTCCCAAGCCGCTTACCAAAGTTGGTTGTGCGCCCACACACAACAAGGTAAAGTGCAGAAGAAGTCAAGAAGAAGGTCCACTGCAGCCCTCCTGGGTGAGAGTAAAATCAAAACCGAAAGACCAGGGAGTCAGGAGTTTGTCTGGCGCAGAGAGGAACCATCAGGCAGCCAAGTAAAATCAATGGATTTATTAGATGCAACGCGTTTCGTTGCGCATGCGCAGCTTCATCAGGCATCATGATGCCTGATGAAGCTGCGCATGCGCAACGAAACGCGTTGCATCTAATAAATCCATTGATTTTACTTGGCTGCCTGATGGTTCCTCTCTGCGCCAGACAAACTCCTGACTCCCTGGTCTTTCGGTTTTGATTTCCCAGACAGGGGGACTCCAGTTGTTGCTAAACTACAACTTCCAGCATGCCCAGACAGCTCGTTTCAGATCCGTGTATGCAGAGGATTACGGCGGATTCGGAGGACTACTACGGATGAACTGGATTTTTTTCCTTATAATAAAATGGTTAACATGGGCTGTGGGGGAGTGTTTTTTTAAATAAAAAAATGTTTCGAATGTGTCGTCTTTTTTTTTTTAAATTGAATTTTCAGGCTTAGTAGTAGAAGGTGTCTAATAGACGAAATCCATTACTAAGCCGGGGCTTAGCATTAGCCCCAAAAACAGCTAGCGCTAACCCCCAATTATTACCCCAGCACCCACCGCCACGGGGTGCCGGGAAGAGCCGGTACCAATAGGCCTGGAACGTCAAAAAGGACGCTCCTGGGCCTAGGCAGTAACAGGCTGGTGTTATTTAGGCTGGGGTCGGCCAGTAACAATGATCCTCGCCCACCCTGGTAACGTCAGGCTGTTGCTGCTTGGTTGGTATCTGGCTGAGAATAAAAATACAGGGAATGCTATGAGTTTTTTATATATTTATAAATAAATTTAAAAAACGCATAGGGTTCCCCGTAATGTTATTCTCAGCCAGATACCAACCAAGCAACAACAGCCTGACGTTACCCGGGTGGGCCAGGACCATTGTTACTGGCCCTCCCCAGCCTAAATAATGCCACCCTGTTTCCGCTAGGCCCAGGATCACCATTTTTGATGCTCCGGGCCTGTTGGTACTGGCTCTTCCCGGCACCCCTGTGGCGGTGGGTACCGGGGTAATAATTGGGGGTTAGCGCTAGCTGTTTTTGGGGCTAACGCTAAGCCCCGGCTTAGTAATGGATTTCGTCTATTAGACAGCTTCCACTACTAAGACTGAAAATTCAATAAAAAAAATAAAAAAAAGACAATACATTGGAAAAATGATTTTATTTTAAAAAGCAATCCCCCACAGCCCTCATTAACCATTTTATTAAAAGGAAAAGAAATTCAGTTAATCTGCAGTAGTCCTCTGAATCCGTCGTAATCCTCTGCATACACGGATCTGAAACGAGAAGAAAAAAAAAACACAAAAAAATAGTTAGGACATTTATAGCGCTCTCCGCTGGGGGGAGTGCCCATAATGCAATGTCTTCCCAAACAGGGAGCCTACAATTGTTGCAAAACTACAACTCCCAGCATGCCCAGACAGCCTTTGGCTGTCTGGGCTTCCTGGGAGTTATAGATTAGCAACAGCTGGAGTCTCCCTGTCTGGGAGGACACTGCCAGAAGGGTCTGTTCACATTATACAAAACGAACAATGTGAAGAGAGCCTCACACCCTTACCAGCCTGGCTCCCGTCTGTAGCTCCGTCCCTAATGGTGTCATCACTAGGGGGCAGAGCTACACAGACCCAGCGGGTACAGGGACCGAGGGAGGTAAGCGGACCTCATCTTCTGTATACACTATATACAGCTATCTATAGATAGCTGTATATAGTGTATACCGCCCAAAGGGGCCATAGGAGCAAGGAGTCCTGTCAGTCTGGTGACAGGATTCCTGGCTCCTGTATAGTATACACGGGTACACTATGCCCCCCTGTATAATATACGGCCGGGGGAGGTGAGTAGTGATGCTATACATCCCTCCTTATCTCCTTACACTCTGTGGACCGGGCGCTCAGCATCCGACCCGCACAGTGGTACCTGAAGGCAGTGAGAAAACTGCCACAGGGGACAAATTTGACTGTTTCCACACACCAGAAAAAATGCCAGAAAAACTGCTAAAACGCAGGAAAAAGCTGTGGCAGTGTCTCTGGTGTTTTTGCTGGTGTTATTTTAGGTGTAAAAAATATAAGAGGTGGAAACCTAGCCTTATGAAGACACAGTTAAAAATAAATCTTGTATATGAACTGTAAACAGCTTTAGATACCATAGGCCATCTGGTATAAATTGATAACAGTGCTACTGCAGGTAACAATTTTATATTCATTAACTGCACCAGCAAAACTTTGTGCTTACTCAGGATAAGTGCAAGTCCTTGGACACATATTACGTCAATGAAACACCTGAAATTCGATCCAAGAACTGGTCAGTGAATCTGCTTACCGATGTTAGCAAAGCAACCTGCCAACTGGGTAATCTCCATTCACAGTGGAGCTGTGGAGCCAGGATGCTTAGGATCATCATCTCCATTGCATCTGCCATCTACACAAATCAAAGGGCAAAGGATTAGAGCAGGATAACTAAAAAAAAACGCAGATCGCCAGGAAAACAAAGCTTAGTGCAAGACTTAGTGATACAAGAAATCACATAGAAACAAAGCACATCCATTTATCAATATTGATGAAAGTGTTCAAAATTATATATATACATAATATATAAAGAAAGACTAATATAGTTTTCCTCATTTGTTTACAGCATAGTACCAATTCACAAACTTGATACAACTACTACTGTTGAGACCTTACATATATATATATATATATATATATATATATAACTCAATGGGGGAGATTTATCAAAACCTGTGCAAAGGAAAAGTTGCCCAGTAGAAATGAAGACAGGATATGAGGTCGGGATATGGGGACGGGATACGGGGAAGGAATATGAGGTCGGATATGGGGACGGGATATGAGGACGTGATATGAGGTCGGGATATGGGAATAGGATATGGGGACGGGATATGGGGAAGGGATATAAGGACGGAATATGAGGTCGAGATATGAGGTCAGAATGTGAGGAGGGGATTTGGGGTCGGGATATGAAGAGGGGATATGGGGTCAGGATTTGAGGATAAACGTTTTCTCCTTTGTTGCTTTTCCTCCCCCACAAGGATTAGGTAGGAAAAAATGGGAAGTGCTAGGTACTCAGCTAGTTCCTAATAAGCCACATCAGGAATCACACACTGCTGTCTGATGTTGCTCCTATATGGAGAATGCTCTGCAAAAGACTCTAGTCCAGTTAAAGGGGAACTCCAGTGAAAATGTTTTCAAATCAACTGGGGCCAGAAAGTTATACAGATTTGCAAATAACTTCTATTTAAAAATCTTTTCTTTCCCAGTACTTAGCTGCTGTATGCTCTAGAGGAAGTAGTATAGTTCTTTTCAGACTGACCACAGTGCTCTCTGCTGCCACCTTTGTCAGTGTCAGGAACTGCACAGAGCAGTAGAGGTTTGCTAAGGGAATTGGCATCTATTTTGGAGAGTTTCTGACATGGACAGAGGTGTCTGCAGAGAGCACTGTGGTCAGACTGGAAATAACTATACAACTTCCTCTTTAGTATACAGCAGCTGATAAGTACTGGAAGGGTTAAGATTTTTAAATAGAAGTCATTTACAAATAAGTACCCCTTTAAGTAACAATGTGGCACATGCATTTTCTGGCCCTATTTCATGCGGCTTTCTGTGTTGTTGAGTCCATGGTACCCTCTGTCAGAATTTTTGTCGCAATGCAGACATTGTCACATGGTGGGTTATATGTTAGTGGCTACTGGTTGTCAGATTGCATATAAGTTCCAAGCCTCCATAAACACAACAGTGGGTGTTATGTAAGCAAGTACCACTGTGTAGGTAATATGTGAAATTATTATAAATCATGTTAAAAGTACGGTATGTTACAATTCCTGAAAAACTTACAAAAAAAAAAAAAAGCAGTGATAGAGGCTACTGATAGATTTGTTGGGCATCTGATACTGTTCCATAAGCAGTTTACGTTACACTAGAGGTCTTTATCTTTTTTGCATCGTGTGAACTATATAAAGCAAACAAAAAAGTAAAAGAAAATGTAAAAAGTATGTGGAGATTATGAAACTTGCAAATATTTTAGTGTGAAATTTGGAATTCTGGTATACCATCCAAACTGTCTCTCAAGGGATGAATATGTCTGCAATGTGGTGGTGTTGTACTACAGTGATCCCTCAACTTACAATGGCCTCAACATACAATAGTTTCAACATACAATGGTCTTTTCTGGACCATCATAAGTTGAAACCAGACTCAACATACAATGTACAGACAGTCCAGATCTGTGAAACGTGTCAATGGCTGTAAGAACCGACCAATCAAAATGGGCATTCACTGGTAAAAACCCCTGTATTACTGAAGCGTATGCACTGACTGGTGTCTGGTAGCGCCCCCTACAGTACAGGGAGGTATTACATGTTCTGTACACTTTACCTGTATCAGGGTTAGTTGCTCCTTTGGACACCAGGTGAGGGCGACTCCATTACTTTTTTTAGGACACCGTGTACTGTACAGGACCCTGAAGAAGCTGTCTATGTCAGTGTTTCCCAAGCAGGGTGGCCCCAGCTGTTGCAAAACTACAACTCTCAGCACGCCTGGACAGCCTTTGACTGTCCGGGCATGCTGGGAGTTGTAGTTTTGCAACAGCTGGAGGCTCCCTGCTTGGGAAACACTGTCATAGACAATGATTTACAGCTCCCAGCAGATCTTTCCAACTTTTATATGTAAAGACTTGTTTTATCTATATTAGTTATCTACTTATTTTTCTTTAATCCTCACTTTTTCCTATTTTTGGATGACATTTTGGCGCCTTTAGAACCAATTACCAGGTTTCCATAGAGTTCTGGTCTCAACATACAATGGTTTCAACATACAATGGTCATCCCAGAACCAATTAATATTGTAACTTGAGGGACCACTGTACAAGTGAATATGACCATAACTGAAGGCATCTATAGCGAGTCCACGGCACTACATGAATGAATGCTACATCATTTGCTAATTCATGGAAAATGTTTTCCATTTCTTATGTATTTAAACATGAATATACATAGGCAACAACAAGCTATAAATGCTGTTAAATTCTGCATTAGTATATAAGTGGGTAACTTGCCCAGGCCAGTCCAGTAAGAACTGACAGCTTCCATTGAAATTTCCCAAATCCAATTGCTTCCACTGCATCTTCCACCATAAATGTGTCTGTAAGGAAGAATAAAGAATTGACAACATTGACAACTAAACTGGTGGTTGAAATAATTTATCATTGTCTAATAATAAGACTTTGTTTATGGCATAAATCATGTTTTCTGAAATTTAAAAATAGACCCAGCTCCAGCACATTTTACCCTCTGCTACATATTCTGATAACTCATTCTCCCCAGCAGTATCAGTGACCAGGCTACATTCATTATGCCCTGTTTAAAGGGTATTCTGGGATTTATTTATTTTTATTTGACTGTGTAGTGTTATCCATAATATAGAGTCTGTACCTGTGTTTGATATCTGGTCTTACAATTCTTATGTGCTCTTTTCCCCAGTTGTTTATTCTTAGCAGCATACAAAGTGAATGTTGCCTTTGGCCTTTCCCAGGTTGCAATGCAGCCTGAGACATTACATCACTAGTCAGGTGTTGAAAGGCAGCATGTCTGTGCTTCAATGGGTTGAGCAACCGCTGGGAGGGAGGGAGATTATTCTCCACAGGGCTGCAGGGAACTGTAGTTCAGCATGAAAGGGAGCCTAGCTCTGCTGCATTGGCTGGTGTGGTTGATGTGTGGGAGGGAGATAAGTCAACTCCCACCTAGAAACAAGGGATCCTGGGGATTGTAGTTGGAGGGAGGGTACAGAAACAGAAAATATCCAGTTCACACAAACAAGCCAGCAGCATGATGAGGGACACAGGACAAGGCCATTTACCAACAACATAAACACGGATCCTTGGTAAACATGTCCATTACTGGTTGACAGATAATAAGTAAAGACACCTTATGTTGGATAACCCCTTTAAGCATTTATTGAGAAAGGGCAGGTGCAAAAGAAGGTGAGAAAAGAAAAATGATTCCTGAACATGTCTTGATGGATTCTGACTTTAACCTATTGGGGACCAAGGGCGTACAAGTACACTATCAGCAGCCAGGACCTAGGGTTAATGCTGGGCACCACTGATTGGGCCGATGCCTGGCATTAAAGGGGTTTTCCGGTGAAAAACAATTATTTTTCATATGAACTGGCTCCAGAAAGTTAAACAGATTTGTAAATTACTTCTATTAAAAAATCTTAATCCTACCAGTACTTATCAGCTGCCGAAGTTGAATTGTTCTTTTCTGTCTGACATCAGTGCTCTCTGCTGACACCTCTGCCTGTCTCAGGAATTATTCAGAGCAGGAGAGGTTTGCTATGAGGATTTTTATTTCACCGCAGATTATGTTATAAAATAAGTGATGTCATTACAAAGTATAATTGGTGATCCAAAAAACAAGCCCTTATATGGGTCTGTAGGTGCAAAATTTAAAGAATTATGATTTTTTGAAGGGGAGGAGGAAAAATGAAAGTGCAAAAACTAAAATTGGCCTGGTCATTAAGGGGTTAAGGGGGAAATCCAGACAAAATAATCTTCTAATAGGTCATGGATACTTGTGAAAAGAATACATAAGTGATAGCTGTGATCTTGGACCATTTAGTGCCCAATGTACAGGAGTGTTCCTACCATCAGTAGGGTTGGCAAATTCTTTTGGTACTATGGTTCCATCTTCCAGCTCCACTGCTTCCAAGTCTGTGTGGACAGGTCCAATTTGAATCTCATGCTCCCCAGAGATGTTGTCTTCTTCTGATCTGGCACTTTCTCCAGTTCGACGGAATTTGACAACACTGTAAAGAGAAGCTTTACTTTTGTAATTTTCATTATTACTTTATAATATAGGACTTCAAATATCAAGGTCAATAGTATTTACTGTTGTTGTAAATTGTCCACAAAGTCTAAAGCCTTATCTGGTATTATGCTTAAAGTGGTTGTCTGATTTATAAAAGACTCCTGATGCAAAGAGTGGCTATGTAGTGTTTTTAAGATGGGGCTTTCCCCTGAAAGGAGTGACATGGGACTTTTTTCATGCCAGACTTTTTTTTATTTATGTCAGAAAAAAACCTTTAAAGGGGTACTCCAGCGCTTAGACATCTTATCCCCTATCCCCGCTGGGGACCCCTGTGATCTTGCACGCAGCACCCCAGTTAAAATCAGTCCCCGGAGCACGTTCACTCCGGGTCTGATTACCGGCGACCACAGGGCCGGCGGCATGTGACGTCACGCCCCCGTGTGATGTCACGCTCCGCCCCTCATTGCAAGGCAATGGGAGGGGGCGTGACAGCTGTCAGTAAACTACACTGAAATATATATGTGTATAACAGAACATTTACTCTTAGTTTTAACAGAACCTAAAATTTCAAAAGGGGGTTTCTTAACTTAAATACTTCTGGCAATTCTACATAAAATGCCTTAAAATGCCACCATAAACAGAACATGGGGGTAAGGTTATGATCGTTGGGGTTCTGACCTCTGGAAACCCCACAATCTCAAGGACTGTCTGAATGGAGTTGCAGTACAGCACGTGCACTGCCACTTCATTTATTGTCTATGGGATTGCTCAAGATATAAAAGCAATGTACTGTACTGTACTGCTATGTTTGACATTTCCATAGACATTGAATTGAATAGCAGTGGGTATAATTGACTGAAATCTCAATTCAGACAGGAGCGTCACAAATCATATTCTTGGAGAATAGGAGAACCCTGATTATCAGTTAACTAGAGGTGGCAGCAACTAGACACAGATCTAATGGAGCTCTGTCAACCATGGTGAAGCTTGTTCTTAATGGAACCTGTCTTTTAAAGCCATTGGATGGTCATAGCCACCATGATGCAGCTTAGTTTCAGGGTCTTTACAATCTTCTTATAGCCTAGGCAATCCTAATGTAGAGCAACAAAACTTTTTTTGAGATCCTTAGAAAGTTCATTGCCATGAGGTGCCATGTTGAACTTCCACTGACCAGTATTAGAGAGTGTGAGATTGATATGAAATTTAAGATACTTGTTCCCCAGACACACCTGACCCCTTGTAACACTTCACACGTTTCCAGGAAGTGAAAATGGCTAATTGGGCCCAATTTGGAAATTTTGACTTAAGGGTGTACTCACTTTTGTTGCCAATGTTTAGACATTAACCCCTTAAGGACCAAGGACGTACCGGTACGTCCTTGGTCCTGCTCTTCTGATATAACGCGGGGTTACACAGTAATAGTGTCATAGTGAAGCCGGGACCCGCCTCTAATAGCGCGCAGCGCCGATCGCGGCGCCGCGCGCTATTAACCCTTTAGCCGCGCGCTCAAAGCTGAGCCGCGCGGCTAAAAGTGAAAGTGAAAGTTCCCGGCTAGCTCAGTCGGGCTGTTCGGGATAGCCGCGGCTAATCGCGGCATCCCGAACAGCTGACAGGACAGCGGGAGGGCCCCTTCCTGCCTCCTCGCTGTCCGATCGCCGAATGACTGCTCAGTGCCTGAGATCCAGGCATGAGCAGTCATGCGGCAGAATCGTAGATCACTGGTTTCCTATGAGAAACCAGTGATCAACATAGAAGATCAGTGTGTGCAGTGTTATAGGTCCCTATGGGACCTATAACACTGCAAAAAAAAAGTGAAAAAAAAAAGTGAATAAAGATCATTTAACTCCTCCCCTATTAAAAGTTTGAATCACCCCCCTTTTCCAATAAAAAACAAAACACAGTGTAAATAAAAATAAAAATAAACATATGTGGTATCACCGCGTGCGGAAATGTCCGAATTATAAAAATATATCATTAATTAAACCGCTCGGTCAATGGCGTGCGCGCAAAAAAATTCCAAAGTCCAAAATAGTGCATTTTTGGTCACTTTTTATATCATTTAAAAATGAATAAAAAGTGATCAATAAGTCCTATCAATGCAAAAATGGTACCGTTAAAAACTTCAGATCACGGCGCAAAAAATGAGCCCTCATACCGCCCCATACACGGAAAAATAAAAAAGTTATAGGGGTCAGAAGATGACAATTTTAAACGTATTAATTTTCCTGCATGTAGTTATGATTTTTTCCAGAAGTCCGACAAAATCAAACCTATATAAGTAGGGTATCATTTTAATCGTATGGACCTACAGAATAAAGATAAGGTGTCATTTTTACCGAAAAATGTACTACGTAGAAATGGAAGCCCCCAAAAGTTACAAAACAGCGTTTTTTTTTCAATTTTGTCGCACAATGATTTTTTTCCCGCTTCACCATAGATTTTTGGGCAAAATGACTGACGTCATTACAAAGTAGAATTGGTGGCGCAAAAAATAAGCCATCATATGGATTTTTAGGTGTAAATTTGAAAGAGTTATGATTTTTTAAAGGCAAGGAGCAAAAAACGAAAATGCAAAAACGGAAAAACCTCCGGTCCTTAAGGGGTTAATGACTGTGTGTTGAGGTATTTTGAGGGGACACAACACTAAACACTGTTATACAGGCTGTGCACTTCCTACTACTTCACATTGTAGCAAAGTGTTATTTCTTCAGTGCTGTCACATGAAAAGATATAATAAAATACAGTGATCCCCCGACCTACGATGGCCCCGACATACGATCATTTCAACATACCATGGCCTCTCAGGCAGCATCTGAAGGCAGCACCAACACACGATGCTTTTGTATGTCGGGGCCATCGCATAAACGTCTATCTGTCAGCGCAGACTGCTTCAGCTGCCACCGGATAGCCGTTTAATGTGATCGATGTGCTCTGGTGAGTGTCACTCACCATTCCCCGCCACTCTGGACCATCCTCTTCATGCTCCGCTGCATAGCCATCGCTCTCCTTTGTTGTCATCACCTCTCCACGCACGCCGTCCCATCATCCAATAGGATTGGCGTGTGCGGCGACGACAGCGATGGAAAGCGACGATCCAGGGCAGAGGTGACGGTCCGAGTGGTGGGGACACGCAAGTATAACTTTGTATATTATTATTTCACGGATCCCTCAACATACGATAAATTCAAGTAACGATGGTTCCTTTGGAACGAATTACCATTGTATGTTGAGGGATCACTGTATTTACAAAAATGTGAGGGGTGTACTCACTAATGTAAGATGCTATGTATATATACACAAACATATATGATCTTTTCCTCGTCAAATGTGTCCATAGCTCTTACTCTGGTGGAAAACATTTTTTTTTTTTCAAATCAACTGGTGCCAGAAAGTTAAACAGATTTGTAAATGACTTCTATTTAAAAATCTTAATCCTTCCAGTACTTATCCAGTGCTGTATGCTCCAAAGTTGTGAAGTTCTTTTCAGTCTGACCACACTGCTCTCTGCTGACACCTCTGTCTATGTCAGGAACTGTCCAGAGCAGGATAGGTTTGCTATGGGATTTGCTATGGACAGTTCCTGAGAGAGACAGAGGTGTCAGCAGAGAGCACTGTGGTCAGGCAGAAAAGAACAACGCAACTTCCTCTGAAGCATACATCCACTGATAAGTACTAGAAGGATTAAGATTTTTTAATAAAAATAATTTACAAATCTGTTTAGCTTTCTTGAGCCAGTTGATATGAAATAAATAGTTTTCCACCGGAGTACCCATCCAAAAGAAATAAAAACCTAGTAGAGTCCAGCACTGATGCCTCTGCATACACTCTCTCCCTGCTCTCCTTATGGCATTTCAAACATACTCCAGCCTCATCAGCTGAACAGGGAGAGCACACGGGGGGTGGGGGCAATTATGGCACTGGGGCAAACCAGAATGGTGGAACAGGACATGATGATGTGGGTATGCTGTATTGTATTATTTTACACCCCTTGCAGGTTGTTGTTTTTGTATGTCACAAAAACCATTCAGGTGTAATGAGAAAATATCTTAAATTGAGAGTCTTCAAAAAAATCATAAATAAAAATATACGGTACATTGCTCTGACTTTTGTCTGGATCATAACTGCTTTGTATAACAGGGAATGCAGTATATCCAATATGTTTATTTGTATCCAATATGTTAATATGTATTCCTTGTATCCAACATAAACAGACTATGATGAAAAGGCTTTGTTGTGCCAGGATCCTCAGATTGGACCAATTAGCTGAAAACATTGGAGGGGGAAAGTAATTTATAGAAAAGACTTGTGTCTTGCCAAAAGCAATATCAATGTAGGAGCTTCTGGAAGATTGCAAGATGGGGATGATTGTTAATAGAAAAGAATTTTTGGACTTGGTTATTGTCTACTATACAATATGGAGTGGGCAGGTACACTTATTCTTTTCATTACATATACAGTATTTCTTGCTCTTCCATTACATTTTTTTGTAAAATCTGTTTTATTGTGGTAAGTGGATTGTTGTGACATTCTTTACATATAAATAGCAAAGAAACATTTAATAATTCTAGTATGACCCGCAATTCTGCCAATTTTGTACATCAATATATGCACTGCATCCATATATACTGGCTTGTAACTAAATATTAAAGGGGTTATACTTTACATCAAATGAATGGTCCCTTTAGCTGTTTGGAGGGACATGGGTACTGCATGTGTAACAGAACCTGCATTCTGTACCAGGCACAACTTGATCATTTTAGTATTGCCTGAGCCTGGTATTGCATTTCACTACAGCTTTGCTTCAAATGACTTTGGACTTACTGTACCTGTAATACCAGGCACTACAGCCACTAGAAGTATGAAGTTATGCCTGTAAAACAATAGAAAGGGGTTGTTTCCCTCACCAGAGAGGTATGGCCTATTCAAACAGCTGAATGGTAGGAGTACAGAAAGTCCTACCCCCACCGGTCTAAGATTGATAAACCCTTTTAGTATTGTTATGATTATTATTATTATGTATTTTGTTATTTCAACATAAGTTACTGGTATAACTTCTTTACATTTGGATATTAGATTCAGCAGTCAAAATGCTAAGTTATTCTCCTTTAAATTCCCAAAGCCTAGCAGCTGCTGGTATTTCGGACATCTATTTTTTCTGCAAATATTGATGCATGAATATCTACCAGACACTTTTGTTAGAATAACATACTGGATGTTGGGACCTTAATCGGAATCTATATTATTTTTTTTTGTAATGTAATGTAAATGTACATTATTTGGTCCAAACTTTATATATTAAAGATACCAGCTGTTGTGTTTATGTATTTACCAGTCAACATATGGCAGCGTATATGGACAAGATGCCTACATAGGGGTCAATGTAAGCAACACAACCATGTGCACAGAATATCCACATTGCCATACGGATGTTCATAGATAAACATAACAAGCATTGTCCCCTCCAATACTTGTCCCTAAAATTTCAAGCATACTAAGGTATTCCACTAAAAGCATAGGTGTTCCTATAGTAATGAAGAAAGATCAAACATACTGAAATATTATTTAGACTGTTTTTCAAAGAATGCATCCATTACATAATAGAATACTTTGGAACACAAGTGGCGTTTTTCTTTCTCATATCTCTGAAACTATTATATGGCAATTATACATGTAATGATATGAGACATATATAAAGGTTTGGGCCCAGGTATGCTAGAATAGCAGCATGGTTGTTTATTTGCTTAACTATTATGCTAAATATTTAAGTCTTATTTGCTTACCTATTATGCTAAATATTTAAGTCTAAATATTTAAGTCTTATTTGCTTACCTATTATGCTAAATATTTAAGTCTAAAGACTGCCATATACACAGGTTTTACTATATAATAGACCAGTCATGTGCTGTGTGCCCACTGCTTGCAGAGAGCCCCATTTAGCATGGAAATGGTTAAATGACCCCCTCCCTGTTATAATGTCCTGCATTGCATTACTGATTCCAATGAAGACGGTGGAGATTCTCTTCCTCACATGATTACATAGAGCCCTGCTCATATTAAATCATTAACCCATTGTTCCAGTAAAGACATCACCACCTGCATCTATCTGACTCTAGTCTGCAATGCATGACAGGTAGGTGCAATCATATGCAATACATATGGGGCCTTATCCTGCTCCTTGGATGCTGAATACATTAAGGGATTCTACAGATACATGATGAAGATGATGATGATCCCTGAGCTACTCACGGAAGATGTCTTAGCTGGAACAGATCATCCTCCATCTCTGTGCTGTGTGTGGTCCAGATGCCCCTACTGCTCTCATGGCCTCTCACATTGTGCTGGATTCAGGAGGTCTGCCTGCTGGACAGCTCCTGAGTATTGTGAGCATAAACAGATGTGTCACACTTCACGAATGGTTCCCAGCCAGGAATGCTAGCCACACAGGCCCTCCTATCCTGTGCCATGTAACATAGCCCCCCATTGGCTCTCCCTCTATTATCCAGACTGCTCACTGAATAGCTAGCTCCTATTGGCTTTTCACAGAACCCAGGCTGGCAATAATAGCTGATTGATAAAACTCAGCAAGCCTGTTACTGGCTATAAAGCTTATACATTGTGTCTTTGCATCTATGTTTATGTCACCAATATCTGCACATACAGTGGTCCCTCAACATACGATTGTAATTTGTTCCAAATGAACGATCGTTAGTTGAAACCATCGTATGTTGAGGGATCCGTGCAATGTAAAGTATAGGACAGTGGTCTCCAACCTGTGGACCTCCAGATGTTGCAAACATACAACTGCCAGCATGCCCGGACAACCAACGGCTGTCCGGGCATGCTGGGAGTTGTAGTTTTGCAACATCTGGAGGTCCGCAGGTTGAAGACCACTGGTATAGGGGGTTATACTCACCTGTTCCCGCCGCTCACCACTGCCCTGGATGTCGCCCTCCATCGCTGTCGCGGCGTCCCCGGACCGTCTCTGCTGCGTCTCCATCGCTGTCATCACGTCGCTCCTATTGGATGATGGGATGACAACGATGATGGGATGACAACGATGGAGAGCGCCGGTGATGCTGGGTATCCCAAAGAGGATGGTCTGGAGCGCCGGTAAAGGTGAGTGACACCCACCGGACCACACAGGGCACCTTAAACGGCTATCCGGTGGCAGCTGAAGCAGTCTGCGCTGCCGGATAGCCGTTTATGCGATGGCCCCGACATAAAAAAGCAACATATATTGATGCTGCCGTCAACATGCGATCGCCTCTGAGAGGCCATCGTATGTTGAAATGATCGTATGTCGGGGCCATTGTAGGTCGGGGGGTCACTGTACTCAATACCTTATTGTCACTGACTGCTAAGATTCTAAATATGTGATGGATTCATAAAACAGGGTGCCATGTCTAGACAGAAAGCATTTTGTATTCAATTTAATACAGTGGTCCCTTAAGTTTCAATATTAATTGGTTCCAGGACAACCATTGTATGTTGAAATCATCGTATGTTGAGACCATAACTCTATGGAAACCTGTCAATTGGTTCTGAAGCCACCAAAATGTCATCCGAAAATAGGAAAAAGTGAGAATTAAAGATAAATAAGTAGATAACTAATACAGATAAAGCAAATCCTTACACATAAAAGTAATAAAGATCTGCTGGGAGCTGTAAATCACTGTCTATTTCAGTGTTTCCCAACCAGGGTGCCTCCAGCTGTTGCAAAACTACAACTCCCAGCATGCCGGGACAGCCAAAGGCTGTCCGGGCATGCTGGGAGTTATAGTTTTGCAACAGCTGGAGGCAACCTCTTTGGGAAACACTGGTCTATGTAGAGGAAAGAATCTTCTTCTGTAAAGAACACACAATATCCTAAAAAAAGGAAAATGGAGCCGCCCTCACCTGATGCCCAAAGGAGCAGGTAACCCTGGCACAGGTAAAGAGTACAGAACATGTAATACCTCCCTGTACTGTAGGGGGGCACTACCAGACACCAGTCAGTGCATGCACTTTAGGCATACACGGGTTTTACCAGTGAAATATCCATTCTGATTGGTAGGTTCTTCCAACCATTGACATGTTTTGCAGATTCTACAGCATTGTATGTTGAGTCTGGTTTCAAGTTACAATGGTCCAGAAAAGACCATTGTATGTTGAAACTATTGTATGTTGAGGCCATTGTAAGCTGAGGGATCACTGTATTAGAAATATTTGCTTTCAAAGTACTGAATACCCCATTGTGACAAGACAGATTCTGTAGTCAACAGAAGCCAACTTAACATAAAATATACTACATAATGCTGGCCTGGAAATGTAGAGCAGCGAAACAATCTACAGTGCATATTATGTGTGTGTGCATTGTGTTCTAACTGTATTTGCAGTGTACTTTTAATGCATACATTGGAGAAAGCTACTAAAGTATACAGGGATGCCTATGACAGATGCCATACTGTACCCATGTCACCCATAGGCTTTACATAAAGAAAAAGGATACAGCACAGTATACAGTTTTATGGGATGCTACTGTACAGAACAGTATAACTGAAGATGCAACACTATCCAGCAAGAAACATGTTTAGTGGTGTATACTGGCCCAAATAATGTTAGATTAAGACTCAAATTTTAGACTATGGGAGGAAATTTATCAAAACCTGTCCAGAGGAAAAGTTGCTGTATCGCCCATTCATATCTGGATGTATTAAATGTTACTCAGAACCTATTCCTGACCATGTAAATTTTTTGTGCATCTTGCACCTATATTTATTATAAAATACCTCTTTTCATTAGTTCACAGTGTTAGAAATCCTCTCAGGGGAAGGGGGCGAGGTGATTGGTGTGTCTTCTCATGCAGCTTTGTCCATGACCCATGGACAAGCTGATGCTGCTGCAGGACTGGTTAGTGTATGGGGAGCCCTAGTGGTGGGATTTTCAGTAGTTTTCTTTATTAAATATTAAACATTTTTTTAAACAACCACATTACAAAAGGTCTTTATTTTTCATCAGTAACAATATATACATTTTTGGGGGGATCTGACAGTGCCCATTAAGGCAGTAGGTCAAATATTAAGGATCCATTGTCCTTTCATACAATGGTATAGGGATGATGAATTTGATGGGGTGAATGGTGGCGTATCCTTAGTCATGCTGACCAGTCATGAAATATGTAGATGGCACATACACACTGAATGGCCATTAAGCCATCTAGTAGCATGTTGGAACTCCTATGGCCTTTCGAACTGCAGCATTTTGTCATGGTATGGATTTCACTTGATGTTGAAACTGTTCTGCAGGAATACTGGCTCCAGAGAAATCTGAATTTATATAAGTAGGCATTGTTTTTTCACTAATATTTGCGCTTTTTTGATCACTAGAGCCTTGCCTTTTCTTTTCTCCTTAGACAGCAATGGCATTGAAAATGGTCAACTGCTATAATAGCCCTATTGTTCTTAGAAACAGTAAGTTGGGTATTTTGACAAGAATTTTGTATTCAGCTGCAATTTACTTAAAGGAAAACTGTCATTAGTGTCACCCGAACTAACCTGTTGGTACAGGTATGTAGTTCAGGTGACATTGATGGTAAACATACTTACCTGTCCCCGTTCCGTGGTCCCATTGTGCCTCTATCCTGCTCCGTATCTTCCGTTCTGGCTGCAGGCTTGGGCAGAGCTTCCTGAAACAGCAGCGGGGACATCAGGAAGCTCCACCCGTGCCCCAAGCCCTCAGCCGGAATGGAAGTTACGGAGCAAGATGGCAACACAACGGTACAATGGAATGGGGACAGATAAGTATGGTTATCATCAGTGTCACCCACACTACCCACCTTTACCAACAGGTTAGTGCGGGTGACACTGATGACAGATTTCCTTTACCTTTGCTCCACCAACTCATCAGAACAAATCTAGACATCCTCCTCTGACCCCTTTCATCAATGAGCTGTTTTTTCCCACAGGATCCCCATGTTTTTCATCGATCGTACCATTCACATATATTTGTGACACCATTGCATAAGAAAACCCCAAAAGGTTTGCACTCCTTGAAATACCAGCCTCAGATAGTCTAGCACTGATGACCAGGCTTCAGTTGAGGTTGCATAGATCATTCAAGTTTACCATTTTGATGTGGTTTCACACTAAAACTGATCCAAAAAAAATGTACTCACCTGATTCTATGCACTTAGGGGTCAATTGCCATGTGTCTTATTTCCATACATGGAAGCTACAATCATGAAGGGGAAGGTGTCTCTTATAAAGTGGCCATTCAGTGTATACTCAGGATCTATTGTCCCTTTACAGTGAAAAATATGGGTACTGGTACTAGTGTCTAGTCACAGGGATATATGGGGTATTATGACAGGAGTTTACTTAGATGCACCATGTATAAATGTTTTAGCACCAAGGGTGGTATTTTAGCTGTGTACAGTTGTCACCTAGCATCTTGTGGATTGGAGCAGCACCTCTTACAGGTAAAGCACATGCAGGCGATGTGGAATTACCAAAGAAAACCAATGTTAGTGGGACTGGAGCTAATGGGAGTAATAAGGCTGAGTGCCTCAGGTCAGAAGTATACAAAACCATCCCTCCCTATAAGAATTACTACAGTGGGGATCAAAAGTTTGGGCACTCCAGGTAAAAATTTGTATTAATGTGCATAAAGAAGCCAAGGAAAGATGGAAACATCTCCAAAAGGCATCAAATTACAGATTAGACAATCTTATAATATGTCAACAAAAGTTAGATTTTATTTCCATCATTTACAATTTCAAAATAACAGAAACAAAAAAATGGCGTCTGCAAAAGTTTGGGCACCCTGCAGAATTTATAGCATGCACTGCCCCCTTTGCAAAGCGGAGACCTGCCAGTGTCATGGATTGTTCTCAATCATCATCTGGGAAGACCAGGTGATGTCAATCTCAAAGGTTTTAAATGCCCAGACACATCTGACCTTGCCCCAAAAATCAGCACCATGGGTTCTTCTAAGCAGTTGTCTAGAAATCTGAAACTGAAAACAGTTGACGCTCACAAAGCTGGAGAAGGCTATAAGAAGATAGCAAAATGTTTTCAGATGTCAATATCCTCTGTTCGGAATGTTATTAAGAAATGGCAGTCATCAAGAACAGTGGAAGTTAAAGCAAGATCTGGAAGACCAAGAAAAATATCAGACAGAACAGCTCGCAGGATTGTGAGAAAAACGATTCAAACCCCACGTTTGACTGCACAATCCCTCCAGAAAGATCTGGCAGACACTGGAGTTGTGGTACACTATTCCACTATAAAGAGATACTTGTACAAATATGGTCTTCATGGAAGAGTCAACAGAAGAAAACCTCTTCTACGTCCTCACCAGAAAAATCTGCATTTGAACTTTGCAAATGAACATATAGACAAGCCTGATGCATTTTGGAAACAAGTTCTGTGGACCGATGAGGTTAAAATTGAACTTTTTGGCCAGAATGAGCAAAGGTATACATATGAGCATACATATAATGGTATTGTCTACATTTTAACTCAACTGGTAGAAGTTGGCAAAAGATTTTAATATACAGTAAGAACAACCAACAGGGCTAAATAAACTGTATCATTATTTTTATTTATTTCAGTAAAATTTTTAACCCCTAAGTGACCAAGCTAATTTGGCCCTAAGCTCTTTCCTGCCCTATGACATATTACGTTATTGTAAAAATATGTAAAATTATATATTCACATCCTTTAGCGTTAACAGTCTATGAAGTGAGCACAGGAGCTGCACTTGCTTCATAGGCAGAGAAAAATGGCTTCTATCAGCAGCCAGGACTCACCGCTAATGCCAGGCAGCAGCGATTATGCAGATACCCTGCATCTCCAGGCTGTTTCAGCAGGCTCGAGAAGCAAAGCACTGATAACACTTATCGATGCTATAAGCATCAATGAGTGTATGCAGTTATTATTTATTCATATAGCACCTTTATATATATTATTACAGCTATACATTTGATGAGGAGGTAAAATACATGACACAAATGCAGGTACAGTAAACTTGACACATTGTATGACAGACTGATATACAGGGAAAGAGGGCCTTGCCCTCATGGGCTTACAATCTACAAAGAGAGGGAAACAGTAGGTGAGTGGGACAGCTGGCCGGCTATGAGAAGTTAGGGAAGTAGAGGTTTCCAGGGCAGTGGCAGTAGGGTTATTGTAGGTCATAGGCTTGCTTGTAGAGATGGGTCTTCAGGTTGCTTTTGAAGGTCTTCATGGTGGGTGAAAGCCGGATGTGTCAGATTAGTGAATTTCAGTGTATAGGGGAAGCACAAGAGAAGTCTTAGAGAGGCTTGTGTTAGGTGTGGACAATAGGAGAGCACAGGCAGATGTTTTGAGATGATTTGATTACGTGAGTGGCAGTATCAGGAAATCAGGTCAGAGATGTATGAAGGGGACAAGTTGCGGATGACGGATGACCTTATATGTCATGGTGAACAGTTTAAACTGCATTTGTTTAGCAACAAATAGCCAGAGAAGAGATTGGCAAAGGGAAGAGGCAGAGAAGTATCGAGGGGACAGGTGAAAAAGTCGGGCAGAAGAGTTAAGGATGGACTGGAGGGAAGCAAGAGTGTTTCAGGAAAGACCACAGAGGAGGATGTTACAGTAGGTCTAGATGTGCGGTTTGAGTCAAAGGTGATCCCCAAGGCAGAAGACTTGTGGGACTGGGGAGAAAGTGGAGCCATTGACTTTGATTAACAGGTGTGGGAGAACTAAAAAATTGTGGAAAAACATAATTAAAAAAATAATACATGAATGTGAATAGGTCACCCTTTAATAACAGTTTAAATTACCTTTTTCCCAGTTTTCAAAAACTGTAATGTTAATAAAAATAAACATATGTGGTATCTCCACATGTGTAAATGTCCGATCTAACAAACATTATTGAAACCACACAGTAAATTAAATAAAAGTAAACAAAATACCAAAGTCTAGAACTGCTAATTCTTAGTCACTTCATATACAAGAAAAAAAAAGACTGAAAAGCAATCAAAAAGTCCCATCACAACAAAAATGGCACTAATAAAACCTACAGATCATTACCAAAAAATTTGCCCACATACAGTCCCTTATACAAAAAAAGTGTTATAGGGGTCAGAAGTGAACTACACTGCTCAAAAAAATAAAGGGAACACTAAGATAACACATCCTAGATCTGAATGAATGAACTAGTCGTATGAAATAACACTCAATTATAGAGTGATATCTATTGCAAATGTCTTAAGTGGTGAGCACTACCGAAGTTGAAGCTATCAAGGGGTTGATGTCCAGGTGTGAGATGTCCAGACAGCTGACTACAGCAAGGATTTAAGCAGTTTGGTGGTGCCGGTAAACATCTTGTTTGAACAAATCGTATGAAATACTTTCGTCTTTACATAGTTAAATGTGCTGACAACAAAATTAAACAAAAATTATCAATGGAGGTCTGGATATGGAGTCACACACAAAAGTGGAAAACCACACTATAGGCTTATCCAATTTTGGTGTAATGTCCTTAAAACAAGTAAAAATGAGGCTCAGTAGTGTGTGTGGCCTCCATGTGGCCGTATGACCTCCCTACAATGCCTGGGCATGCTCCTGAAGAGGTGGTGGATTGTCTCCTGAGGGATGTCCTCCCAGACCTGGACTAAAGCATCCACCAACTCCTGGTCAGTCTGTGGTGCAACGTGGCGTTGGTGGATGGAGCGAGACATGATGTCCCAGATGTGCCCAATTGGATTCAGGTCTGGGGAATGGGCGGGCCAGTCCATAGCATTAATGCCTTCCTCTTGCAGGAACTATTGACACACTCCAGCCACATGAGGTCTAGCATTGTCTTGCATTAGCAGGAACCCAGAGCCAACTGCACCAGTATATGGTCTCAGAAGGGGTCTGGGGATCTCATCTCGGTACCTAATGGCAGTCAGGCTACCTCTGGCAAGCACACGGAGGGCTGTGCGTCCCCCCAAAGAAATGCCACTCCACACCATTACTGCCCCACCGCCAAACCAGTCATGCTGGAGGATGTTGCAGGCAGAACATTCTCCACAACGTCTCCAGACTCCGTCACTAGCTCAGTGTGAACCTGCTTTCATTTGTGAAGAGCACAGGGCGCCAGTGGCGAATTTGCCAATCTTGGTGTTCTCTGACAAATCGTAGAGCTCTTGCATTGCAGAGCCAGTTGTCACCTAGTGAATTCAGTGACACTGGCAATAGAAATGACACCTGGCTTTCCGCTAAGGGCAGCTACAAATGTGGCCGCCCCAGATGCGGCAATTGTAAATACATGCACAACTCTACCATTTTTTCTTCTTGTGCATCTGGTCAACAGTTTAATATCAAAAGTCTTCTTAATTGCCAGTCATCCCATGTGGTTTATACCATCATTTGTCTAGAATGCAGCCTGCTATATGTAGGCTGCACGACTAGAAAACTAAAATCCAATATTCAAGAACACATGTATATACCAAACACTGAGAAAAGTGTGAACAGGTCTCTATCAGGTTTCTCTAGACATGTGGTGGAGAAACATTCAGGCAGTATACCCAAATGCAAAGTATTAGGAATTGAAAAGGTCTGTCCTCCCCGAAGGGGTGGAGATTGGGGCTAACAGGTGTTTAGAAGAGAAGCATTTTGGATATTAAATCTAGAGACGCGTTATCCATCCGGTTTAAATCATAGACATGATTTATCTTATATTTACTAAGGTCTTGACTCTCTAGAAAACTATATTCTAGTTACAACATTGTTATATCTCTTCTTTGCATGTTTTGTCCTGGTGATACGCCTTTGATGTATCTCCGCCCACCGACATGACTAAGTTTGGTGGGCGTGTTTGAGTATAATGTCACTGCTATTTGCTCGCACCCTTGGTTATAACATCTATTGTATATGCTAATATAGCTCCGTTTATATTTTTTGGAAGCATAGATTGATATGATATGCATATGTTGTTTTTTGACAATTTAGGTGTGTTTGGCTTTACGTAGCAAGACATCCCATTTTTGGGAAGGGCGTGTTAGTGTGTGATGTCATGTCACGTATTGCTTATCCATGTATATATACCGAACAGTGTGTGCCTGTAACTTGCCATGACTAAGATTTTCTGTTAAGTCAAAACGCGTCGGCATTTCATTTGTGTTTTTATTCCCCTATTTTTCTTTAATTTTTCACCTACCTGGACTCATTTTAATGGATTTGTAATAAAGTTGGATTTTACCATACTCTATTGGGAGCCGGATATCCTGTTCTACTTTCGGAGGTGTTCTCTGACAAATGCCAAACATCCTGCACGGTGTTGGGCTGTAAGCACAACCGCCACCTGTGGACGTTGGGCCCTCATACCACCCTCATGGAGTCTGTTTCTGACCGTTTGAGTGGACACATGCACATTTGTGGCCTGCTGGAGGTCATTTTGCAGGGCTCTGGTAGTGCTACTCCTGCTCTTTGCGCAAAGGCGGAGGTAGCGGTCCTGCTGCTGGGTTGTTCCCCTCCTACGGCCTCCTCCACATCTCCTGATGTACTGGCCTGTCTTCTGGTAGCGCCTCCATGCTCTGGACACTACGTTGACAAACGCAGTAAACCTTCTTGCCACAGCTCACATTGATGTGCCATCCTGGATGAGCTGCACTACCTGAGCCACTTGTGTGGGTTGTAGATGCCGCCTCATGCTACCACTAGAGTGAAAGCCCTGCCAGAATTCAAAAGTGACCAAGACATTAGCCAGGAAGCATAGGAACTGAGAAGTGGTCTGTGGTCACCACTTCAAGAACAACTCCATTATTGGGGGTATCTTGCTAATTGCCTATAATTTCCACCTGTTGTCTGTTCCATGTGCACAACAGCATGTGAAATTGATTGTCAATCAGTGTTGCTTCCTGAGTGGACAGTGTGATTTCACAGAAGTGTGATTGACTTGGAGTTACATTGTGTTGTTTAAGTGTTCCCTTTATTTCTTTTGAGCAGTGTATTATAAGCATACCCTTTATTTATTTTTATTTATTTATTTTTTACAAAAAAGTAATATTTTTTTTAAAAGTAGTAAATAAAACTAAATCTATATAAATTGGGTATCACATTAACCTACAGAATTAAGATAACATGTCATTTTAACCATAAAGTTTACTGTGTTGAATCAAAACCTGCATAAAACAAGCCCTTAAAGTCATGGCTGTAAAAATGAAGTATTTCTCACAGAAAAGGATTGCAGTAACACATGTTTTGCTATACACACGTTTATTCCCTTTGTGTGTATTGGAACTAAACCAAAAAAGGGAGGAAAAAAGCAAATTGGACATAATGTCACACCAAACAACAAAAATGGGCTAGACAAAATTATTGGCACCCTAAACTTAATACTTGGTTGCACACTCTTTGGAAAAAAATAACTGAAATCAGTCACTTCCTATAACCATCAATAAGCTTCTTACACCTCTCAGCCGGAATGTTGGACCACTCTTCCTTTGCAAACTGCTCCAGGTCTCTCTTATTGGAAGGGTGCCTTTTCCCAACAGCAATTTTAAGATCTCTCCACAGATCTTCAATGGGATTTAGATCTGGACTCATTGCTGGCCATTTCAGAACTCTCCATCGCTTTGTTGCCATCCATTTCTGGGTGCTTTTTAACATATGTTTGGGGTCACTGTCCTGCTGGAAGACCCAAGATCTCGGATGCAAACCCAGCTTTCTGACACTGGGCTGTACAGTGCGACCCAAAATCCGTTGGTAATCCTCAGATATCATGATGCCGTGCACACATTTAAGGCACCAAGTGCCAGAGGCAGCAAAGCAACCCCAAAACATCATTGCACCAACACCATATTTCACTGTAGGGGCCATGTTCTTTTCTTTGTAAGCCTCATTCCATTTTCGGTAAACAGTAGAATGATGTGCTTTACCAAAAAGCTCTATCTTGGTCTCATCTGTCCACAAGACGTTTTCCCAGAAGGATTTTGGCTTAATCAAGCTCATTTTGCCAAAATGAAGTCTTGCTTTTTTATGTCTCTGTGTCAGCAGTGGGGTCCTCCTGGGTCTCCTGCCTTAGTGTTTTATTTCATTTAAATGTCAACGGATAGTTTGTGCTGACACTAATGCTCCCTGAGCCTGCAGGACAGCTTGAATATCTTTGGAACTTGTTTGGGGCTGCTTATCCACCATCCGGACTATCCTGCGTTGACACCTTTCATCAATTTCTGTCTTCTGTCCACGCCCAGGGAGATTAGCTACAGTGCCATGGGTTGCAAACTTCTTGACAATGTTGCGCACAAAGGTAAATCTAGATCTCTGGAGATGGACTTGTAACCTTGAGATTGTTGATATTTTTCAACAATTTTGGTTCTGAAGTCCTCAGACAGTTCTCTTCTCCTCTTTCTGTTGTCCATGCTTAATGTCGCACACACAGACACACAATGCAAAGACTAAGTGAACTTCTCTCCTTTTTATCTGCTTTTAGGTGTTATTTTTATATTGCCCACACTTGTTACTTGTCCCAAGTGAGTTTAAAGGAGCATAACATGCTTGAAACAATCTTATTTTTCCATAATTTTGAAAGGGTGCCAATAATTTTGTCCAGCCCATTTTTGGAGTTTGGTGTGACATTATGTCCAATTTGCTTTTTTTCCTCCCTTTTTTGGTTTAGTTTCAATAAACAGAAAGGGAATACACATGTGTATAGCAAAACATGTGTTACTGCAATCCTTTTCTGTGAGAAATACTTCATTTTCTAGAAAAATGTCAGGGGAGCCAACATTTACGGCCATGACTGTATATGGACCTGTAGGTGAAAAAGAGTTATGGATTTTAAAATGTGAGGAGGATAAAAACAAAACCCAAATTAATTAATTTATTTATTTATTAATTACAAAAAATCTTTTGGGTTGTTTTTTTTATTATTTTATTTTAAAAAAATGTTTTATTCTCATAAGGGAGACTTATATACTACACTGCACTACTACTGTATAATGGTGACAAGCAATGCACATACCTGCACATGCATAGCATGCCTGGGGCCTTTAGAAGACTCCTGGCTGCCATGGAAACCAACTTGCACTCGGTGATCGCATCTGTGGGGTAACAGAGCCCCACAGATCAGTTACATGCAGTGGTCATGATTGGACCATGGCATAAAAAGGGTTAAACTACCAAGTGCGTAGGTTTCTTTGGTCCTGGCAGTTAGTGTGGGGGGCTGTCACAGGGTTAATGTTCCTTGGCAGCCCAGCCTAATTCCCCTTTGTGCATTCTGTGGACAGTCTTTATGAAATTGTTAAAATTGTATTTGTCCCATATTTTAGCTTATTTCAGTCAATAAAATGCTCAAATAATGTTTGATAGATTTGATATTTTATGCTATAACCTTCATTTTTATTATATATAACATATTCTGTAAAATCTATCTCTGGCTGCTCTTTTAAAGAATACTCCGACAGAAGCATAGCATAGCATTGCCTATCTGTCTGGCCCAGTTCTGAAACCATCAAAAATCCATTTGTTTTGAGAGTCTTAGTCCTGTACATCCTAGTTGTACAATTCTCAGAATTCATTGCTTTTGCCTATTGTATCATCACAGTCCTCCCACCCTGGCTACTTTCCTTTCCCAGCACTCCTGCCAGTTCTCCACCTAGAGATGTTGGAGAACATCCCACAGCTGACTATTTGACAGGAGACAACTGCAAAATCAGTGAGATTGCAGCACCTTCTATTCATTCTCTGTCTGTTCTTCTGACTGTGACATTATTCAGTACACAATATCATGTTGAAAACACAACTCACTCTCCCTAAAAGTCCCAATAGAAAATTATACAGTGCTCAAAAATAATAAAGGGAACAATTAAACAACACAATGCAACTCCAAGTCAATCACACTTCTGTGAAATCACACTGTCCACTCAGGAAGCAACACTGATTGACAATCAATTTCACATACTGTTGTGCAAATGGAACAGACAACAGGCGGAAAT
The DNA here is from genome assembly GCF_029499605.1 of Hyla sarda. Classification (NCBI taxonomy): domain Eukaryota; kingdom Metazoa; phylum Chordata; class Amphibia; order Anura; family Hylidae; genus Hyla; species Hyla sarda. The sequence continues at coordinate 415,554,091 of NC_079189.1, forward strand.
TATAGGCAATTAGCAATCCCTCATAAAGGAGTTGTTCTGCAGGTGGTGGCCACAGACCACTTCTCACTTCCTATGTTTCCTGGCTGATGTTTTGGTCACTTTTGAATGCTGGCGGTGCTTTCAATCTAGTGCTAGCATGAGACAGAGTCTACAACCCACACAAGTGGCTCAGGTAGTGCAGCTCATCCAGGATGGCACATCAATGCGAGCTGTGGCAAGAAGGTTTGCTGTGTCGGTCAGCGTAGTGTCCAGAGCATGGAGGCGCTACCAGGAGACAGGCCAGTACATCAGGAGATGTGGAGGAGGCCGTAGGAGGGCAACAACCCAGCAGCAGGACTGCTACCTTCGCCTTTGTGCAAGGTGGTGCAGGAGGAGCACTGCCAGAGGCCTGCACAATGACCTCCAGCAGGCCACAAATGTGCATGTGTCCACTCAAATGGTCAGAATAAGACTCCATGAGGGTGGCATGAGGGCCCGACGTCCACAGGTGGGGGTTGTGCTTACAGCCCAACACCGTGGAGGACATTTGGCATTTGCCATAGAACACCAAGATTGGCAAATTCACCACTGGCGCCCTGTGCTCTTCACAGATGAAACTTCACACTGAGCACATGACAGAGTCTGGAGACACAGTGGAGAACGTTCTGCTGCCTTCAACATCCTCCAGCATGACCGGTTTGGCGGTGGGGCAGTAATGGTGTGGGGTGCGGTTGGCCCTGGGTTCCTCCTAATGAAAGACAATGCTAGACCTCATGTAGCTGGAGTGTGTCAGCAGTTTCTGCAAGAGGAAGGCATTGATGCTATGGACCGTTCCCCAGACCTGAATCTGATTGAGCACATCTGGGACATAATGTCTCGATCTATCCACCAATGTCACATTGCACCACAGACTGCCCAGGAGTTGGCGGATGCTTTAGTCCAGGTGTGGGAGACCATCCGCCACCTCATCAGGAGCATGCTCAGGCATTGTAGGGAGGTCATACGGGCACTTGGAGGCCACACACCCTACTGAGCCTTGTATCAGCCTTTAGTGTGGTTTTCCACTTTGATTTTGAGTGTGACTCCATATCCAGACCTCCATGGGTTGATACATTTGATTTCCATTGATCATTTTTGTGTGATTTTGTTGCCAGCACATTCAACTATGTAAAGAAGAAAGTATTTCATACAATTATTTCATTCATTCAGATCTAGGATGTGTTTTCTTAGTGTTCCCTTTATTTTTTTGAGCAGTGTATTTATAGGCAAATCCACAAGAAATCCGCACGTGTGAACAGACACTAAGGGTGTATTCACACACAGGATCTGCTGTACATTTGACGATTCAGATTTTAAGTGACAGATTTGATGCTGTGTTCAATTATTTAGTTTACACTGAAATCTGCAGCATCAAATTTGCAGCAGATCCTGTAAATGTGAATGCACCCATAAAGTACCAGGCATATTTCTAGCTTAGGTGCAATATTCTGCAGAGAAACATAAGAGCAAATTATATTGTTTTCCTGAACAAAGCTATTGGAGGTGTAAGCTGTTGTTGACTTCCTAAAAATAGTTTATAATTCCACCCCCTCAAGATGTCTGTGTTCAAAACAAAAGCCAGCCACATGTGTATGGAACAGATCTGTACCAGCCAGCAAAAGACAATGTACATACTGCTCTCTAACTACGTTATCAGATACACAATGTAATACACTTAAAATTTCATCAATATCCTTCCCTTCCATAAAATAAGGCCCGGGCTACAGGATTGATTTTACCTATCGAGCTACAGCTGAAATATCCAAAGCAATACATTGAGTCATATGCAATCTTATGGACTATCTGTCACTTAGTATTTCAAATCAATTGTAGCGCTACAAAAAGTTGCAGTGTAGCCCTGACATAAAACTAGTGTATACCACAATGTGTTTTTTTAGTTAGGGTCTACTCACACTTACAATATCCTGCACATATTTATTTGATGCGCAAATTTGAATCTGTGTACAGTCATTTAGTTTACAGTCAACTCTGCAGCAAAAAATCTGCAGCTGTAAATCCTGTGCATGAAATATGAGCAGGATACTGTAAGTGTGAATACATCCTTAGAGGGAATATATAATCAGAAAATTACCTATTGTTTTTAGAGCTGCGACGTTTAATCGATAAAATCGATAAAATTCCATAACGGGATTCGTTGTCGATGAATCCCGTTATCGAATAATCTCCCGATTCGTTGTCCACAGCCAGGAGGCTGCTGCGGTCAGTCGCAAGTCCTGAAAATCCCGCAGCAGGGACAGAGACAGTGAGTCACTGTGGAAATTGTATCGCCCGATGCCCGGGACATGCAGTTCCGAGTGCCGGGCAGGTGAATTCTTCAGGCATTTAGCCCTGCTTCGGGCAAGCAGGGTCAAATGCCTGAGGAATTCACTTATAACGGGGCAATCAGTTTTGCCCTGTAACTAAACTCCTATAGGCTGCAGCTGTGCACTGCATTCTATAGCGAGCCGCGCAGGATGACAGAATCCCGGCGTAGGCATGTGCGGTGACGTCACTCATCGCGAGCAAATCCGTCCGGACCGAGGATGTGGTCCAATACCAACAATGACCGCCGAGCACCTGAGCCTGCCATAGCACACATGGGGGCAGAGTACAGGTAGCAGGGGATCAGAGAGGAGGGGAGGTTTGGTAATAATGTGGTACAGGAAAGGGGGTTGGGCTGAAATATCATGACACACGGGGCAACAGAGGGGGGATATAATGAAAGAGGGGGCATCGGGGGGGGGGATATAATGACACAGGGGGCATCAGAGGGGGGGGAATATAATGAAAGAGGGGGTATCAGAGGGGGGGATATAATGGCACAGGGGGCATCAGAGGGGGGTAATATAATGGCCCTACCTAATAAAGTGTGTGCAGTGCACACTGCTTTACCCATGGGGGTATGTGCAGAGCATTACACCGTTGTGCCTGTACTACAGACATGGGTCGGGTGCTATGCTCTGCAGTCTGCACATACCCCCATGTGTATAGGAGTGCTATATAAAAAAAAAATGTAAATAAACCGCTACACCAATAAAAATTAGCTCCCCTTTTTCCTACTGCTATATAAAAAAAGGAAAAAAAAAATATTAACGGATTATTTGAGATACTCATCGGACCTCCAACAGTGCAACTGCAGACCATAGAAGTAGATGGCCAAATACACTGATCAGTGCTATGCCTATGCGAGAAAAAATGAAATCACTTTCTTTTTCCATTTTACAAATAAAAACAAAAAATCTAATAAATCAGCATATTTGGTATGACAGCATGCGGAAATGAGCGAACACTTTGAATATAATGGTAATGATCCCATACGGTGATCTGCATAAAATAATATGGAAAATAAATACCTGCAAGTCCAAAATTGCTGATTTTTGGTCACATCCATGTGATCAAAAATGACAGATTATGGTGCACAAAATGAGCCCTCATACAGCTGCGTGCATGGAAAAATATTAGAATTATGTGGGGTCAGAATACTTTTTTATACAAATAAAAAAAAAGTTTGCCTAATTTTAAAGCAGTACAATAATAGAAACGCTTGTAAACGTGGGTATTAGAGATGAGCGAACTTACAGTAAATTCGATTCGTCACGAACTTCTCGGCTCGGCAGTTGATGACTTTTCCTGCACAAATCAGTTCAGCTTTCATGTGCTCCCGTGGGCTGGAAAAGGTGGATACAGTCCTAGGAGAATCTTTCCTAGGAATGTATCCACCTTTTCCAGCCCACCGGAGCACCTGAAAGCTGAACTAATTTATGCAGGATAAGTCATCAACTGGCGAGCCGAGAAGTTTGTGACGAATCGAATTTACTGTAAGTTTGCTCATCTCTAGTGGGTATCATTTTAATCGTACTGACCCACAGAATAAAGCGCACTGCAAAAATGAAATAGGATGAAATGAAATATGTCATTACAAAGAAAAATTAGTTATGTAAAAAACATCCTCACATGGGTCTGTAGATGAAAAACGCACAAAGCGTTATGGCTCTTAAGAAAAGCATAAAAATTGGCTGTCCTCCCACTAAAACTCCAAAAAGTGTATGTGGAACTATCATATATATGAATTGATAAATACATTAAAGATGGTAAACATAAAAAATACATTTAAAAAAATGCCTGAAAAAAAAATGATTTCTCTATTGAGCTCCATCAGATTCTATCCGAGCAGCCCAGCGCTCTCCAGTGAAGACTAGATTTCCATGGCAACCACCACCAGCGCTGCAGTCTGTAGTGCGGTCCGCTCCCTTTAGCGTTCCGGGCTGGAGTTCCTGGTGCACTACTTTGCAGTCTCGTCAAGGAACAAGAGACAATGAATAATTAGTTCCGTTTTGCGGTGTCCGCTCTGGGCGTGATGCTCAGTAGCTCATCCCGGGCCCCTGCTGGAGTCGGTGTGCCGTTACACAGAGGTCCTGGTGCCAGGTTAGGAGCGGGCCTGGTGGGAAGGAAATGAGAGGAGACACGTGAGGAGGAGTGCGGGTTATATGGAGGAGGCTGTGTAGGCCCCTGGAGCACCTTCAGCAGTCTGTACACACTGGCCGGCTGGAGCTATGTATATATATAATATATATATATATATATATATATATATATATATATATATATATATATATATATATATATATATAGCCTGTCCTGGTGACTACAGCTGCTTGTCTCATAGTGCACACGTACATATAGCTACTAGGATCACTTCTGGTTCATCTCCTGAAGATATAGGGCAGTGTTTCCCAACCAGGGTGACTCCAGGTGTTGCAAAACTACAACTCCCAGCATGCCAAAGGCTGTCCGGATATGCTGGAAGTTGTAGTTTTGCAATACACCCTGATTGGTAAAAACGCTGACATAGGGATTCATAAGAAAGCAGAATACAAATAAACGTTCACTGGCTCTCTAGCTGGTGCAGAACTACAACTCCCACTAGTCTTCAGCTGTATGCATGATGGGTGCTGTGGTTTTGCGTTAGCTGGAATTACAGCCCAGTTCCTCTTCTGACATGTGATATAGGCCTGTCAGTACATGACTAGGGGGCTCAGAAAGTAAATGTACTCCTTTATTTATATCCTGGTATAGATGATGCCTGATATACAGTAGTCCCTCAAGTTACAATATTAATTGGTTCTGTTACAGCCATTGTATGCTGAAACCATTGTATGTTGAGACCAGAACTCTATGGAAACCTGGTAATTGGTTCTGAAGCTCCACAATGTCATCCAAAAATAGGAAAAAGTGAGGATTAAAGATAAATAAGTAGATAACTAATATAGATAAAGCAAATCCTTACATATAAAAGTAAGAAAGAGCTGCTGGGAGCTGTAAATCACTGTCTATTTCAGTGTTTTCCAACCAGGGTGCCTCCAGCTGTTGCAAAACTACAACTCCCAGCATGCCCGGACAGCCAAAGGCTGTCCGGGCATGCTGGGAGTTGTAGTTTTGCAACAGCAGGAGGTGCCCTCGTTGGGAAATACTGGTCTATGTAGAGGACAGGAGCTTCTTCAGGGTCCTGTACAGTACACACAGTGTCCTAAAAAGTAAAATGGAGCCGCCCTTACTTTGTGTCCAAAGGAGCAGCTAACCATGCCATGGGTTAAAAGTAGTAAAGAACATGTACTGTAGTACCTCCCTTTACTGAAGGGGGCTCTACCAGACAGCCAGTCAGTGCATGCACTTCAGTAATACAGGGGTTTTTATCAGTGAATTCCCATTCTGATTGGTCGGTTCTTTCAGCCATTGACCTGTTTTGCAAATTCCATAGCATTGTATGTTGAGTCTGGTTTCAAGTTACAATGGTCCAAAAAAGACCATTGTATGTTTTAAATATTGTATGTTGAGGCCATTGTAAGGTGAGGGATCACTGTACACAGTGACTGACTGCAATAGTCACATGGCAAGTGATGTACTTACTGGCATCACCAGCAATGCCACTGGGTGTAGTGGTCACAAAGTGTATCATTGCTCCCAGGATTATGGAAAAACTTTTATTGGCATTGTTTTTCTGTACCTCTGACTCTTTCATTGTCTCGAACAACATGTAACACAATCCTGCTATTATAAATGCCCCTGTTTATTGGAGTTCCACCACACTACTCTACATTTCACAATATTCAGCACGTACAGGGGAAAACGGTTCACGGACAATCCCTCACGAATAAGAAGATCTCTTGTTTTAGGGTCTGTCTTTATTTTCTTGTAGTTAATTATTTCAATTGAACACATATATATACAGACATGACAAGCTGCAGTCTTTGCCTTTGTCCAACTCTCTCAGCCATGGACGCAATGGCGTTTCGGGGGCAGGCCCCCTTAGTCATGCGTACCAGGTGTGGGAGGATTAATTACCTATCCGTTACCAACTTATTCCCATGCAGTAAAAAACATACAAAATAACACATGAGATTAGAAAAAATAATACACAGTTTTAGCAGAAGGGTTAAAGGGGTATCTTGCCCCTAGACATCTTATCCCCTATCCAAAGGATAGGGGATAAGATGTCAGATTGCCGGGGGCCCGCTACTGGGGACCCCGGGGATCGCTGCTGCAGCACCCCGCTATCATTACTGCGCAGAGCGATATTGCTCTGCACGTAATGACAGGCAATACAGGGGCCGGAGCATCGTTACGTCACGGCTCCGCCCCTCGTGATGTCACGGCCCGCCCCCGTCAATACAAGTCTATGGGAGGGGGCAGCCGCGATCCCCGGGGTCCCCAGCAGCGGGACCGCGGCGATCTAACATCTTATCCCCTATTCTTTGGATAGGGGATAAGATGCCAGGGGTGGAGTACCCCTTTAAAGGGGTACTCCACTGGCCAGCGTTCTGAACATTTAGTTCTGATGTAATGAAGAAAACTGTGTCCCTGTAGCGGAATGTGACCCTTCACCCAGGGACATCCTTTTCTGCTTTATAGCCGGCTCCCTCTCCCTCTCTAACTCCTTTTTCCTTTAAAGGGGTACTCTGGTGGAAAACTTTTTTTTTTAATCAACTGGTGCCAAAAAGTTAAACAGATTTGTAAATTACTTCTATTAAAAAATCTTAATCCTTCTAGTATTTATTAGCTGCTGAATACTACACAGGAAATTATTTTCTTTTTGGAACACAGAGCTCTCTGCTGACATCATGACCACAGTGCTCTCTGCTGACATCTCTGTCCATTTTAGGAACTGTCCAGAGCAGCATATGTTTTCTATGGGGATTTTCTCCTACTCTGGACAGCTCTTAAAATGGACAGAGATGTCAGCAGAGAGCACAGTGGTCATGATGTCACCAGAGAGCTCTGTGTTCCAAAAAGAAAATAATTTCCTCTATAGTATTCATCAGCTAATAAGTACTGGAAGGATTTAGATTTTTTAATAGAAGTAATTTACAAATCTGTTTAACTTTCTGGCACCAGTTGATTAAAAAATAAAGTTTTCCACTGGAGTACCCCTTTAAAGGAGTACTCTAGTGCAGAGTATTCCTGCTCCGTTCTGCCCGGGCTGCAAAATAAATTAAAATGAACCATCACTCACCTCCCTGGGTTCCCGCGGAGCTCCGCTACAGCTGTTCGGTCCTCCGGTCCATCCTCTTCATACTTCCGGGTGTAACGAAGCGTCACATGGCGCTCAGCCTATCGCCGGCCGCCGCAATGTTCTGCCTCGGCCGGCGATAGGCTGAGCGCCATGTGACGCTTCGTTACACCCGGAAGTATGAAGGAGATGCACCGGAGGACCGATCAGCTGTAGTGACGCTCCGCGGGAACCCAGGGAGGTGAGTGATGGTTCATTTTCATTTATTTTGCAGCCCGGGCAGAACGGAGCAGGAGTGGTCTGCACCAGAGTCCTCCTTTAAGGTAGGTATTACAAATAACATTTAAAGTTACATATTTTATTAAGTCCCATAGGGACAATGCTATTAAGCTCAGTAATCCAATAGCACTCCCTTTGTAATAGACACTTTTTATTTAGACCCTCATTTATTGCTTCTGGAACCTATTCTAAGATTAACCATTTAAGTTCGGTAATGAAATGCCCATAGTCACAGAAATGTCTTGCCACAGTGGTCTCACCATGTGCCGATGTTGTTGTAATGTCGGATTTAAAAAAAAAAAAAATGTAAACACAGTTATGTTTCGTTATTTTGATTTTATTAGGACGCAATGTCTGCCCATGTAAATATCTAACCCACAGGGGCATTTTAATAAGTAAATTAAATTCTTCATGGAACATGTCTAAAAACCTTTTAAGGGAATATTATATCCTTTTGAAGGAGGACTATTCTGGTCACCTTTGATTATACTACTGCATTGGCTGCAATTCAAACACGGGAAAGTACCCTGGCGTTGTGCAGCTAAAAATGTTTGTCGACTAATTTAAAAAAAAAAAAAAGAGACATCACTTCTGATCAACTTGTCTCCAATTGATTAACCCTTTTATATAGGAACATTTTTTTATCAGATTTTAAAGTATGCCAGTTACGTAAAAATGACACATTTAATCATGGCTATTTTGTCATAATACCCTGTATATAAGATACAATTATTTAGATCTTTTTTGTACTTTGATCAAATTTTTTTTGAAGATTCTGCTGCAACTCTGTTTTACTTATTTTCTCCTTTTGTGCATGTATTTTCTTTGGATTATATCCCTTTTCTATAATTTTTTAGTTTTTTTTTTTGGTACTCTTCATCATTGCTTCATCATTGCTAGTGATCAGTTTGCTAGGGAGATCTTTAAATGTAGACATGGAAACTTTTTTTTTTTTAGTCAAACATGTTATTTACATCAGTAGGTTTAGCAAATAAAGTGGTAACAAAACCAGTAGATTATTTTTGTATTTCAACACCCAAACAAATAACCATTTTTTTTAATAATAGGTAAGGGAGAACTATCATGTTTTTCATTCAAATCTTCCACAAATTTAAGAAGAGATTTTTCATCCTTCTTCCATATGATGAACACATCGTCCATGTAACATAGCCACGAGGATGGTGCAGTCACGGGATCAGAGAAAACAAATTGATCTTCAAACCATGTCATAAATGTGTTGGTGACACTAGGGGCTACTGAAGACCCTATAGATACACCATAGGTCTGTAAATAATACTGTTGATCAAATCTAAAATTAACTTTTAGTAAGTGCCAAATCAAGTAAACCCATAAGTAATGCAATTATCTAATTATCCAACTGAGCATTAGTAGATAACAATTCACGAATACAATTCATTCCCTGTTCATGGAAAATATTTGTGTACGGACTTTGAACGTCCAAAGTACACAAAAATTCCACATCATGACATTAATTCGTCACTGCTTGGATAAAAGTGTCCAAGTAGTTTGTCTCCTAAAAAAATGAAAATGTAGCATTTTTTACAGCAATCTTCAAGCTAGATACATAATGATATAGATTTATAGTTTGGTCATGGCGAACGTGACAATACCAATGTTTTTTATGTATCATTATATTTTTATACTGACTGAGCTTGCTACTTTTGTCATTACTTTTACAGATTTTGCCATTTTTTTTAAATTATTTTTTTACCTTTTTACTTCAGATGCAAAATGATGAAGAACTGGGGTATGATAGGTGGGATTGCAGCAGCTCTGGCAGCTGGAATATATGTTCTGTGGGGACCAATCACAGACAGAAGAAAGCGCAAAAAAGGTAAGAAATTAATATGTACCCAACCAGCAGTTATTATACATTATTGATTCCACATAATAACAGTAATAAGTGTATGTACTGTGGTGCTATTAATCCCTTATAGGCCATAATCCCCTGAGAGGGCTTTCACACCATGTTTTCAGCCTTCGGCTGCCGGACTGGCGCTGAAATCCATTGACTTTAATGAGCCGGCCCGGAGTCATTGTTTGACTCCGGTCGGCTCATTTCTGCCCGTATCCGGTTTCGGGACCGGTCCTAAAACCGTAGTATACTAACATTTTTAGGTCCTGTCAGAAAACCAGATACGGGTCAAAAATGAGCCGACCGAAATCAAACGGTGACTCCGGTCGGCTCATTAAAGTCAGTGGATTTCTGTGCCGATTCGGGTGGGATATGGGAGCACATGGCTCATTCAAACAGCTTCCTTCCAGTTGATAGCCTGTGTGATTCCTAACATGTTTTTAAATCACTTCATTTACCAAAAATAACTCTTTACCCCGGAAAAAATCAGCTCTACAGTCTTTCTTTGCTGCAAATCTGCTGTTAACTGCATTTTATAAGGTTAAAAATGTCTCTAGTAACAGCCTCAGCTAGATGAAAAACAGGAAATGGGGGCAGGGCATGTGCTTTATGCTGAAGAGAGGAGCAAGGCTGTGCACCTGCATTGGTGAGTGTCCAAAAGATCTGCACTGTCTTTGCAAGGCAAATCAAGGCTTCCCTCTCATTTCAGAAGCAGTAGGAGTGCTCAGTTTACCTTTTTGTGCTGTACCGCTGCTCTTTACTTCCTTACTGCTTTCAGTATCTTGCAAACCCAATGGATTGGTAACCTATTTTCTTTGCCATATGCCATCTATAGTAGTGTACTGTAAATCATCCCCCAGCACAGTGCCAGCCATACACTGCTGGGAAACCCTTTCCTTGGGTTGCAGCTGCATCAATAACCCCTCCTCCCTCCACATTCTATGTATAGAGTGTAAATCGTCAGCACAATGCAAGCCTTTTCAGTGCACTCTCACCATGGTATGTATGTGATCTGTAGTGCCTTTGCTTCTATTGGCTAAAGATGTAAGGGAGGAAGTTCTGTGTGTGTACTTCTAACAAACAACTCAGCTCTGGTCCTGCTCCTTGAAATGTAGAGTATAAAAAATAGCTGTGCACCATGGGGGGCTCAGTAACAACATGGAGTGCGCTAAAATCACCATGTCACTTCTAAGGGTTATTCTAACATGCTTGGTTTAAAGAGTACCTGTCATCAAAACATATTTTCTGAACTAACTCAGATTATATTCCCTAACTACTCCAAACACTCCTCCTGCCCTTTAATTTTTTTTTTTTTACAAGCTTTAAAAAGCTCTGTATCACACCTTTCCCCTTGCTCACATTATGTGAGCTCCCGGCATTAGAAAGTGGGCATTCCCCAGTAGGGGCGATGTTACTGAAGCCTGCAAGAGCTGTGCCTCGCCATGCCTGCATGCACTTCCTGAGTTTGGTCTCCTGCCAGGCCGGGAGGAGACCAAACTAACTGTTTGGCTTGTGACAGGGAACAGAACAGAGCCACCTAGTGGCCGTTTTTTCAGTTACATTAAAAACATATAAAGGTTGAGAATTTTTACAGCAAGTAATTGGCAAAATGTCTTATTACATAAGGAACAATATATTAAAAGTTTAGTTTGGTGACAGGTACTCTTTAAAGAAAAAAATGATAGGTATGCTTTTAGTATCCAGGGACACAATCAAGATTTCTTATTTGACAATTTTTGTAGTTTTGGATTCCATCATATAGACATGTATCATTGTATGTGTATGAAATATTTGTTTACACCTTTTTTTGTGTGCTGGTAATGTGTATGTCCACCAAATTTATTAAATGGTTGCAGAGCATTTGATACATTTTGTGCAGATACACATGGAATTTCTCTGGTTAATACGTTGCACAACATTTTGCGCTGCACATAAATTCGCCAATTTTCTACACATGCACCAAAAAGCTAAGCCAAGCCTGGGCTGGTGTATTCTTGCAACTTTTTGGAAGTGTTTGCGCCAAAATTTTTGACTTTTCAGAAAAGTCGCAGTTGATAAATACTAGGGATCGACCGATATTGATTTTTTAGGGCAAATACCGATAATCTGTGGACTTTAAGGCCGATAGCCGATAATTTTATACCGATATTCTGGTATAAGTTATCGGCTATTTCAGCACCGCCGTCGCCAGCCCCCCCCCTGCCTACTTCTCTCCCCCTGCTGGTCCTTAGTCCATCCTCTGCTGCCCCATTACCTCCCCCATCCCCAGTTTTATAATTACCTATTTCGAGGGTCCGCGCTACTACTGGCTCCAGCAGTGTCCTGAGCTGTCACTGTGCGCACTGACGGTGACGTCGCGTTGAGGACGTCACTCATCATTGTGCAGCGTAACTCAGGACGCCGCAGGAGCCAGAAGTAGCGAGGGCCCCAGAAACAGGTAATTATAAAACCGGGGATGGGGGAGGCAATGGGGCAGCGGCGGTCTCTGGCCGAGGCGGTGCGGTGTGGGGAGCAGGGCATTATCGGATTATCGGCAAGGTAATTGCCGATACCGATAACGTCCAAAATCGTGAATATCGGCCTATATTATCGGCCAAACCGATAATCGGTTGATCCCTAATAAATACATGACCACTGTATAATGAAAATGATAAATGGTGTACTGCAAGTCAACATTGTGAAGAATGTCTACTTGAAAAGTCGCAAAAAAAAGTCAGAACCCCCCCCCCCCCCCCCCCCCCACTGTACCTAAACTGCACCAAATATAGACAACAAAACAGCTCTAAATGCAATGATAAATATGCCTGTGTTCTCTTCACTAGGTCTTGTACTGGGTCTCCTGAATCTGGGCAACACTTGTTTTATGAACTCCTTGCTGCAAAGTTTATCTGCCTGTCCATCTTTTATTCATTGGTTGGAAGAATTCACATCACAGTACCAACTTGAACAGAAGGATACAGCAGATAAGTACCTGTCGGTTACTCTGCTGCAGCTTTTAAAAGGTCATATTAAAAATTAAAAGCTTAATAATTATTTACGAGACTTGTATGTTTAAAGAGACTATGTCAGGTTTTCAGGGCTTCACACACTAGCAACGGGGGCTGACCGGTGAGGAGAACAGTGTTCCGACGCTATTCTCAGCAGAGAGAAAAATAAAAGAACTTTTCATGGATTATGCTGTGGTGAGGGGTGATGTACAGTCACACTTTCCGCACAAACTCCTGCCAGTCAGGCGTGATTGACAGCCTGAGGGTGTGGCTTCTCCCTGCACTCAGGCTGTCAATCAAGCCTATGTTCAAAGTGTTTGAATGTCACTTACCTCATCTTTTAGGTCAACAATAGTGACATATTATGGTCACAACACTTGACCAGACTCTGCATGAATTATAAATTAAATGTTACGTTTATATGGTAATCTTATGAGAATGTATATATATATGACTAAATAGCCAAATAGGTGTTACCAGTTAGGAGTGCCCCTCCACTGCCTTAAAGGGGTATTCCAGTGGAAATGTTTTTTTCCTCTATCGGCTCCATTGGGGGGACACAGACCTTTGGTATATGCTGCTGTCACTAGGAGGCTTGACACTATGGCAACAAGAAAATTCAGCCCCTCCCAGCAGGATATAGCAGCCTACAGGCATCTGAGCAAATCAGTTTTAGCTTAGTGTTTTAAGGAGGCAGATGCTGGTCTGGGTTCTCCCCAGACCAGGTCTCACATTTTTTGTTTTCTAAGTTTAGGGACGTTTAGATTTTTATCTCCTATTTCTTTTCTGGGATGTACTGTCAACCCCCTCTCGCCAACGGTCAGCGCCTGGGGTTGTACCTCATGGATCCGGGTCCCCCTACCTCCCTGCTCGTCTCGCTGTTACAGCCTGGCATGATGCAGGTGACAAAAGCTGACTGAAGACTTAATTAGGTAAGTTCTTCGGACTGAGGTGAGTATTTTCCCCCCCTTTTTCTCACAGGTTAGGGGACTTGCAACCTCTGGAGACCCCTAGTTTTGGCCCACTCTTTATTCACCTGGGCAGTTCTTTCACTGATGGGGGCCTGGTCAGGAGGGTCCTTTACTAAGGGATTGGGGGTTATGCAGTGGTGTAGGACTGTCTAGTGCCTTGGTCTTTACAGACGCCGGCATTTTTTCCCCCAACTCCTTCCCTCAGCAGCCGCTGCTGCCGACTTTCACTTCATGCGAGTGCTGTCTCAGCCCGACCGCAGCTCGCTCCCCTGACACAGTTCTTCCGTCGGCAGCGTGGAGAGCTGCCGGCGGTGTGTGTTTGCGGGCACCATTATCCCGACATGCGGCCGCGGGCTCTGTATGGACTTTAGCTCCGCCCACCGGCGGCCAGCAAGGATTTCTTCCTAGCGCGCGAATTCCTCACCAATTAGGGGTTTCTCAGGTTCAATCAGAGCCGCTTTTGTTTCTTCACAGCCCCCTCTGTTCATTGGCCATACATTCCCAGCCCCTCCCCTCTCTCTCCCTCTCTCAGCTGCACTGAAGTTCTCCTCACAGCAGCTGCGCTGTTGGGGACACAGACACTGGGTGAGACTGTTTCATTTTACTATGTCCGAGCCCAGGCCTGTTCCTCTGCAAAGATTTACTACCGTACCTGGCGGTCTTATTTTCGTTGGTGTGAAGCTCAGTCTTTTTCTCCGGTCGTGTTTTCCTTTCCCCGACTCCTTTCCTTTTTGCAGTCGGGGCTGGAACAAGGGTTGGCTGTCAGCTCCCTTAAGGGTCAAGTTTTGGCCCTTTCCATTCTTTTTCAACTTCCTCTGGCGTCTAATTCTCATGTCCGGACCTTTCTTCAGGGAGTGGCACACGCTGCCCCTCCTTATCAGTCACCTTCTCCCCCTTGGGACTTAAACTTGGTCCTAGGTGTCCTGCAAGGCGCTCCTTTTGAACCTCTCAGGGACATTCCTCTTTGCCTCCTTTCCTGGAAGGTGGCGTTCCTTATTGCTATTACCTCTATTAGGAGGGTGTCAGAGCTGGCAGCTCTCTCCTGCCGTTCTCCCTTCTTGATTGTCCACCAGGACAAAGTTGTTTTCCGTCCAGGTCCGTCCTTCTTACCTAAGGTGGTTTCGGTCTTTCATCTCAATGAGGACATCGTCCTACCGTCCTTTTGTCCCGCCCCTTCTCATCCCAAGGAACGTTTGCTCCACCAACTTGATGTGGTGAGGGTTGTTAGGACCTATCTCTCAGTCACTTCTTCCTTTCGGCATTGTGACTCCTTTTTTGTTCTTATAGAAGGTCGTCGTAAAGGACAATCTGCTTCTAAGGTCACCATTTCTCGGTGGATCCGATCTGCTATTTCGGAAGCTTACCGCTGCAAGGGGAAGATCCCACCCTTCAGGGTTTTGGCTCATTCCACCCGTTCTGTCGGGGCATCCTGGGCCCTCCGCAACAAGGCGGTCTTTGCACGTTTTCACCAGGTTCTACCAGGTTCATACCTTTGCATCAGCTGATGCTAGTCTGGGCCGTAAGGTGTTGCAGGTGGCGGTGGTACATCCCATGGTCTGTGTCCACCAATAGAGCCGATAGAGAAAAGGAGATTTTTATGCTTACCGTAAAAGCTCTCTCGAAGGATCCATTGGGGGACACAGCTTCCACCCTTTTTCTGGTGTTCCTATTTCAGTTATCTGTCCGAGGGTGTGTTCAGTTACTTTTTATTCTGGTTTCTCGGACATTTCGTGTTTTTTTTCCTGACCTGTCGGTCTTCTATTGCTCTGGGACTAAAACTGATTAGCTCAGATGCCTGTGGGCGGGTATACCCTGCTGGGAGGGGCCGACTTTTCTTGTTGCCATAGTGTCAAGCCTCCTAGAGACAGCAGCATATACCCATGGTCTGTGTCCCCAATGGATCCTTCGAGAAAGAGAGAGATTTTACGGTAAGCATAAAAATCTCCTTTTTTTAAATCAAGTTAAACAGATTTGTAAATGACTTCTATTAAAAAATATTTACCCTTCCAGTACTTTTTAGCAGCTGTATGCTACAGAGGAAATTCTTTTCTTTTTGAATTTCTTTTTTGTCTTGTCCACAGTGCTCTCTGCAGACACCTCTGTCCGTGTCAGGAACTGTCCAGAGCAGCATAGGTTTGCGATGGAGATTTTTTAATAGAAGTCATTTACAGAACTGTTTAACTTTCTGGCACCAGGTTGATTTAAAAAAAAAATTCCACCGGAGTACCCCTTTAAACAGTCATCTTTGATTGGATAGTGTCAGACAGTGCAGGAATGTGTCCCTATCTGGTAACACCCAATTGGCTATTTAGTCATACATTGCTAGTAACAACTCTGGAACAGCAAAACAGAGAGCTAGAACAAAAGATGTTCCAGAATTGTTATTTTATGGAGTATGCATGTTCCTACTAAGACCGACATGTCAGGAGAGGCTACAGGTCCTTTTTTAAACTTGCCCTACATAAAGGTTTTGGTTTAGTGCCATAAGATAATATGACCGCTAATGCCAAATCAGTCTCTGCCATAATCTGGGGCCTAATCTATATCTGCCATTGGTCATTATTATTTTTCTCTGTCCAAAATCTCTAATTCAGGGGGAATCTTAACCATATACACTAAAAAGATTTTCGTTATTTTATTTATTTTTGTGACTATAGCATTATCAAACCAGGAGCCTGCAGAAGATGAGGTGTTAGATGCCAGTCCTCTCCTAGATGTCCTAAGAACATACAGGTGGCAAATCTCTTCTTTTGAAGAGCAGGTTAGTAAATGTCTGATACCCTTATGTGCCATTATTGTGATATTTGCTTATTTTTACTTGCTAATTAGTTGAAATTATATATACTTGGTTTTCATAACTTATTTAAATTGTATTGGGATCCACTTGTTCTCCATCACATGTAGCTAAACAACGTGCGCCAGTGTAACTAAACTAGCATATATTGGAGTCTACTGCATCCGATCAGACCTTACACAGAACTTAAGGAAACCTCTGACCATGCTGTTTTGTGGTTATGCTCTACTTTTCTGAAAAATCCACTAAAAATAATACTTTTGCCTAAACAAAACCATGACAGGTTGCCTAAATGTGCTTTCTTATTTTGCAGGATGCCCATGAGTTGTTTCATGTGTTGACCTCCTCATTGGAAGATGAGAGAGATCATCAACCTCATGTAACACATCTGTTTGACGTTAATACCTTAGAAGTAAGGGTTTCCTTTTTTAATGTACAGTAGTTGTTAGCGTGTTGTTTGTAGTGATAAAACCTTAATTACAATTGAACATGTTTAATCAGTAGTAAAATATAGTCTATCCTACATTACCCTAAATTTATTGTTATTTCTGTCTTTCATAAAAATTCTAAGTTATACTCACCTGCCCCAATCCCCTACCATGTCTGCTTCGATGGTGTGCGGTCAGCTGAGCAATAATTCTTGCTTTTGTTTCAACACTCAGGAAGTGCCTGCTCAGGCAATCACTGGTCATGGTGGTGACCCTACTTGACAGGTTATTGGGGGAGCAGGCACTTTCTGTGTGTCAAGACAAAGGCAGGAAGTGCTGCTTAGCCCAGACAAGGCATTGTCTGGACAGACGTGGCAGAGAATCAGAACAGGTTAGTATAACTATTTTTTCACTTTTATACCAGTCCATGCCAGTACACAAGAATTTTGTGGACTCGGACAACCCCTGTAATAAACAAGCTTTTATAACAGATACATTATGATTTTGTAACATCATTTTTTTGTGGAATATTGTTTGTTTTCATAACAGCTTCCTCAGAGCACTGACAGGCAAATTCACTGCAGAACCCAAGGTATGTTCTGGCACACATCTGTGCCAAAATAATGTTTGTCCATTGTGATGAAAAATAGGAATCTTTAGTGTTTCATTAGTTTTTGAATAATATTAAATAAAGCAATTAAGTTGTAAGTACCTAATGAAAGTAATAGGTTTGCTTTGTAGGGGTGTTAAACCCCATTCCTAGGCAGTGGAAATCTCAACACCCTTTTCATGGAAGACTAACCAGTAACATGATATGCAAGCACTGTCAGCACCAGGTAGGACTATATTTCCTTTTTATTTGAAACCTGATAGTTATCACATTTAAATGCCCTTTTAGAAGGACCAATAGGCTTCTGATAAAGAGTGCCAATCTCTGTGATCTGCACTTGTTTGTTGAGCCTTCAAAAGGTCAGCTATGTGGCTGGGCCTCACGAACGATACAGTAATCTTCATTTCATTGTTATGGGCCGCACATCCCCTCTTTGCAATGGGCCATGTGTATAATAAACACTTACATTGATGTGATCTAAGGTGATACAAGTGCAGTTGTGCACCTACGTTGGAGTGGAGGACCTACACCTATGGATCACAATGTGGTTTCACAACTGTGGTGGATGTAAACAATGACATTAGCTAACCCTCAAAACTGATGTAAAATTGAGACATTAGCCAGTATATCCTTATATGAAGGACACACTTGAGCCCGCACACCAACGCCAAGGTTTCTCAAATGGTGCGAGTCCTATCAACTAACCTGGCCAGATAAATAAAACCAGGAACCAAATTACGGCAGCCTCAGTCGTCTCCAGTGTGGACTGGGCACACATACAATGGGAGGGAGTAGACAGCTACAAGCCCCACCCTGGTTGGTTCATTTATAGCAGGACTCACAGGTGAAACCCTAATGCTACCCAGCAAGATAAAAGGGTGCATTAGTATCAGCCTTAAGCAAAGACATAACGGCTTATATTTGCATGAACATGGTTTTATAGCATGTGTATAATAACTCTTTATTTATACAGCACACACAGATTCCGCAGCACTATACACTCAAATTGGTCCCTGTCCCCATTGGGGCTCAAACCTATCAGTACGTTTTGAATTGTGGGAGGAAACTAGAGTACCCGGAGGAAACCCACGCAAACACAGAGAGAACATACAAGCTCTTTGCAGATGGTGTCTTTGTTGGAATTGGAACTCAGGACCCCAGCGCTGCAAGGCAACAGTGATAGCCACTGAGCCACCATGCTGCCCATCCACTGACATGATTTTCTTGGCTGCACAAAAGATGCAATTAAAGGGGAACTCCGGTGGAAATTATTTTTCTTTTGACAAATCAACTGGTGCCCGAAAGTTAAACAGATTTGTAAATTACTTCTATTTAAAAATCTTAACCCTTCTAGTACTTATCAGCTGCTGTATACTACAGATATACTACAGAGAAATTTGTGAAGTTCTTTTCAGTCTGACAACAGTGCTCTCTGCTGACACCTCTGTCCGTGTCAGGACTGTCCAGAACAGGAGGTTTTCTATGGGGATTTGCTTCTAATCTGGGCAGTTCCTGACACGGACAGAGGTGTCAACAGATAGCACTGTTGTCAGGCAGAAAAGAAATTCACAAATTTCTCTGTTTTATATAGCAGCTAATATGTACTAGAAGGATTAAGATTTTTTTAATAGAATTAATTTACAAATCTGTTTAACTTTCTGTCACCAGTTGATTTGTCAAAAAAAAAAATTTCCACCGGAGTTCCCCTTTAAGGGTGGGTTCACACTACGTTTGTAGTGTACAGTTGCTGGATCCGGTTGGGAGGGTCGAAAACCGGCCGCTCCCGTATCCCAGCCGGATCCAGCCCGAACCCCATTCATTTCAATGAGCCGACCGGAGTCAAACGCTGACTCCGGTTGTCTCATTTTTCCCTGTATACGGTTTTCTGACCGGACCAAAAAACGTGGTGTACCACGGTTTAAGGTCCGGTCAGAAAACCGTATACGGGGCAAATATGAGACAACCGGAGTCAGCGTTTGACTCCGGTCGGCTCATTGAAATGAATAGGGTTCAGGCTGGATCCGGCTGGGATACGGGAGTGGCCGTTTTTCGCCCCTCCTAATCGGATCCAGCAACCATACACTACAAACGTAGTGTGAACCCACCCTAACAAACAAACTAGCGTTTACTCATTCGTCGACTGGCCCCTTTACAAACACAGATTATCCGGTATGAGCATTCCATACTATGTAATCTGAGGGCTTACAATGGCTCTTGGTCTGCTATTATAGTACACCTGTTAGGCTGAAGTAGAGGCAAGATCTAATGGGCTGCCTGCCACTTCTACACTGACAAGCATTGTAAACTGCAATTTTTGGACTTGAATATTCAAGTTTGCTGGTATAATTTTTTTTTTATATAAAAAGGTTCTAGAAGAGAAAAAAAAAATATTGTTCCCTTGTCACGTCCTTCAATACTGTAATAAAAAGAAAAGAAAAAAAGCAATACATAATTTAGCAAATTGTACAAATGAAAACGTTAACCCCTTCTGCAAGAATAAGCCCTCACAGGGTCCTGAAAAGAAAATGATTGTTTTTGATTGTATTCATCTATTGGCATAAAATGAATGTATTGTATGTATGTACGCACCCCGAAAATTGTGCCATTTAGAAAAAAAAAAAAAAAAACGATACTGATACATTAACCCTTTAAGGACCAGGCCCATTTTGTCATTAAGGACCAGACCAATTTTATTTTTGCATTTTCGTTTTTTCCTTTTCACCTTCTAAAAATCATAACTCTTTTATATTTCCATCCACAGACCCATATGAGGGCTTGTTTTTTGGATCACCAATTTTACTTTGTAATGACATCACTCATTTTACCATACAATGTACGGTGCATCCCAAATTTTTTTTATCTCAATCGGCTCCATTGGTGGACACAGACCGTGGTTGTATGCTGCTGTCTCTAGGAGGTGTGACACTATGGTAATAAAAAAAAGTCAGCTCCCCCCAGCAGGATATACCCGCCTTCAGGCCCTGAGCTAATCAGTTTAACCCCTTAAGGACCGGGGTTTTTCAGTTTTTTGCTCCTTGCCTTTAAAAAATCATAACTCTTTAAATTTTGCACCTACAAATCCATATGATGGCTTATTTTTTGCGCCACCAATTCTACTTTGTAATGACGTCAGTCATTTTGCTCAAAAATCTACAGTGAAACGGAAAAAAATCATTGTGCGACAAAATTGAAAAAAAAACGCTGTTTTGTAACTTTTTGGGGCTTCCGTTTCTACGTAGTAAATTTTTCGGTAAAAATGACACCTTATCTTTATTCTGTAGGTCCATACGATTAAAATGATACCCTACTTATATAGGTTAATTTTGTCGGACTTCTGGAAAAAATCATAACTACAAGAAGGAAAATTAATACGTTTAAAATTGTCATCTTCTGACCCCTATAACTTTTTTATTTTTCCGTGTATGGGGCAGTATGAGGGCTAATTTTTTGCGCCGTGATCTGAAGTTTTTAACTGTACCATTTTTGCATTGATAGGACTTATTGATCGCTTTTTATTTATTTTTAAATTATATAAAAAGTGACCAAAAATGCACTATTTTGGACTTTGGAATTTTTTTGCGCGCACGCCATTGACCGAGCGGTTTAATTAATGATATATTTTTGTAATTCGGACATTTCCGCACGCGGTGATACCATATATGTTTATTTTTATTTACACTGTTTTTTTTTTTTTTTTTTATTGGAAAAGGGGGATGATTCAAACTTTTAATAGGGGAGGAGTTAAATGATCTTTATTCACTTTTTTTTCCACTTTTTTTTTGCAGTGTTATAGATCCCATAGGGACCTATAACACTGCACACACTGATCTTCATCATTGATCACTGGTTTCTCATAGGAAACCAGTGATCGACGATTCTGCCGCATGACTGCTCATGCCTGGATCTCAGGCACTGAGCAGTCATTCGGCGATTGGACAGCGAGGAGGCAGGTAGGGGCCCTCCCGCTGTCCTGTAAGCTGTTCGGGATGCCGCGATTTCGCCGCGGCTATCCCGAACAGCCCACTGAGCTAGCCGGCAACTTTTGCTTTCGGTTTTAGCTGCACGGCTCAGTTCTGAGCGCGCGGCTAAAGGGTTAAGAGCGCGCGGCACCGCGATTGGCGCTGCGCGCTATTAGAGGCGGGTCCCGGCTTCACTATGACGCCGGGCCCGCCGTGATATGATGCGGGGGTTACCGTGTAACCCCGCGTTATATCAGGAGAGCAGGACCAAGGACGTACCGGTACGTCCTTGGTCCTTAAGGGGTTAAGCTTAGTGTCTGAAGGAGGTGGGCATGGTCTGGAATTCTCCAGACCAGGTCTTCTGATTTTTTATTTTCCTAGTATAGGGACGTGTTAGTTTTTTTGTTATTCCTTTTTCTTTTCTGTTTTCAGGTGGGGACTCAAGGACTCCGGTTCCCTGTTTCCCCATTGCGAGTAAGGGGGCACAGACATTGCGTATATGCGCTGTTCACCCCCCCCTCGCCTACGGTCAGCGCCTGGGTTGGTACCTCAGGGGTCCGGGTCCCCCTATTTCCCTGCTCGCCTTGCTCGTGCATAGCAGCCAAGCGTGATGCAGGTAACTAAGCTGACTGAAGACTTCACTGAAGACTCCATTAGGTAAGTTCTTCTGACTGAGGTAAGTACTTCCCCCCCCCCCCCCCCCTTTTTCTCCTCAGGTGCGGACCTGCAACTTCTGGAGACCCCCTGTTTTGGCCCACCTTTTAAGGTTATGAGGCTGGCTTACTGGGGATGGGCTTTTATTCTGGTCCTTTATTCTAGGGGAGCAGTGGCATCTGAGGGGGCATATGTTTTTCACTAGTGTGTGTGTGTGTGTGTGGTTACAGTGTTTAGACTGCAGCGCCTTATATGTGGCTGACAGCCGCGGTGCTGGTACGGGCCGGGCGCTCTCCGTGCCGGCTTACTTTCGTTTTCTCCCCCAGCGCCTTATATGCGGCTGACTGCCGCGGCGCGGGTTTGGGCCGGGCGCTCTCTGCGCCGGTTTACTTCACTTTCGCCGGCAGTCTCTGCCGGCGTATCGGCCGCCCGCTCTGTTCCCCCGAGAGCATATGCGGCTGACATGTGCGCTCGGGACAAGGAGCGGGCGCCATTACTGCTTCTTCTCGGCCTTCCTTAGCTCCGCTCACAGAGCTGTCGGAGCTCTTCTGAGGCGCCAAATAGCCTCCAATCAGCGCTGTGGGCGAGATTTTCAGTCAGAAGGGGGCCAATTAGTTAGTGCCTCTGCTTCAGGCACGCCCCCCTCTGCTATTGGCTGGCCTGTTTTCTCACACTAGCCGCACGGAGTCGTTCTCCTCACTGCAGCTGCCAGGGGACACAGACTAGCGGGAGAAAGCTCCTGTCTTTTTTTCTCATAATGTCCGTACCCAGAGCTGTTCCCCCCTCTAAACAGAAACCTGGAACCTCAGTGACTTATTTTGACTGTAAGCACTGTAGTACCAAAATGCCTGGCTCTACTGAGCCCACTTGCCCTGCCTGCTCCACTGCTCCCCCAGACCCCCTGGTACCCCCTGACTTCCTCAGTCGGTCCTCACCCGACCCCGGCGAGTGGTCCCTACATCCAGAGGTCTTTGCGCAACTCTGCGACCTCTGGGGCATTCCTGACGTGGACCTCTTTGCGTCCCGGCACAATCGGAAGATCCTTCCTTTTGTATCCAAGTCCCGGGACCCTCAGGCTCTGGCCATGGACGCCCTAGTGATTCCTTGGGTGGAGTTTGCCCTACCCTATCTGTTCCCTCCCCTTCCGCTCCTTCCCAGAGTGCTGAGGAAGCTCAAAGCAGAGGACGTCCCCGCCATTCTGGTAGCTCCAGATTGGCCCCGAAGGTCGTGGTACGCCGACGTAGTCAGGCTCCTGGACGACGCTCCACTGCGCCTTCCGCTCCGTCCGGACCTGCTCTCTCAGGGTCCTCTTTGCCACCCCAATTTACAGTCGCTGCATTTGACGGCGTGGCAGTTGAGACCGCGGTTTTGAAGGCCCGTGGGTTCTCTTCCCAAGTCATTCACACCATGCTCAGGGCTCGTAAGCCCTCCTCCGCAAGAATTTACCACCGCACTTGCCGGTCTTATTTTCGTTGGTGTGAAGCTCAAGACTTCTCCCCTGTAACCTTCTCGGTTCCCCGTCTTCTCTCCTTTTTGCAGTCGGGGTTGGAACTGGGGTTGTCTCTCAGTTCACTTAAAGGTCAGGTTTCGGTCCTTGCTGTTCTTTTCCAGCGGCCCCTGGCTTCTAATTCTCATGTCCGGACCTTCCTTCAAGGAGTGGCGCACGCGGTTCCTCCTTATCGGTCACCCTCTACCCCTTGGGACTTGAATTTGGTTCTCAGTGCCCTTCAGAGTGCTCCCTTTGAGCCCCTTAGAGAGGTGTCTCTCAGCCTCCTTTCTTGGAATTTGGCGTTTCTTGTTGCTATCACCTCCATCCGGAGGGTGTCTGAATTGGCAGCTCTTTCCTGTCGTTCTCCGTTTCTGGTGATCCACCAGGACAAGGTTGTTTTCCGGCCAGATCCTTCCTTTTTGACTAAGGTGGTTTCTGTTGGGGAATCCTGGGCTCTCCAGAGTAGAGCCTCGGCGTCGCAGATTTGCAAGGCGGCTACCTGGTCGTCTTTGCACACTTTCTCGATGTTTTACCGAGTCCATACTCGGCTGATGCTAGTCTGGGTCGTAAAGTGTTGCAGGCGGCAGTGGATCGGCCGTCTGCCTGACTGTTTATCTGCCCACCCAAGGGATGGCTTTGGTACGTCCCACGGTCTGTGTCCCCCAATGGAGCCGATAGAGAAAAGAAGATTTTTGTTTACTTACCGTAAAATCTCTTTCTCGAAGGATCCATTGGGGGACACAGCTCCCGCCCTTTTTGGGATTTCCTTTGGTTCTCTGTCCGAGGGTGTGTTCAGTTATGTTTTTTCTTCTGGTTTTCGGACAGTTTTGGGTTTTTCTTTGACCTGTTGGTCTCCTCCTATTGCTCTGGAACTTAAACTGATTAGCTCAGGGCCTGAAGGCGGGTATATCCTGCTGGGAGGAGCTAACTTTTTTTATTACCATAGTGTCACACCTCCTAGAGACAGCAGCATACACCAATGGTCTGTGTTTCCCACGGTCTGTGTCCCCCAATGGATCCTTCGAGAAAGAGAGATTTTACGGTAAGTAAACAAAAATCTCCTTTTTATGTGGGAAAATTGAAAAGAAAACTCAATTTAGCAAATTTTGGAAGGTTTTGTTTTCATGCTTTACACGTTATGGTAAAAATGACATGTTTTCTTTATTCTGTTAGTCAATATGATAAAAATTATACCCATGTTACATGCCTTTTTATAATGGCTTTAAAAAAATCTCAAACTATTTTAACAAAATTAGTATGTTTGAAATTGCCCTATTTTGACCACTTATAACGTTCTCATTTTTCCGTATATGCAGAGGTATGAGAGCTCATTTTTTGCACCTTGATCTGTAGTTTTTATCGGTACCACTTTTGCTTATGTTTTACTTTTTGATAATTTTTTTTAATACATTTTCTTTTTTTGAATAAAATGTGACAAAAAAGCAGCACATTTTTTTTTCTTTACCGTTTATGCCGTTCACCATACAGGATAATTAATATTTTGATAGTTCAGACATTTGCGCACGTGGCGATACCAAATATGTAAAATTTTTTAACGTTTTTTGGAGGGGGAAATGGGGAAAACGGATGATTTACAGTTATTGGGGGAGGGGATTTTTCTAATTTTTTTTACTTTTTTTTTTTACACTTTAATAGTCCCCATAGGGGACTATTTATAGTAATCAGTTGATTGCTAATACTGTTCAATGCTATGCATAAGGCATAGCACTTATCATTGTTATTGGCTGTTTTCTGCTCTGGTCTGCTCGATCTCAGACCAGAGCAGAAGACCCCAGGAGACGGCCGGAGGCAGGTGAGGGGACCTCCGGCCGCCATGCTGGATGATCGGATCCCTGCGGCAGCGCTGCGGGCGATCCGATCATCCATTTAAAGCACCGCACTGCGCTATCGCTCCTTTTCTTGAATTTATCTGACCACCATCCTCTCTGCTGACACCTCTGTCCATGTCAGGAACTGTCCAGAGCAGGAGCAAATCCCCATAGCAAACTTATCCTGCTCTGGACAGTTACTGACATGGACAGAGGTGTCAGCAGAGAGCACTGTGGTCAGACAGAAAATAAATTAAAAAAGAAAAGAACTTCCTGTGGAGCATACAGCAGCTGATAAGTACTGGAAGGGTTAAGATTTTTAAATTGAAGTAATTTACAAATCTGTTTAACTTTCTGGCACCAGTTGATTTAAGAATTATTTTTTTCCCACCGGAGTACCACTTTAACAAAAATGTCCCTTGAAAGGCATGCATTAAAAAAAAGAAAATTGGCAGGTATTTAAAAGGTCGCTGTCATTTTAACAAACTATAATATATACTATACTCAATTATGTCTTGTTATTACAATATAAACTATCAGCTCACTGAGGGAATATTTACATGCTGCCTAAATCTATTTTGGAGTGGTTGGACAGAAGCAAACAGAGTCTACACAAGAGTTTGCTGTGATTATTAGATCCCACCCCATGGCATGATTCACAGCATAGAGTGTTGACTGTTCTATAATATGCTCCATGCTGCTGCTGTTTTTAGGGTGTACTATAAATTCATAAAAGGGCAGGAACCCCTCTTCTGTTTGTGCAGTGTATGGAGCCATCATAGAGGATAGTCTCTACCCACTAGCTCAGGAGCAGCTGAAAATTACAGATAAAGCCTTCAGAGCAGAAATACGATGAAAAATTCCAGAAATAGTGCTGCTGCTCGTGTGCAAGACAGCACATCTTGAAAAGTTACCTGTCACCACAGGTATGCTTTAGGGCCCACAATAGGAGGGATGTTAAGAGGTTAAACCTCATGTAATTTAATTTATTTTGAAAGGGAAAAAATATGTAAATTGCAATTACTGCAACACAGAGATATGGGGCATGAATACTTAAAAAAATGGAAGCTAGTCAGGGGATTTAAGACAGTGAATCCTTTAAGAGTTCCACTTTTCCAGCACAAAACCTCTGTTTAAATGACATTGAAGTTTGTGGGCGTTTTATATGTCATGTTTCTATCAGCCCCGCAAAGCAAAGCTTTATTTATATCTCTTTTCTTTTAGAGCCCAATGAGATATGACACATTTGACAGCCTGTCCTTAAGTATCCCCTCTGCTTCTTGGGTAAGTATGCTATAAAAGCAGATCCCCAGTTGTTCTTTTTTTATAATGTGTGTATATTTAGAGAAACAAACAAATCTGAATAAAAGTAATATTTAAAAATGTCTTATACTAGTCTAACTTTAAAAGAAATAATATTTTTTAGAATTTTGAACATACTACATAGCTGTCGATCATTGAAAAGTAAATAAAAAATCATTTAAGACACATCCTTCAATAATACAGTTTGTACTATTAAAATAGCTTAAACAGGTATTTTCATATGGGACATGTATGACATGCAGATCTTGGCTGGTGCCTCTTGAACATGCACCTATATCTGGAATAAATGCTTCCCAGCCCCCTCCAGCCTGTTTGTGAGTGGTGGAGGTGGTTGGGAAGTTGAAAAAATCAGAGCCAGTGGTTCACAGTTTACATAACTCCTGTTGTCTTGTGATGCTACACTGTTTATCTATATTAAAGTCAATGGGATTTTCGCAAACTGTGTAAATTTCCTAGCTCTGCTATTTTTGCCCACCCGACTACCTATGGCTGCAGTTGCAGCTCCAAGAGGTGGGACCTATTGAGAGAGAAATATAAGCACTAGACCAGTGTTTCCCAACCAGGGTGCCTCCAGGTGTTGCAAAACTACAACTCCTAGCATGCCTGGACAGCCAATGGCTTCCCAAGCATGCTGGGAGTTGTAGTTTTCCAACATCTGGAGGCTCCCTGGTTGGGAAACACTGCACTAGACACATAAAAAAAATTATGTGAACACGATCAGGATTAAGTAACATATAACTTTTTTTTATTTGTGGACTATTACAGGTACGCTTTAAATGGACTTTGTTGTTTTAAAGCAAACCCATGGCTTAAAGGAGTACTCCACTGGAAAACATAATTTTTTAAATCAACCGGTGCCAGAAAGTTAAACAGATTTGTAATTTGCTTCTATTAAAAATCTTAATCCTTCCAGTTCTTATTAGCTGCTGTTATGATCCACAAGAAGTTCTTTTCTTTTTGAATTTCCTTTCTGCCTGACCACAGTGCTCTCTGCTGACACCTCTGTCCATTTTAGGAACTGTCCAGAGAAGGAGCAAATCCCCATAGAAAACCTCTCCTGCTCTGGATAGTTCCTAAAATGGACAGAGGTGTCAGCAGAGAGCACTGTGGTCAGGCAGAAAGGAAATTTAAAAAGAACAGAACTTCCTGTGGATCATTACAGATGCTGATAAGTACTGAAAAATCTGTTTAACTTTCTGGCACCGGATGATTTAAAAAATAAAAATAAAAAATAAAATGTTTTCCAGTGGAGTACTCCTTTAAGCCATGTAAATAAGCCCATGGCTAGATAGAACTAAATAGTGGTAAATAGGACATGGGCTAAACTTATATGGCCCCTTGCCATACTTGGGAAACGCCCCTTTGGCTTATAAGCCTCTTTTGCACAATAACAAAAAGGCTTGTAGCTCTGTGCTCGAAAGGACGCTTCAGCTAAGCATAAATCCAAAGTATCAGCCAATATAAGAAACTTTGTAATATATCTTAATGTACTTATTAGAGCCTGTTCCTTTCCCCAAACTTCTTATTGACTCTAAATAACAGCTCATGACCATCTGGAGTGAGGAGCTTGATAAGGGATCAAATTGCATACTGCCCTTAGAAATCTATGGAGAGGGGAGGGTGGAAGAGGAGTGGCTGAAGGGGCTGGCAAGAGGCAGACACAGAAACTCACCCGAATGCTGAATTTACAACTTACACTACTCAGTACTTCTCTGTATTGTTCCTAGGCTGCTGCTACTCCTGATGGCTGGCTATAGAGCTATTGGGGAGCAGGTTCCTCCTGTGTGTGTGCAGTGTATGGAAGGCACCATAGTAGCTAGTCTACACCCACTAGCTCAGAGAATGCTAAAAATGAGACATGAAGCCTGCAGATCAAAAATTGCATTACAACAAAATGCCATGTATCAAGTTATATTATGGTTAAATATAGCCCTACTCCTGACAACAGCTTATTCTAAAAAGTTATTTTAAACTACAGGTATACTTTGTGTTGCACTATTTTATATTATTCAGCCTTTTTCCTGGTCATCAGGGCTTAGTCACATCTTTTAGTATGACTATATAAAGGCAATTCCTAGTATAAAAGCAATCCCTTCCAAACTCTTTCCACAGATATACTTTTCTAGAATGGATTCGTCATAAATGCTGCTCCTTGCATTCTTGTCAAAACTAACAAATGTATTATCACTCGTTTGTTGCCTTGTTATTATTATTGTATTACTTTCCTAGAAGCAATTCACCATACAGTCATTGCTGTAAATGTTGGCACCCCTGACATTTTTCTAGAAAATCAAGTATTTCTCACAGAAAAGGATTGCAGCAACACATGTTTTGCTATACACATGTTTATTCCCTTTGTGTGTATTGGAACTAAAAAAGGAAGGGGGGAAAAAAAGCAAATTGGACATAATGTCACACCAAACTCCAAAAAGGGGCTGGACAAAATGATTGGAACCCTTTCAAAATAAGATTGTTTCAAGCATGTGATGCTCCTTTAAACTTACCTGGGGCAAGTACCAGGTGTGGGCAATATAAAAATCTCACCTGAAAGCAGATAAAAAGGAGAGAAGTTCACTTAGTCTTTGCATTGTGTGTCTGTGTGTGCCACACTAAGCATGGACAACAGAAAGAGGAGAAGAGAACTGTCTGAGGACTAGAGAACCAAAATTGTGCAAAAATATCAACAATCTCAAGAGATCTAGATTTACCTTTGTCCACAGTGCGCAACATTATCAAGAAGTTTGCAACCCATGGCACTGTAGCTAATCTCCCTGGGTGTGGACAGAAGAGAAAAATTGATGAAAGGTGTCAACGCAGGATAGTCAGATGGTGCATAAGCAGCCCCAAACAAGTTCCAAAGATATTCAAGCTGTCCTGCAGGCTCAGGGAGCATCAGTGTCAGAGCGAACTATCCATCAACATTTAAATGAAAT
Source organism: Hyla sarda (assembly GCF_029499605.1). Classification (NCBI taxonomy): domain Eukaryota; kingdom Metazoa; phylum Chordata; class Amphibia; order Anura; family Hylidae; genus Hyla; species Hyla sarda. Next base: position 415,583,748 of record NC_079189.1, read on the forward strand.
GAAACACTATGGCAGGAGACCCGGGAGGACCCTACTGCTGACAGAGACATAAAAAAAAAACAAGACTACATTTTGCCAAAATGAACTTGAGTAAGCCAAAATCCTTCTGGGAAAATGTCTTGTGGACAGATGAGACCAAGATAGAGCTTTTTGGTAAAGCACATCATTCTACTGCGTGGAATGAGGCCTATAAAAAAAAGAACACAGTACCTACAGTGAAATATGGTGGAGGTTCAATGAAGTTTTGGGGTTGTTCTGCTGCCTCTGGCACTGGGTGCCTTGAATGTGTGCAAGGCATCATGAAATCTGAGGATTATCAACGGATTTTGGGTCGCACTGTACAGCCCAGTGTCAGAAAGATGGGTTTTCTTGGGTCTTCCAGCAGGACAATGACCCCAAACATATGTCAAAATTGCCCAGAAATGGATGGCAACAAAGCGCTGGAGAGTTCTGAAGTGGCCAGCAATGAGTCCAATAGGCTTATTGATGGTTCTAGGAAGTGACTGTTTTCAATTTTTTTTTCCAAAGGGTGTGCAACCACATTATGCCCAATTTGATTATTTTCCTCCCTTATTTGTTTAGTTTCAATACACAAAAAGGGAATAAACATGTGTATAGCAAATTTCAGGGGTGCCAATATTTACGGCCATGACTGTATGTCATGATGTCATAATGACATGCAAACAGTATATGTTTCTGTATCAGCATACAGGGACCATGCAGCATACAGGGTCCCAGTACACTAAATTGTTAACAAAGTGAGCATTCGTTGATTGTCCAAATCACATTAATTTATTTAAACAAAAAAAACGTGTGCCTTGTTCTCCCACCAGGGCCGCGCCATGACCCTTGATAACTGCCTGCAGCATTTTATCTCCGTCGAGTGTGTTAAGGATGTGGTCTGTGAAAACTGTACCAAAGTAAGTATTTGTGTAGTGACAATATATTTTGAAGCACAGAATGTAGCCATTAGGCACATAGTTGCATACCTGCAATAAAGGTTTCCTGCCAGATCATAGTAGCTACCAGCGGACGCCACTAACTGGAGGTTCTGTACTCGTGGCATAGTAATTGCTGCTTCTGTTGTCAGGACCATTGACTAACATGGAGTATAAATTATCTTGCCTCCTGATGTCTCCACTTAGATGCATTATTACTATTATTATAATTTATTGTTTATAGTGCCCTTGGTTCCAGGGTGCTGTACATAAGGGTTACAATATATAACAAAAGTACAATGAATGTTTAAACTGAATTAATTGGGCAATAAGTAGCTAGTGAAGGGATTGTCGGATGAGAGAGGCAGAGGAGGAGGACAAAGGTGGTTTAGTTAGATAGCAGAGTTGAGGATGAATTGGAGGGGAACAAGAGTGTTTAATGGAAGAGAAAGGGAGGAATTGCACTGGACGTGTGTGAAGATGAGTCGGGGGGACTGTAACTTAAAGCTTTTTCTGATTGTGTCGATCTTGTGTTTGAAGTATGTGGCAAAGTAGTCTGCTGGGGAGTGGCAACAGGGATGAGAAAGGGAGTTAAAGATGATTAAAAGTTGCCTGGGGTTGTGATATAGAGAGGATATGACAGTAGTGAAGTAGTCCTGTTTAGTGAGTGCAGACTTGAAGGTGATGTGTGCTTGTTTGTATGTTGTGACGTCTTCTGTGGAGTGGGTTTAATTCCAGCACCTCTCTGCAGCCCTAGAGGCTTGCCTTAATTGTTTTGTAAGATTGATCGAGGGCTGACTATTGATACATCGAGTTCTATTGTGTGGGAGAGGGTTGAGGTAACTCTGGTGTTATTGAAACTATTGGCTGTGTCTGGATAGTGGAGAGTGGTAGAAGAGAGTTGGAGAGTGTAACAATGTTGAGATATTTGAGGTTCCTCTAAGGATGGGTTAGATTCTGGACTGGGAGTTAGTTTAAAGAGTACCTGTCATCAAACCATATTTTCTAAACTAACTCAGATTATATTCCCTAACTACTCCTAACACCCCTCCTGCCCTTAACGACCAAGGACGTAAATGTACGTCCTGATGTGGCGGTACTTCGCGCACCAGGACGTACATTTTATGTCCTGTACATGACCGCGAACATCGGAGCGATGCTCATGTCATGCATGGCAGGTCCCGGCTGCTGATAGCAGCCAGGGACCTTCCGGTAATGGCCGACATCCGCGATCGCACGGATGTCTGCCATTAACCCCTCAGATGCCATGATCCATACAGATCACCATATCTGCGGTAGTGTGGCTACATTTAATGCCAATCTGATCACCCATGGTCGCGGGGATCAGATCAGCTAACATGGCGGACGGAGGTCCCCTTACCTGCCATCTTCCAAGCTTCTTCTGCTCTGATCTGCCTTCCAGCAGACCAGAGCAGAAGATCGCTGATAATATTGAACAATGCTATGCCCTATGCATAGCACTGAACAGTATTAGCAATCAAGTCATTGCTATAAATAGTTGCCTATGGGGACATAAAAAGTGGAATAAATAAAAAGTAAAGACAAATGTGAAAAATCCGCTCCCCCAATAAAAATGTAAAATGTCCCTTTTGTCTTACCACCAAAAAGTGTAAAAAAAATATATATATAATAATAATAATTAATAAACATATTTGGTATCGCCGTATGCATAAACGTCCGAACTATTAAAATATAATGTTAATGATCCCAACGGTGAACGTTAAATAAAAAAAATCCAAAATTGCTGCTTTTTTGTCACATTTTATTTAAAAAAAATATTATAATTTTTTTTTAAAGTTTTATATACACAAATGTATCAATAAAAAGTACAGATCACGGCGCAAAAAAATGAGCCCTCATACCGCGGCTTATACGGAAAAATGAAAAAGTTATAGGTCGTCAAAATAGAAGGATTGCATGTGTCGCTTCCTGTCATGCGCAGTGAAGACCAGTTAGGAGTGGCGGGGAGTAGGAGAGCCGGAGGGAGGGGGGATGAATATTCATAAGCGGGCGGCGCTGCGGATGGCCGGCGCTGACGTCACAGTGCCACTAGGCTCCTGAAAAAACCCTGCCCGTGCCAGTTACAGCCACATTTGCATATATAGAAAAACTAAGATTGCGGGCGAACGGCAGGACGGATCCGGTCAAGGTAGTGGTCATATGAATCAGTGCCCCTGCACTGTCCGTCAGTACCTGTGGTTAATGTGGGAGTGAACATGTGACAGTTTTCCTTTAAGGTCAAAATGGGCTTGGCCCTTAAGGGGTTACAAAGCTCTGTACCTTTCCCCTTGCTCACATTGTATGAGCTTCCAGCAGGAGAAAGTGGGCATTCCCTAGCAGGCGCAAGAGCTGAAAGTTGTGCCTCGCCCTGCCACGCATGCACACCCAGAGTTTGGTCTCCTGCCAGGCCAGGAGGAGACCAAGCTAACTGTTTGACTTGTGACAGGGAACAGAACAGAGCCACCTAGTGGCTGTTTTTTCAATCACATTAAAAACATATACAAGTTGAGAATTTTAACAGAAAGTAAAAAGCAAAGTGTCTTATAATTACATAAGAGACAATATATTAGGAGTTTGGTGACAGGTACTCTTTAAGAGAATATGAGGAGGTTATGGTTAGATATGTGGAGAGGTGTGTGTAGAGAGGTTAAATATGGAGCAGAGGCAGGGAAGATAAGGTCAGGTGTGATGCATCAGCATATAACTGCATCATTTTTTTTAAAGTGCATTTAATAGTCTACAAAATAAAGCATCTTTTTTATTTTATCATTCCAGATTCAAGCTCAAGAAAAAACAACTGAGCAATTAGTGGAAGACCAAAAAACAACATTTGTTAAACAACTGAAGCTGGGAAAGGTGAGTAATTCATGGATATAGATAAAACAAATTCCATAAATGCCTGTATAGATTAAAAAAAAACTTTGATGCAGGAGATTTATTAAACCTTGTGACTAGGAACAGTGGCGAAGTTGTCCATAGTAACCAATCATATCCCAGCTTTCATTTTTAAAAAGGTCTCTGATTGACAGCTATAGGCAACTTCTCCACTGATAAATTTCCCCCATCAACCTTTGGATAACCAAAAGAAAAACATTGTTATATCCAGAGGATGACAAAAACCTTTGTAAGGTGTGGACTATTAAAGGGGTACTCCGGTGGAAAAAATTTTTTTCATATCAATTGGTTTCAGAGAGTTAAACAGATTTGTAAATTATCCAAACTGAAAGAAAGGTAGATGGCACTCATCAGGAAAGTAGCTTCAACTTCTTTATTTTTCTTTTGCAATCGTGTCGGATCAAGGGAGAGCGGTGTCAGGCAGGTATCATGGCGGAGACACCGGGACCCAGTGTGGAGGTAACAGCTGTGTCGTACTTCCGTACTTCTTCAGACCCCATACGCCCCAGGCATAGCCACCAGTGATATACTTGGGTGACGTGAACAAGGGGCGGGGAATACATAAAAGGTGTACACCAAGAACATGTGCATTAAAAACAATTAAAAACCCAAAATACCTCCATGCTGGGTCCCCAGCGTCTCCGCCATGATACCTGCTTGACACCACTCCCTTGCCCGACACGATTACAAAAGAAAAATAAAGAAGTTGAAGCTACTTTCCTGGTGAGTGCCGTCTACCTTTCTTTAAGTTTGAATATCTGGAATTGTTTCTTTCTGGACGCAGCTCCCGTATAGGATTTATGCTTTATTCATCCCACCTGTTGCTTGCCTATCTTCGTTATTACAGCAGTGCCGGTAGCTATTTCTTTCTACTGTTGAGATTTGTAAATTACTTCTATTTAAAAATCGTCATCCTTCCAGTGCTTATCACCTGCTGTATACTACAGAGGACGTTGTGTAGTTCTTTCCAGTCTGACCACAGTGCTCTCTGCTGACACCTCTGTCCATGTCAGGAACTGTCCAGAGTAGGAGAAAATCCCCATAGCAAACCAATCCTACTCTGGACAGTTCCTGACATGGACAGGGGTGTCAGCAGAGAGCACTGGGGCCAGACTGGAAAGAAATTCTAAAAGAAAAGAACTTCCTCTGTAGTATACAGCAGCTTATAAATACTGGAAGGATGAAGATTTTTTAAATAGAAATAATTTACAAATCTGTTTAACTTTCTGAAGCCAGTTGAAAAAATGTTTTACACCAGGAGTACCCTTTAATTCTTCTCTGGTGCCACAGACTAAATTTTATGTATACACTGTACCTCCTTAACAACACAGAAGAAACAAATTGGCCGTATGTTCCAATACTGATAATGTGTGGACATCTATGGTGTTCAGGACCTATACAGAAGTACAGATCACTTTGGAGACGTGCATCTGAGGCTCAGTAGTAAAAGAATTCATGGAGTGAATGTATAACATGACCTAGTAGATTCTTTTTTAGGATACAAAGAACTGATCCAGCTTTATTCTCTTTACATACAGCAAATTATTATTATTTATTAAGAGACATAAACCTTTTGGAACATGTGCAGGACTTGCTGAGGCAGTTGCACTTCATGTAAATTCTGTGCTGGCCCGTCTTTTACAGCCTATATTAGAGCTACTTGCATCTCCAGATCAGCAGCAACTTACCTCTGCTACTTCCCAGAATGTCAGGCAAAGATAGGAAGCGTGGTGTGGGGATTTGTTGCCCCCCATCGCAAAGTTTCTGAGGTGTTTAGAGCGGGCCTTCCTTCAAACATTGCACTGACCTTCTCTTGCGCACTGAGGCCTGACAAATAGGATATCCCAGACGTGGCACCATCTGTTTCCTTTGCTGATTTGTCACTGGATGACCTAGCTTTATTCCTCCACATTTGGCATCTGTTTAAGGAAGATCTTTTAAAGGCAGTGGTTGACTTTACCAAGCAGGTGGGTGAGCTAGGTCAAGGTGTCTCTGGTGAGCTGGAGATTGAACATGATGAGCTGGAGATTGAACATGACAAGCTGGCTAACAACCTGGACAAACCCTGGCTGACCATGTTGTCAAATTGGAGGCCCTAGAGCTAAAACTGAAAGATAAGGCGATCAGGTCTTGCAGGGCCAATATACCCATAGGGGACCTGCCTGATAATATGACTGATTGACATGCTACGGTTGTGCGTTTAAACTGCTCAAAAAAAAATAAAGGGAACACTTTCGTCTTTACATAGTTGAATGTGCTGACAACAAAATCACAAAAAAATTATCAATGGAAATCAAATTTATTAACCCATGGAGGTCTGGATATGGAGTCACACTCAAAATCAAAGTGGAAAACCACACTACAGGCTGATCCAACTTTGATGTAATGTCCTTAAAACAAGTCAAAATGAGGCTCAGTAGTGTGTATGGCCTCCATGTGCCCGTATGACCTCCCTACAATGCCTGGGCATGCTCCTGATGAGGTGGCAGATGGTCTTCTGAGGTATGTCCTCCCAGACCTGGACTAAAGCATCCACCAACTCCTGGACAATCTGCGGTGCAACGTGGCATTGGTGGATGGAGTGAGACATGATGTCCCAGATGGGCTCATTCGGATTCAGGTCTGGGCCAGTCCATAGCATCAATGCCTTCCTCTTGCAGGAACTGCTGACACACTCCAGCCACATGAGGTCTAGCATTGTCTTGCATTAGGAGGAACCCAGGGCCAACCGCACCAGCATATGGTCTCACAAGGGGTCTGAGGATCTCATCTCGGTACCTATTGGCAGTCAGGCTACCTCTGGCAAGCACATGGACGGCTGTGCGGCCCCCCAAAGAAATGTCACCCCACACCATTACTGACCCACCGCCAAACCGGTCATGCTGGAGGATGTTGCAGGCAGCAGAACGTTCTCCACGGCTTCTCCAGACTCTGTCACGTCTGTCACATGTGCTCAGTGTGGACCTGCTTTCATCTGTGAAGAGCACAGGGCAAAGGATAGGGGATAAGATGACTGATCGCGGGAGTCCCGCCGCTGGGAACCCCCCGGGATCTTGCACGCGGCACCCCGTTTGTAATCATAAGGATAAGATGTGTAAGCACAGGAGCACCCCTTTAATCTGAAATTCCAGCTTAACCCCTTAAGGACACATGACGTACTGGAACGTCATGTGTCCACTCCCGATCTATAACGCGGGGCCACGGCGTGGCCCCGCGTCATAGCGGGTCGGGCCCGGCCTCTAACAACGGCCGGGACCCGTGGCTAATAGCGCGCGGCATTGATCGCTGTGCCGCACGCTATTAACCCTTTAGACGCGGCGTTCAAAGTTGAACGCCGCGTCTAAAGTGAAACCGAAACCATGCCGGCTAGCTCAGTGGGCTGTTCGGGATAGCCGCGGTGAAATCGCGGCATCCCGAACAGCTGACAGGACAGCGGGAGGGCCCCTACCTGCCTCCTCGCTGTCCGATCGCCGAATGACTGCTCAGTGCCTGAGATCCAGGCATGAGCAGTCATGCGGCAGAATCATCGATCACTGGTTTCTTATGAGAAACCAGTGATCAATGTAAAAGATCAGTGTGTGCAGTGTTATAGGTCCCTATGGGACCTATAACACTGCAAAAAAAAAGTGCAAAAAAAAAGTGAATAAACCTCATTTAACCCCTTCCCTATTAAAAGTTTGAATCACCCCCCTTTTCCCATAAAAGAAAAAACACAGTGTAAATAAAAATAAACATAAATGGTATCGCCGCGTGCGGAAATGTCCGAATTATAAAAATATATCGTTAATTAAACCGCACGGTCAATGGCGTGCACGCAAAAAAATTCCAAAGTCCAAAATAGTGCATTTTTGGTCACTTTTTATATCATGAAAAAATGAATAAAAAGCGATCAATAAGTCCTATCAATGCAAAAATGGTACCGTTAAAAACTTCAGATCACGGCGCAAAAAATGAGCCCTCATACCGCCCCATACACGGAAAAATAAAAAAGTTATAGGGGTCAGAAGATGACAATTTTAAACGTATAAATTTTTCTGCATGAAGTTATGATTTTTTCCAGAAGTGCGACAAATTCAAACCTGTATAAGTAGGGTATCATTTTAATCGTATGGACCTACAGAATAAAGATAAGGGGTCATTTTTACCGAAAAATGTACTACGTAGAAACGGAAGCCCCCAAAAGTTACAAAATGGCGTTTTTTTTTTCAATTTTGTCTCACAATGATTTTTTTTTCCCGTTTCACCGTAGATTTTTGGGCACAATGACTGACGTCATTACAAAGTAGAATTGGTGGTGCAAAAAATAAGCCATCATATGGATTTTTAGGTGCAAAATTGAAAGAGTTATGATTTTTTAAAGGCAAGGAGCAAAAAACGAAAATGCAAAAACGGAAAAAACCCCGGTCCTTAAGGGGTTAAAGGAAATCTGTCATCAGAATCACCCGCACTAAACCTGTTACACAGGCTTGTAGTGTGGGTGATCCTGATTAAAACGCTTCTTACCTGGTTAAAAATGGTTCAGCGGTTCCTCAGATATCTATATCTTTAGTTTTCTGTTATTCCCTGGCTTGGGACTCAGTGGGAGGTGTTATCATCTGGGACTCGGCCACACGTCATTCTAACTGGGCGGAGCTGCCGCCCGGCTCATGAATATTCATGAACTTATCCTCGTAGTCTAACTCCTTTTGCTAGGTCTGGTGGGGAGGGCCGCGAGGATAAGTTCATGAATATTCATGAGCCGGGCGGCAGCTCCGCCCAGTTAGAATGACGTGTGGCAGAGTCCGAGATGATAACACCTCCCACTGAGTCCCAAGCCAGGGAATAACAGAAAACTAAAAATAAAGATATCTGAGGAACCGCTGAACCATTTTTAACCAGGTAAGAAGCGTTTTAATCAGGATCACCCGCACTACAAGCCTGTGTAACATGTTTAGTGCAGGTGATTCTGATGACAGATTTCCTTTAACTCCTGAAACTATTCTTTTTGGACCTTTCAAGAAACCCAAGAAATACTACAACGTGAGAAGATTCAGAATGGAACAGATTCACCAGGCCCTGGGATGCCCTAAAAACCCTGATGTCCCACCAGATGTCCTCCATCCTCCCACGCTTGCACTGCCCTGATATGAGAGACCCCATTGTACAAGCGGCCCAGGAGTTGTTTCTCTCACATAGATTCTGCAGGCAGAGATTTAACTCTTGAAGGCCATCATCAAGGCTACTATGTGCATTGTTAACATGCTCCCACAGATGACCCACTCGTGTGTAAATGTGTTCCTTGTCTCTTCGATATGACTGTGTAATTTGGTGCAGAAACTTTAATATGGTTGTTAATGGTACAGTTAGTATCATTTTGGATATCTGGTACACTAAATTGACTCCTTTAGTACTACCGATTTGGCAGATACATGGAGGGAGCACAATCTTGTGCAATGTGTCTATACTTATTGTTCCTCTTCTCACAAGTTATATGCGCACATAGATTGGTTTCTCACAAACACCTACTCGTTGTCAACTCTCCTCGAACACCATGTTCATAGTGTGTGGTCCAACGACAATGCTGTTTTGTCAATTGGTATAGTGACCATGCTCCTTATTCTTGGAGGCCTAATAAGTTGGTGCTGTAGACCTCACCTTAGAGATTCTATGGCGACTGACCTCCAACATTCTTTTACCACCAATTGTTCTCCAGACTCGGACCCTGATTGGATCTGAATGGCTCATAAAGCTGTAAATAGGGGTGAACTCTTGTCTCCGGCCTCAAATGTGAACTGATCAAAGATTAGGTGCTCTTAGAACATAAACTGTCCAGACTGGTTCTTACTTGGCCCAGGCCATCCAGACTACCAAGTATCAGCTGTCCTCACAGATCATATTGAATGTGCTTTGAGGTGGACCCAGGCCTTGAACTATAAATGGGCAAACAGGCCAGGTAAGTTTTTTGCTTCCATGTTAAGACTGAGGCAAAAGATCAATGTAGTCCACAAGATTCAGGTCAAGCCACTGGTGCTTTCTTCTAATCCTTCTAATTTCTTTCATTATTTTTTTTTCTGCCTTTATAGGCAGTCTACACCCACTCCACTTGAGAAACAGTGGATGAATTTGTGGCCTCAGTGCATCTCCCTAAATTGACTATAGGGCTACTCTTAATGCTTCTATCTCCATGTCTCCCAAATTACCTCTTTATGCAACAAACATCTTTCTGGTTATCCTATGCCCCCTGAATTCCTTAAGGCTTTTATTGTTGTCATTCCTAAACCTCTTAAAGATCCTCTCCTTCCTTCTAACTAATATCCTACCTCTCTCATCAACCTTGGCACTAAACCCTTCACTTCTATTCTTGCAAGACACCTAAACTCCCTTCTTCCTGACTTAATCAATAACGATCAGGTGGGCTTTATCCCAAACTCTGGATCATATACGTAAAGTTTTAAATATCATTCACCGGGTTTATACTTCTACTACTCTCAAGCTTCTGGGGCTAGATGTTGAAAAAGCCTTTGATTTAGTCTATTGACCCTATCCTCTTTGGGTTTTACGCCACTTGGGTTTTTATGGCCATTTTGTGAATTTCCACCTTGATATTATATCATAGTTTTTTTTTATACCTCTTCCTTAACGTAAAAGGGTTGGTGAGCTCTCCATTACATTAAAACTGGAACAGAATCTTTATTATTGTAGTCCTTATACCCTGTGGATAGGTCATCAGTATTGTGTTTCTGGAAAACCTCTGTAATAAAAAAGCTATTTTAAAGTAGATAAAGCTGGGTAGGTTCTACGCTTGTATCCTGTGATTCTGCATCTGAGTCAGTGCTTGTTCTTCATATTTGTTTTAACATTAGGATATTGGATTGCTGGATATTGGAGAGCTGGTGGTGCAGTGGATTTTATTTTTGTGGACCTTACATTACTTGTTAGCTCCATTTTACTAACCATGACAATAAACCTTGAATTTCACTTTCTCAGCACTACATAGTACTAGTTAATTTCAAATTTTGTTTTTTCTTCAATAGCTTCCCCAGTGCTTGTGCATCCACTTGCAGCGCCTAAGCTGGTCCAATCAGGGTAGCCCTCTGAAGCGCAATGAGCATGTCCAGTTTAGTGAATTCCTATCCTTAGATAGGTATAAGTATCGACTCAATGGAAATGCATTTCGTCAGCGGCAGTGCACTAGTCTAGGTGGAACAATGCAAGCAACTGATGCATCCGCAGGTACATTAATTATATATATTCTGACTTTATTTTATTTTGTGACTGTTGTAATATCAAGTTTAATTACACAGACTAAGCAGTAAGTGGATTCCTATGGATAAACCATTAATTTCATTTTGTTATAAAAATATGGAAAGACTAGACTTTTGATACTAATAAAAATTACCCAAGGGGCAAAAAAATGTAATGCCAAATAATAAAATAAAATAAACTGTATTTACCCCTCAGCTCATCAGCATCACTTCTCCTTCCCCACTAAAAGCAATGATATTAAGTCCACTAGTGTGACTAAGAAAATAAGATGGCAAAACCCCTCAAAAATAAATGCAAAAACAGCACTTCCTTGCTTTAGTATAACTAGTATGTCTGTGTCAGGTATGACTGTATAAAAAAACTAATAAAAATGTTTTAAGACAGACCAGCCCGGTCCTGATTCTGAAGGCTACGAGGGAGTGGAGGAAGGTGAATAAAAGTTTTTATTAGGCATTCTGGGGAAAGTAGTGGGGAAACAACATTTCACCAGATAACCCCTAAGTGTATGGATTTTTTTTTTTACTGCAGTTAATGCTGTAAAATTAAAAAAAATGCTATATGATTACTGTTTGGTTGTTCAGTAATAGGTTAAAAAATATAAAAGGAATTGCAAAATTTTATTCACCCTCTTCAATTGGAAAAAAAAATCTATATATTGCATGTGCCATTAACCCCTTAAAGGAGAACTACGGGATTGAAAATGTACGCTGGCCCCCCCCACGATCTCCCGTACGGGGCCGCGGCTCTCTGCATAGAGAGCACGTGTCGACCACCGCACGAGGCGGCGGCTGACACGCGCCCTCCATTTACTGCTATGGGAGAGCCGAAGCGCTGCCTTCAGCAATTTCTGGCTCTCCCATAGCAGTGTATGGAGGGAGCGTGTCGGCCGCTGCTTCGTGCGGTGGTCAACACGCCCTCTCTGACCAGAGAGCCGGGGCCCCGTACGGGAGATCGTGGGGGGCCCCTGCGGTCCGGCCCCCCGCGATCTGAAACTTATCCCCTATCCTTAGGATAGGGGATACATTTTTTAATCCCGTAGTTCTCCTTTAAGGATGAAGCCCGTTTTGGCCTTACGGACCAGGCGATTTTTCATTTTTGCACTTTTGTTTTTTCCTCCTCCCCTACTAAAAATCTTAACACTTTCAATAATGCACCTACAGACCCATATAAGGTCTTGATTTTTGCGTCACTAATTGTACTTTGTAATGACTTCACACTTATTTTATGACAAAATCTGTAGCGGAAAAAAAAATGTACTTTATTAGTGGGGTGAAATAAAACAAAACAACATTTTGCAACTTTTGGGGGCTTCCATTTCTATGCAGTGCATTTATCGGTAAAAATGACACCTTATCTTTACGGTCCATATGATTACAGGGATACCCAATTTATGTAGGTTTTATTTTATTTTACTACTTTAAAAATTCTTATCTACATGCACCAAAATTAGTATGTTTAAAATTGTCATCTTCTGACCCCTATAACTTTATTTTTCCGCATACAGGGCTATACGAGGGCTCATTTTTGTGCCATGGTCTGTTATTTTTATCGGTACCATTTTTGTTTTGATGGGACTTTTTAATCGCTTTTTATAAATTTTTATAGTGTATGAAGTGACCAAAAATGCATATTTTTTTACGTGTACGTTATCGACCATGCGGTTTAACTAACCTTAGCTTTTAATAGTTGGGACATTTATGCACGTAGTGGTACCACATGTTTATTTTTTATTACATCATTTTATTTAAAAAAATGGGAAAAGGTGGGAGATTCAAACTAGGGCTGGGCGGTATAGCCAAATATGTGTATCGCAGTATTTTTGTAACCTTTGGCGGTTCCACGGTATATAACGGTATTCTCCCCCCCCCTCCCCCAAAATTAATTAGTAGCCCAGCGCTGCCCCCATCGGGGTACTACTCAGTCACCCGCAAGCGCTGCCCTCCTGGTCCTCCTGTTTGTTGCAGCCTCTGACACTCTCTATACATTGCGGTATCCCTATGCCCAGGCTGCAAAAGGTAAACAAAATTAACGAACGCATGTTCCGACGTCGGCCTTATGCTGGGGACGTGAACGTCGGACAACCGTCAGCCTATCACCGGCCGCAGCGATGTTCCGCCTCGGCCGGTGATAGGCTGAGCCCACTGTCATGTAAGAAGACGGCTTCATTCATTCCCGCGGGGGAGGGGCCAAACTGGTATTGCGGTTTGGGGAAAAATTCATATCATGCAGCACAAAAATTTCGGTATTCACTATGAACCGGTATACCGCCCAGCCCTAATTCAAACTTTTATTAGCAGAGGGGCTTTTTCACATTTATTAACTTTAAAAAAAAAAAAATGTATTACACATTTTCCTTTTTTTCTTGCGATTGCATACAATGTTCAATGCTGAGCTTTTGCTCAGCATTGATCAATGTTATCGGTGCCCTGCTGCTCCAGCCTGCGTACGCGAGGAGGCAGGTAAGGGCCCTCTCGCCATCTTCTCAGCTGATTGAAACATCGCAATTTCATTGCGATGGCCCCGATCAGCTCCTCTGAGCTGCTGGGATTGTTTTACTTTCATTTTAAATGCTGCAATCAACTTTGATAGCGGCGTCTAAAAGGGTTAATGCCGGGCATCAACCCGATCGGTGATGCCCGGCATTAATCCTGGGTCCTGGCTGCTGATAGCAGTCGAGACTCACCTGGTTTAAACCACACTCAGCCCATGAGCGTGGTTTTTAACACCAGCAAGCGTACCGGGGTGTACAGGTACGCCCTTGGTCCCTAAGTACATAAGTACCCATACGCCCTTCGTCCTTAACAGGTTAAAAATACAACTCGTCCCACAAAAAAAACAAGTTCTCAAATGGCTAGGTTAATGGAAAAATTTTTTTTTTTAAACACACACACACACACACACACACACAAATACATGCACATTACACTAAAATATAGGCTCCAAAGCAATGGGAATCCCCCCCCCCCCCCATGTGTTAATAGCATTTGATATCTGAAAAAAGGTTGACCTGATGTTTATACTAGGATCTCTGAAAATTATTAGGTCCATGAGAGGGTAGCACTAGTCTTGGTTAGACTTTCTATTTCTTTATTATGCTTCTGTTATAGCCTATGTGTACAATATTACAGCAACCTTGTTTTTAACTGTAGTACTCTGTTAGCACATTTTGGTTACTACTAATGTATATTGCCCTAACTTACTGTTGTCATCATAGCTTCTGATGGGCCTTATAATTCCAAGGTACAGTTACTAAATGGAACATGTTCTGCATCCTTACTTTCATCTCCTTACCCAAGTTTCAAGTCATCCAGCCCAGAGTGCGCGTGAGTATATTTATTTAGCATAAAAGATGTTTGTTACTGTGCTTTCAAGTACCCTGAAGTTATAAGTAGCTTTACTTTCTCCTACAGTGACTGCCCAGTTATGAGCTCAAAAAATGTCAGTACCCACAAGAAATGATTTCCTATTGATTTTCCTCATGTTTTGGCTGCTTGTTGCCTCCTTTCCATTAGAGTAGAGCTATATATGAACACAGTTTACCTGCATTATCTCTGTGAAGACTAAGACACATCTCCTGTATCATTATTGGTTCAGCCTGTTCTCTTCCTAAATATGCAGCTCTGTCTCTATATTGGCTGCTGTGTATAACACAAGTCTATTTCTGGCTGACCTGCAGGTCAGTGCATGGAGAGCCGATTTCCATTTCAGCAAGGGCAGAATTATAATACAAACTAGCAGTGAGAAAAGATGATCAGGTATCGGCCAGACATATACTGGGGCAAATAAGCCTTTCTAAAGGAGAACCTGAAGGGTCATTTTATATAGATTAGAAAAGGACATCCGTTAAATAGTTACTAGTCATGTAAAATATAAATGGATACTTTGGCAAAAATTGTTTCTACAAAGATACCCAGTCTGCCTGCTATACTTACCTCCTTGGCTTCCCCACTGCCTCAGATATTGCTGCTCTCATTCTCTGCTGCGCTCCACCTACTTATGATGAGGGGGAGAGGGGAGGACTGGGTAATACGCCACATTACCACTCAAGCTATTGCTGCCCGCAGGGGTGTCCATGGTGGGTTTTTTTGGGGAAAAAAACTACATATGTGAAACCACCCTAATGGGGATTTTGTATTACAAATGTGCACACACACATACATTATTTATTTATGTATGTATGTGTGTGTGTATATATATATATATATATATATAAAAAATGTTTTAAGAGTGGACTTTAATGTGCTTCTTCTTTTATGTTCCATGCAGTAGTTCTTATCTCTTCCGTCTAATGGCAGTCATCGTTCATCATGGAGATATGCACTCAGGCCATTTTGTTACTTACCGACGTTCCCCTCCAGCAGTAAAGACCCCAAAGCATCCAAGTCAGCAGTGGTTGTGGGTTTCTGATGATACTGTGCGCAGGGCAAACATACAGGAGGTCCTCTCTTCTAATGCTTACTTGCTATTTTATGAGCGTATTCGGTCTAAATCACACAACCAAGGAAGTGAGACTCGAGCAGAAGAATAAACATGACAGATTGTGGAAAGACTATAATTCATGCATTTCATATAAATATTATATATTTGATATTGAGTCCTATACTTTGGAATCTGTCAGTCCTAGATCATGCTCTGATTTAAAGTGTCAAGGAGATGCCAAGCTGCTGGGTGCACTCCTCCTCTCTCCCTGCCTTGACTGATTAATGTATAATGCTTAGTGCTGGAAGCCAAGCGTTGTATGTCAATTAATTAATGTGGGGTAAAAGAAGGAGGAGGCATGCAGTCTGTGACTCAGTAACACCCCCTTGACACTTGTAATCTGAGCATGATCTAGAGTTGACAAATTAAAGGATGATTACGGTCAGAGACTGCAGACATAGAAAAGCTTTTTACTTTTTGTCTGCTGTCCTTTACCTATGTCTGTAATACGTACCTTTGGTAAGATTTGCCCAATATTGTGATGTACGGAGGATCTAATTTTGTGTTCCTAGCAGCTGGAAAAATGTAAGGGGTTATTCCAAAATTGAAAGTTATTATATTTTCACATGAGTAGTGATGAGTAAATAGAGCCGCAGCACACATTTCCACTAAGGCCCCTTTCACACTATACATTCATCCGTTTTAAAGATCCGTTATAATGTTTTGTTATGAAAACCTTGAAAACCGTCCATTAAAAAATCCCATTATAGTCTATGGGATTTTTACATTATGCGTTTTAACCCGTCATAGTCCGTTATTAATAACGGACTTTATTTTGTGATTGGAGATATTAATGGGAGAAATAGTGCATGCACTATTTCTTCTGTTCTTTCTCCCGTCACAAAATTTTCAGGGTTTTCATAACGGAGCATTATAATGGATCTTTAAAACGGATGAATGTATAGTGTGAAAGGGGCCTAAATTTCTATTTGACCTGTTATGTTCGGAAGGTCTATAGAAAGTGAATATTGTGATTGGCAAGGGTCTCAGCAGTCAACCCCCCACTAATCAGCGAGTTATTACTTATGCCGTGAATGGATGATAATCAGTTATATTGGAGTCCTACATCAGAAAGCATTACCTTTTACATCTAGAGATTAACCTGCGGAGTGTCTAGTTACTGGAAGACTGGGAAGTCACTTCTAACATATAACAGCTTTGGTAGTCTGGAGACCAGGCACACTATAAAAAGTTATCTTTCCAGTATTTGGCTAGAGTTGTACTGAAATGTATAAAATTGTAACATGTAATTTTAGATAACAAATAGACTTAAAGGGGGTTATTACACCAAAGACAAAATGTATTCATTTTAAAAGGTGAAATAAATAAATTTACTAAAGTTTGGAAAGCTGCTCACGTCCTCCTATTTTGAGGCTCATCCCATGACTATGCTGTTCAGACTCAGAGCATCCCCCCCCCCCCCCCCCCCTCTGTCTATGCTTTAAAGTGATCCTGTCACCATAAAAATGCTTTTTAATTTAACAGCATTGTGTTATAGAATAGGAGGAGCTGAGCAGGTTGATATGTCTTTGTGGGAAAAGGTTCAGTATAACTTGTCATTCATTGATTGTAACAAGTTAAACTCTGTTTTTTCTCACAAAGATATATATCAATCTGCTCCGTTCCTCCTGTATTAAAACATGATCCCAATAGATTACATAGCATTTTCCTTTTAAGAAGACTGGCTGTGTGGTTGAATGCATTAGCTATGTCTGACCCTTCTCTGTTATGGCTCATTCAGAGACAGAGAAAGGTGGCTGGCTTACCTAGTAAACTGCTCTTTACAGCCAACCTTTCAAGCAAGTCACCGAGAGGGGAGAGGAAGTGTTGAACAGCATAGTCACAAGATGGACAGAATCATAAGATTGATATTAAAATAACCTGGGCAGTGAATAAATAACTTTATCTTTGGTTGAAAATACCCTTTCAAGCAGAATTATAATTATTTTACAAAGATGTTGCATTAGTAAATTGGTTTAGTGCTTTTTTTTTTTTTGTGGAAATCTTCCACCTAATTACTTACAGTAATATCCAATGTCTACAATGAAAACCAAAGACAATAGCCATAATGGGCACTGGATTTGCCATATCATGATATCATCAAGACATGTCTACATATAGTAATATACATATAGTAATTTCCTTAAAAAAAAAAAGTTTGTCCATCATTCAGTAAGTACACACAGAAGAATTTTATTATTCTGGAGGTTGTCCTGTGTTTCAGATGCAGGATTAAAGGGTACCTTTCATCCAAAAATGTTTTGATATATTATAGATTAATGTATGCAGAATAAATTTCCAATCGCATGTTATTAAAAAATATGCTTCTTGCTATTTAATTTTCCACTTTGAAAAAATGACCACTAGAGTTCTCCCTACCAGTCCTGGCCGCAAGCCTTTTATTTTTTTTAAAATAGATTTCAGACTCATGCTGGAGTCCTAAATCTCAGACTGCAGCCAGGACACAGACAAGCTCAGCTGGCAGCTCTGAATCTTCTGTTTACAACTGCATGTGCAGAGAGAAGAAAGATCAGAGCTCAGATAGTAAAATGAATGAGGGCATGCAGTAAGGCAGAGTCAGGAGTATGCCCTGCTGTGCTATGAGCACAGTGCTGGCTCCTGCCTGTCTGATTGACAGGCAGGGAGCAGTGCTGAGCTTGTCTGTGTCTTGGCTGCAGTCTGAGATTTAGGACTCCAGAATGAGTCTGAAATCTATAGAAAGGGCTTGAGGCCAGTACTAGTAGGGAGACCTCTAGTGGTCATCTTTTCAAAATGGAAAATTAAATAGAAAGAAGCATATTTTTTAATAACATGCAATTGGAAAGTTATTCTGCATACACTAATCTATATCTCAAAAGTTTTTTGATGAAATGTACCCTTTGTCATATTTTCCATTGTTCCTTGTGTTATTTGACTTATTACATTGCACTTTAATATATGTGAAGAATATTTCCCTGAAACCTAAATCAAATGTGACGTGACACTCTATAAGGTATTTTACTTAATAGGATATGAGGTTATTCAGGTCATATTTTCCAGGCTTGGAGTTTTCAGCCCTTGAAAAAAGTGCCACAAAAATAATTTTATTGATGCATTAATTGCATTTAATGTATATAGCTGTAAATAAGAGATATTTATTCTTATCTGAACAGATTGTATTAAATTACTTGTTATTCTCCTGAATAGTTTTAATTTGTTAATATCAATGGTAATAAAGCTGTTTTGTTGAAGAATGTTACATTATTAGTACCATTTGTATTTTTATTTCAATTTTTTTAAATTACAGTGACCCCCCCCGACCTACGATGGCCGAGACATACGATAATTTCAACATGCGATGGCCTCTCAGAAGGCAGCATCAACATACGATGCTTTTATATGTCGGGGCCATCGCATAAACGGATATCCGGCAGCGCTGACTGCTTCAGCTGCCGCCGGATAGCCGTTTACGGTGCCCCATGTGCTCCGGTGATGGTCTCCTACCTGTCCTCCTTTTCACGATCCCCTGCATCGCTGACACTCTCCATCGTCGTCATCACGTCGCCACGCACGCCGTCCTGTCATCTAATAGGAGCGGCGTGCATAGTGACGTGATGGCGGCGACGTGAGAGCGACAATCCCGGAGAAGCAGAGACGTCCGGAGCGTCGGGGACGCGGCGACAGCGATGGAGGGCGACATCCAGGGCAGCGGTGACAGTCCAGAGCGGCGGGGACAGGCGAGTACAACTTCCTATACTTTACATTGCACAGATCCCTCAACATACGATGATTTCAACAAACGATGGTCCATTTGGAACGGATTACCATCGTATGTTCAGGGACCACTGTATGTAAAGATTGTAATTTTCTATACAGTGAAAAACATTTCAATGGCTACTGTTTGATTCAAAAACTTGGCAAAACTTATCTTCTTTTTTTATAGAAATCATGACTTATAAAAAACACCACTAGGGGTCCCCATACCATCCAGAACATTATTCTGTCTGGCTGCAGCATCATCTTTGTCCCAGTTGTAGCACAGGCAGGGATAAAGTGCAGTAAGTGAGGGGGGGGACTAGCACTCCTCTGTGCCTATGAAACTGCAGCATGAAAACAGAGGAGGAGGAGGTTGCAGAGTAGCCTGCAGTGATTTGATGAAGGGACACAGCACAGCAGACTGAGAAGAAGTGGTGAATGCATGGTGAGGGCTCAGTGCCTGCCTTGGACATGCCCCATGCTGAGCAATGGCTGTCAGAATGCATGAGAAGCAGAACAGAGGGATTTGTGAGCCAAATACAATAGCTAGACATAAAGTGTGACTGTCTGAGGTAATGAGATCTGGGACAGTCTGAGTACTCTTCCATCTACAGGCCCATATAAGGGTTTGTTTATGCAGAACTTTGTAATGACCACTCATTTTAGCACAAAGTCGATTTTACACAGTGAACTTTACAGTAAAAATGACACCATCTTTATTCTATAAGTCAATACGATTACGATACCAAATTCATAAAGGTTTTAATTTACTATTTTTAGGAAAATAAGTCTACCATAAACTTATATTTTTCTGTATACAGGTCTGTATGATGGCTAATTTTTTACACTGTGATATGTAGTTTATATAGGTTCTATTATAGTTTTGATGGGACTTTGATTCTTCTGACTATATGAAGTAACAAAAAAAAATTAGGAGTCTGGGGAGGGGGAGATGAGGCTTGAGAGAGGACCTTGGAGTCTGGCAGAGGAGTGTGGAGAGGATTTAGAGGTTGGGGGAGGGAGGCGGAGGAGCCTGGAGAGGGTGTCGGGGGGGGGGGGGGCACAGCATGGTATTCAGAGTACAGTGCGCGGCAGTATATTTTGGGGCACAATGTGTGGCCATATTGTATTCAGGGTTCACTATCTGGCACAATTATATTCAGGGGCACAGAATAAGGCAGTATTTTATTTAGGGGTACAGTGTGTAAATCCTTTCAGAAGCAGAATTATAACTTTTTTAGGTGTATACATTATGGCGTATCGAAGACATGTAAATACAATAAAATGAAGCCATAACCCCAGAATATGGCACAAAGCAGATGTGTAAAACAAAATACGTCACATAAGAGAGAATAATATAGAAAGCACACTATAGGCGTTACAAGGTGTTGTGTCCTTAGCACAACAGCCTCAAGTGAGCACATTACCTGCTTTTAGTGTCGTCACAAATTCTATTAGGTTAATGGCACTCAGTGCAACTCTCTGTTTCTTTTTTTTTTTCTATTTCCAACATTTATTCATCTCTTTAATACAATCTCCCCAACTGTTTATTAACTATCTGACCCATGTCCTTGCATTAAACTTCCTAATTTCATAGTAAAATGATTTGCAATTATGTGTCCAGTCATCTCTGATTTTGTGGTTTAATTTTCCGGAATGTTAAATTAACCCGGGGAGCCAGCACCTTTCTTCTGACAGGGAGGCTATGGTACCAGTAGACATTGGTTGGGAAATTCATCATAAGCAAGCTGCCATGCTCTAGCTCCAGCTTCACTGGTTCCATTTTTCTCACAGCATTTTTGCCTCGGGAGTCTCTGTGTCGGAAGATAAAATCCCTACATGCTCCAAAAGACACAGAAGCAATGGGACTTTGTGGAACCAGCTCCTTTTCATCATCTCTGTGGTCACCCATGTGATCATTACCATCTTTATATCTAAATGAAAAATACAAAATCAAGGATGTTAGACATTTCAACTGCCTGTTCCGCAAATTTATTTGGAATAACCGTAGACCTAGAATAGCACTTCACATCCTACAGTAACTTATATCCAACAGAGGGATAAACTTTCCAGATCTTCTAATCTGTAAATTAGCAGCCCAACTATGCATAGTAAGTGTCTGGATCGCACATTCCTCTGTACATAGGGACATTTCCTTGGACCAACAGCTTGCACCAGCCACATCCCTGCTGAACCAATTACACTCTACATGGAAGTCATTACCAATAAATGGCAGTAGTAACCTCTTATTGTGTACTGCCAGGAAAGCCTGGGTCAAGGGTAGACACCTCATCTCCTTAAGCCCTTACTTCTCACTTTTGTCCACAATCCTGGTTACCTTGGGGGTAACCTGCCAACTAAATGTTGCCTTTGGCAGCCTGTGGGACTAAGCAGACTTGCCTCCCTCGTAAATAGGCATATACAACATCTTAACACCATTATTAAAGGGGTTATCCAGGGAAAAACTTTTTTTTTTATATATCAACTGCCTCCTGAAAGTTAAACAGATTTGTAAATTACTTCTATTAAAAAATCTTAATCCTTTCAGTACTTATGAGCTTCTGAAGCTAAGGATGTTCTTTTCTGTCTAAGTGCTCTCTGATGACACATGTCTCAGGAAACGCCCAGTTTAGAAGCAAATCCCCATAGCAAACCTCTTCTAAACTGGGCGTTTCCCAAGACACGTGTCATCAGAGAGCACTTAGACATAAAAGAACAACCTTAACTTCAGAAGCTCATAAGTACTGAAAGGATTAAGATTTTTTAATAGAAGTAATTTACAAATCTGTTTAACTTTCTGGAGCCAGTTGAGATATATATATATATATAAAAAGTTTTTTCCTGGAATACCCTTTTAACCCCTTAAGGACCAAGGACGTACCGGTACGTCCTTGGTCCTGCTCTTCTGATATAACGCGGGGTTACACAGTAACCCCCGCGTCATATCATGGCGGGCCCGGCGTCATAGTGAAGCCGGGACCCGCCTCTAATAGCGCGCAGCGCCGATCGCGGCGCCGCGCGCTATTAACCCTTTAGCCGCGCGCTCAGAGCTGAGCCGCGCGGCTAAAAGTGAAAGTGAAAGTTCCCGGCTAGCTCAGTCGGGCTGTTCGGGATAGCCGCGGCTAATCGCGGCATCCCGAACAGCTGACAGGACAGCGGGAGGGCCCCTACCTGCCTCCTCGCTGTCCGATCGCCGAATGACTGCTCAGTGCCTGAGATCCAGGCATGAGCAGTCATGCGGCAGAATCGTTGATCACTGGTTTCTTATGAGAAACCAGTGATCAACATAGAAGATCAGTGTGTGCAGTGTTATAGGTCCCTATGGGACCTATAACACTGCAAAAAAAAAAGTGAATAAAGGTCATTTAACTCCTCCCCTATTAAAAGTTTGAATCACCCCCCTTTTCCAATAAAAAAAAAAAACAGTGTAAATAAAAATAAACATATGTGGTATCACCGCGTGCGGAAATGTCCGAATTATAAAAATATATCATTAATTAAACCGCTCGGTCAATGGCGTGCGAGCAAAAAATTCCAAAGTCCAAAATAGTGCATTTTTGGTCACTTTTTATATCATTTAAAAATGAATAAAAAGTGATCAATAAGTCCTCTCAATGCAAAAATGGTACCGTTAAAAACTTCAGATCACGGCGCAAAAAATGAGCCCTCATACCGCCCCATACACGGAAAAATAAAAAAGTTATAGGGGTCAGAAGATGACAATTTTAAACGTATTAATTTTCCTGCATGTAGTTATGATTTTTTCCAGAAGTCCGACAAAATCAAACCTATATAAGTAGGGTATCATTTTAATCGTATGGACCTACAGAATACATATCAGGTGTCATTTTTACCGAAAAATGTACTACGTAGAAACGGAAGCCCCAAAAGTTACAAAACAGCGTTTTTTTTTTCAATTTTGTCGCACAATGATTTTTTTTCCCGCTTCACCATAGATTTTTGGGCAAAATGACTGACGTCATTACAAAGTAGAATTGGTGGCGCAAAAAATAAGCCATCATATGGATTTTTAGGTGTAAATTTGAAAGAGTTATGATTTTTAAAGGCAAGGAGCAAAAAACGAAAATGCAAAAACGGAAAAACCTCCGGTCCTTAAGGGGTTAATGTATGAAGACTACAATTTGACATCCTGGGCTCTAAGCCTTTAGTTATCTTTGTAGCATTACGCAACACCTGGCAGACAAAGGCTGGGACGACCTTTCCTCTCTCTGACAACCTCTGGGACAAATAACGAAGTACAATTGTATGTTGACTCACAAATTTCTTTATTCAGGTGTGATATCCAACATGTCATACTGGACGATCATACTCGAGGAGGAAGAAGGTCAAATTTTATGTTGAAAAAAGAACCTAAGTGAAACAAAGCTGGCTTTTACAGCACATTATCGCCTCGTGGAAGGTAGTCTGGAAGTTTTATAAGTTGCCGACCTTAGGGGGAGATTTATCAAAATCTGTCCAGAGGAAAAGTGGCTGAGTTGCCCAGAGCAACCAATCACATCGCTTCTTTCATTTTTCAGTAACCTTTTCAAAAATGAAAGAAGTGACCTGATTGGCTGCTATGGGCAACTCAGCAACTTTTCCTCTATCCAAATATATTCCTACCTGGGACTGGCCAGTTTTTCCACTAGGACATGATAAACTGGCCTTGTGGACAGTTTGCTAATGGGTAAATAAATATCTGTGGTATAATAGGAATTCAAAGGGGTAAATATAGAGTTATTTATACATATATTTCATTGTACTGGAGCCAGGATGCTGCACATCATGGAACGTTATGTCATGAAACGGGATGTTCGGCGACGTCATATGACCAGTCATCAATATCCCCTTACGTCCCCTGTGTCAATCCTTAGTGTCTCATCTTCCCCCCCCCCCCCCGTGTGCTAGTTATTACTGTCCCCTCAACACCCCTTGTGTCAGTTACACACTGTCCCTTATCTCTGCCCTGTGTGTTGCACTTACCGCTGCCTCCTGTCAGGGTATAAAGCTCATATTGCATATATGGCATAGTCTGTTGGGATCCCACTCTGCTTATATACATAACATAATAATAATAATTACCACGAGAAAGCTTATTTTAAGTTTTCCTAATAAAATATATTTT
The DNA here is from genome assembly GCF_029499605.1 of Hyla sarda. NCBI lineage: Eukaryota > Metazoa > Chordata > Amphibia > Anura > Hylidae > Hyla > Hyla sarda. The sequence goes on from NC_079189.1 coordinate 415,608,186, forward strand.
TATACTGTATCTTGCCAGGGAAAAGCTGTGGTTAGGACTGGGCGGGGTTTATTCCCTTTATATATATCTAGAGATAGTATGCCCATAATATATCATATAATGTGATGATCTCTACACATTGTAATCTACTGATATCTGAACTAACCCACTTCTGTGATTAGGTTTAATCTTTTTAATAACTTAATAATAAATCATTGTTTAATATCTGACATTATGTCATGGATATTCGTTAAATAATTTATTTTATTGATATCATGGTCTGTTTTTATTATTCCTTTATGTAACCAATAAATGTATATATCATTTTTAATTATAACTGCGTTATTATTTTATTATATTGCAAAAGTTACTTTACCACTACTATAGAACTCATCTGGGAAAATAGTCGGGCCCAAATGTGGTGAATTGCATTGTTTATTTTTGGCAATTCATAACAGTCATAATATTTTTCATATTTTTGTTGACCATAATTAATAATTCATAAATGAGTTATTAACCCCCGACACTCCGTTCCCATTCTGATTCCCTGTTCTGCTTTCACTGTACAGCAGCAGATATCTTTGGTTGGTGCTCGGGTCACATGACTGCCACTGCTAATGCTGAGGCCGCTGATTGGCTGCAACAGTCACCTAACATCTGCTGCTCCTGTGACATCTGAGTACCGACCATGGGCAAACCGGGAAATCAGCAAAGGAATGGAGGCTGGATGGGCACCCATTAAAAAGGCCTGACAAAAACCTGGGCGCCACCACAAAATTCTTAATCGCTGTGGTGACCTGGTGCCAGAGATTTGTCAAGCCCTGATAGATAGACATACATATATACATACACACAGCTTAACTTTACCATACCTGTTAATAAGAACAAAATTGAAAGTGTATCCTGTTGCCAATTGTACTCTCTCTCTTATAAGGTTCAGCACAGGAATCCACGGTTTGGGAGACAATGTGATGCCAGAAAATGTATAGGATAATCCATCATCACCAAAAGTAACCTGTTTCCTTGGAACATTATGCCATTTTCCATATACTTGAACTTTACTCAAGTCTCCTGCAAATTAAAAGGAGAATGTATATGATATATGTATTGATATTCTGGCTTACACACCACAATACAGGCAGAGAAGTATAAAGGATGTACTTATGTAAAAAATTAGTTTTTGTTGACTTTGGAAAAGCCCTTATTTTAAGGGCTGTCCCATTTTTGCGTAGTCCATTCCCACAATCAGTACTGGGCAGATTATTGGCTAAGCACACCTATATTGCCCTGTGTGTGGGTGAAACTGTTGACAGATTTCCTTTAAGCAGGACGCTGTACATTTTCCAACTACAGGGCCTTATAAGGGCTTGTTTAATGGGGACCAATTGTAGTTTGTAACAATGTAAATAATTTTACAAAAGAAGAGAATATCCAGCGCAGAGTGCAGTGAATCAGGAACAATCTATTAGAGATCACATGGATAGCACAGTAACACCAACGTGTTTCGGGTCAAACAGGACCCTTAGTCATGGCATAGCAAATGCACAATAAAATGGGTTTAAATAGAAAAAAAGATGTCACCTGTCTTTTGAAATGACAAAATTAAAAGCCAATACAAAAACCTGGAAACATTACTCAGACGTGAAAACATGGAAACTGGATGCATAGATCAATCCAATTGTGCAACAGCAAAGCAAGTGTATATAAGCTTAAACAAATATTGCACAGTCATATTTTTGTTTAAGCCTATACTGTATACACTGGCTTTGCTGTTGAACAATTGGATTGATCTATGCATCCAGTTTCCATGTTTTCACGTCTCAGAGTAATTTTTCCAGGTTTTTGTATTAGCTTTTCATTTTGTGATGTCATACACATTTTATTGTGTATTTGCTATGCCATGACTATGGGTCCTGTTTGAACCGAATCACATAGGTGTTACTGTGCTATCCATGTGATCTCTAATAAATTGTTCCTGATTCAATGCACTCTACGCTGGATATTCTCTTCTTTTGTGCTATTGTTGGACCGGGAGCACTTCCGGTTAATCCGCGCACAGGTGTGCATGTTCAGCTGAGGTGCGCCGCCAATTTTGCCTATGTCAAATGTAAATAATTTTACCACAAAATCTATTGCAAAGGCTTCTGGTGGTCATAGCTGTTTATATATTTAGAATGACATACTTGTATGACACAGTACAGCCCTGCAGATATCTGTGTATGTTTGAACAGAAATACAGTGTGTAACCACCCCCATATGCACAGCCTTCGTCCTCAATATTCTTTTTGCAGTGAAATCATATGATCAAAAACAAGTAAGTGCGAAAGAGAAAGATAAGAACTAGTAAAGTGCAGTGTGTATTTGTTGGTCTGTGAGTGTGTGTATGTATGTATGTATAAGTGTGTTTAACCCCTTCCCGACCTATGACATACCTGTACGTCATGGGTGGCAAGGTGTTCCCGACCCATGACATACAGGTACGTCATGGACATTACTGCCGCTACTCGCGGCATCCCGCAGCGCCCGGAAAGATGGTGGCTATCACTGATAGCCAGCCATCTTACCGTGCGACCACGGGGGGTTTCGTCCCCCACCCCCCCCAGCGATCGCTGCTATCAGCTGGTCAAATCTGACTAGCTGATAGCAGCGTTTCGCTATGAAAATACTTAGCAGCGCGGTGTGTGAGTCCCGATCACGGGGATCGGGACACACACCGCTCTGCTAAGTGTCCCTGTCCCGTCCCCCGGCGTCACTTACCCGTCGGAGCGGTGTCCCGAGCGGTCCCAGCGGTCCCGGCGGTCCCGGCGTCCTCCATGGGGTCCCGGCTGCGCTGCGTCCCGGCGGTGAGTTTCCGGCAGCAGGGCGGCATCTTCATTGGCAGCAGTGAGATCGCCGTAAAGCGATCTCACTGCTGCCTCTGAGAGTTTCAAAACTGCAACTCCCAGCATGCCCAGACAGCCTTTGGCTTTCTGGGCATGCTGGGAGTTGTAGTTTTGCAACATCTGGAGGTCCACAGTTTGGAGACCACTGTATAATGGTCTCCAATCTGTGCTCTTCCAGATGTTGCAAAACTACAAATCTCAGCATGCTCAGTCTGTCCAGGCATGCTGGGAGTTGTAGTTCTCTAACATCTGGAAGAGCACAGATTGGAGACCATTATACAGTGGTCTCCAAACTGTGGACCTCCAGATGTTGCAAAACTACAACTCCCAGCATGCCCAGACTGCCCAGGCATGCTGGAAGTTGTAGTTCAGCAACATCTGATCCTTCAGATATTGCCAAACTACAACTTCCAGCATGCCTTGGCAGTCTGGGCATGCTGGGAGTTGTAGTTTTGCAACATCTGGAGGCACACTAGTTGGGAAACATTGTCCGTTTCCTACCTCAGTGCCTCCAGCTGTTGCAATTGTTGCAAAACTATAACTCCCAGCATGCACTGACAGACCATGCATGCTGGGAGTTGTAGTTTTGCAACAGCTGGAGGCACACTGGTTTGGAAACACTAAGTTTGGTTGCAAAACACTTGAAAGTTTATTACTTAACTTAGTGTTTCCAAACCAGTGTTCCTCCAGCTGTTGCAAAACTACAACTCCCAGCATGCACGGACAGCCAAAGGGCATGCTCGGAGTTTGCAACAGCTGGATGTTTGCCCCCTCCCCCCAATGTGAATGTACAGGGTACACTCACATGGGCGGAGGTTTACAGTGAGTGCTGCAAGTTTGAGATGGCGCAAATTTTGCGCTGCAGCTCAAACTTCCAGCGGCAAACTTGCTGTGAACCTCTGCCCATGTGACTGTACCCTAAAAACACTACACTGACACTAACCTAAAATAAAAAGTAAAAAACACTACATATACACATACCCCTACACAGCCCCCCTCCCCCCAAAAAATGAAAAACGTCTGGTACGCTACTGTTTCCAAAACGGAGCCTCCAGCTGTTGCAAAATAATAACTCCCAGTATTGCCGGACAGCCATTGACTGTCCAGGCATGCTGGGAGTTTTGTAACAGCTGGAGGCACCCTGTTTGAGAATCACTGGCGTAGAATACCCCTATGTCCACCCCTATGCAAATCCCTAATTCAGGCCTCAAATGCGCATGGCGCTCTCTCACTTTGGAGCCCTGTCGTATTTCAGGGCAACAGTTTTGGGACACATATGGGGTATCGCCGTACTCGGGAGAAATTGCCTTACAAATTTTGGGGGGCTTTTTCTTCTTTAACCCCTTATGAAAAGGTGAAGTTGGGGTCTACACCAGCATGTTAGTGTAAAAAAATAAATTTTTTACACTGACATGCTGGTGTTGCCCTATACTTTTCATTTTCACAAGAGGTAAAAGGGAAAAAAGACCCTCTAAATTTGTAACGCAATTTCTCCTGAGTACGGAGATACCCCATATGTGGGCGCAAAGTGCTCTGGGGGCGCACAACAAGGCCCAGAGGGGAGAGTGCACCATGTACATTTGAGGTGATTTGCACAGGGGTGGCTGATTGTTACAGCAGTTCTGACAAATGCAAAACAATAAATATCCATATGTGACCCCATTTTGGAAACTACACCCCTCACGGAATGTAATAAGGGGTGCAGTGAGCATTTACACCCCACTGGTGTATGACAGATTTTTGGAACAGTGGTCTGTGAAAATGAAAAATAAATTTTTTGATTTGCACAGTCCACCGTTTCAAATATCTGTCAAACGCCAGTGGGGTGTAAATGCTCACTGCACCCCTTATTACATTCCATGAGGGGTATAGTTTCCAAAATGGGGTCACATGTGGGGGGGTCCAATGTTCTGGCACCATAGGGGCTTCCTAAATAGGACATGCCCCCCAAAAACCCTTTCAGAAAAACTCACTCTCCAAAATCCCATTGTCGCTCCTTCCCTTCTGAGCCCTCTACTGCGCCCACCGAACATTTTACATACGCATATGAGGTATTTCCTTACTCGAGAGAAATTGGGTTACAAATTTTAGGGTGATTTCTCTCCTTTTACCCCTTGTAAAAATTCAAAAATTGGGTCTACAAGAAAATGCGAGTGTAAAAAATGAAGATTTAGAATTTTCTCCTTCACTTTGCTGCTATTCCTGTGAAACACCTAAAGGGTTAAAACACTTACTGAATGTCATTTTGAATACTTTGGGGGGTGCAGTTTTTATAATGGGGTCATTTATGGGGTATTTCTAATATGAAGATCCTTAAAATCCACTTCCAACCTGAACTGGGCCCTGAAAAATTAAGATTTTGAAAATCTTGAGAAAAATTGGAAAATTGCTGCGGAACTTTGAAGCCCTCTGATGTCTTCCAAAAGTAAAAACTTGTCAATTTTTTAATGCAAACACAAAGTAGACATATTGTATATGTGAATCAATATGTAATTTATTTGGAATATCCATTTTCCTTTCAAGCAGAGACTTTCAAAGTTAGAAAAATGCTAAATTTTCAAAATTTTCATGAAATTTTTAGATTTTTTACCAAGAAAGGATACAAATATCAGTGAAATTTTACCGATAAAATAAAGTAGAATATGTCACGAAAAAACAATCTCGGAATCAGAATGATAAGTAAAAGCATTCCAAAGTTATTAATGTTTAAAGTGACAGTGGTCAGATTTTCAAAAAATGCCCAGGTCATGAAGGTGAAAATGGGCTGGGTCATGAAGGGGTTAAAGGGGTATTCCAGGAAAAAAACTTTTTTTTATATATCAACTGCCTCCTGAAAGTTAAACAGATTTGTAAATTACTTCTATTAAAAAATCTTAATCCTTTAAGTACTTATGAGCTTCTGAAGTTAAGGTCGTTCTTTTCTATCTAAATCCTCTCTGATGACACCTGTCTCGGGAAACGCCCAGTTTAGAAGCAAATCCCCATAGAAAACCTCTTCTAAACTGGGCGTTTCCCGAGACAGGTGTCATCAGAGAGGATTTAGACAGAAAAGAACAACCTTAACTTCAGAAGCTCATAAGTACTTAAACAGATTTGTAAATTACTTCTATAAAAAAATCTTAATCCTTTAACTTTCTGGAGCCAGCTGATATATATAAAAAAGTTTTTTCCTGGAATACCCCTTTAACCCTTTGTTTAGCACTTGTCCTCTGTTCTTTAGTGCACAAGGGCATACAGGTATGCCCTGTTTTTTTCCGATCGCCACTGCACACTGCTCGGTAATCAGGTTAAAGATGGCCACTGTTATCAGCTCCGTGCGTCTGAGCTGCCAATTCTAAGACTTGTGGTGCATCTAGCACCATCCTTACCCATTCAGCAACACAGTAGATCAGGGCTAATGTAGAAAAGGTAGGGAGTGCACAGGGGTAAAAAATAAAATATATAAACAGTGGGTTAAGTAAGTATTTTACACATCACCATTTTTATTCTTAAATATATTTCAAAAAGGTGCTATTCACATGAAATTTCCACCAGATGTTGGTAACAACCCTAGTAATCAATACAACCCGGAAAAAACAAAATTGGCTCAGAAATAAATTTATGTGAAATAATGTAAAATGACACGGAGAAAAAGTATTGAAGATGCTTAATGATATTTATTTAATACTTAATACAAACATGATGTGTATTATGGCATACAGTTTTTGCTCTGAGCTGACCACACTATATTCTCCCAGTATTCTCCCAGGCTTTTCTAGATGTTGTGCAGCAAACGTTAAACAAGCTTAACCCCTAAGGACGTAGCACATTTTGACCTTAAGAACGCTGCTGTTTTTTTCCAAATCTGACCTCTGTCATTTTAAGCATTAATAACTTTGCGATGCATTAACTTATGAATTTGATTCAGAGACAGTTTTTTCATGACATATTCTACTTTATGATAGTGGTAAATTTTCGCTGATACTTGCATAATTTCTTGGTGAAAAATTCCAAAATTTTATGAAAAATTTGACAATTTCTCTAACTTTGAAGCTCTCTGCTTGTAAGGAAAATGGATATTCCAAATAAATTATATACTGATTCACATAAACATTATGTCTACTTTATGTTTGCATCATAAAGTTGACATGTTTTTACTTTTTGAAGACATTAGGGGGCTTCAAAGTTTAGCAGCAACTTTCCAATTTCTCACAAAAATTTCAAAATCTGAATTTTTCAGGGACCAGTTAAGTTTCAAAGTGAATTTGAGGGTCTTTATGTTAGAAATACCCCATAATGGACCCCATTAAGAAAACTGCACCCCTCAAATTATTCAAAATTACATTAAGAAAGTTTGTTAACCCTTTAGGTGTTTCATAGGAATAGCAGCAAAGTGGAGGAGAAAATTCAAAATCTTCATTTTTTTACACTAACGTGTTCTTGTAGACCCATTTTTTCATTTTTACAAGAGGTAAAAGGAGAAAAGCCCACCAAAATTTGTAACCTAAAGTCTCTCAAGTAAGGTAATACCCCAAATGTGGATGTAAAGTGCTCTGCTGGCGCACTACAGGGCTCAGAAGGGAAGGATCGACAATGGGATTTTGGTGAGAAAATTTTGCTGAAATGGTTTTTGGGGGGATGTCGCATTTAGGAAGCCCCCATGGTGCCAGAACAGCAAAAAAAAGTACACCCCTCACGGAACATAACAAGGGGTATAATGAGCCTTAACATCCTACAGGTGATTGACGAACTTTCATTTAAGTGGGACGTGAAAATGGACATTTTTTTTCACTAAAATGCGGGTGTTACCCGAAATTTTTCATTTTCACAAGGGGTAATAGGTAAAAATGTCCCCCAAAATTTGTAACCCTATTTCTTTCAAGTAAGGAAATCCCTCATATGTGGATGTAAAGTGCTCTGTGGGTGCACTTGAGGGCTCAGAAGGGAAGGAGCAACATTGGGCTTTTGGAGAGCGAATTTTGCTGAAATGGTTTTTGGGGGGGCATTCTCATTTAGGAAGCCCCCATGGTGCCAGAACAGCAAAAAAAACACTTGGCACCTTATTTGGGAAACTACACCCCTCAAGGAATGTAACAAGGGGTACAGTGAGCCTTTACACCCCCACAGGTGTTTGACCAATTTTTTTTTGCTAAAGTTGGACGTGAAAATGAAAATTTTTATTTTTTTTTCACTAAAATGCTGGCATTACCCCAAATTTTTTATTTTTACAAGGGGTAATAGGAGAATAAGCCCCCCAAAATTTGTAACCCCATTTTTTCTGAGTATGGAAATATCCCATATGTGGATGTAAAGTGCTCTGCGGGCACACTACAAGGCTTAGAAGAGAAGGAGCGCCATTGGGCTTTTGGAGAGAGAATTTGGTTGGAATAGAAGTCGGGGTCCATGTGTGTTTGCAAAGCACCCGTGCTGCCAGAACAGAGGACCCGCCCCCCCCCCCCCCATGTGACCCCATTTTGGAAACTACACCCCTCACGGAAAGTAATAATGGGTGCAGTGAGCATTTACACCCCACTGGAGTTTGACAGGTCTTTGGAACAGTGGGCTGTGCAAATTAAAAATACAATTTTTATTTTTCACGGACCACTGTTCAAAAAATCTGTCAGACACCTGTGGGGGGTAAATGCTCACTGCACCCCTTATTACATTCCGTGAGGGGTGTAATTTCCAAAATGGGGTCACATATGGGGGGGTCCACTGTGCTGGCAGCATGCGGGGCTTTGTAAACGCACATGGCCTTCAATTCCAGCCAAATTCTCTCTCCAAAAGCCAATGGTGCTCCTTCTCTTCTGAGTCCTCTAGTGCCTGGGTTCTCAACTCGGGGTACGCGCCAGGGGTTGTCTGGGGGTACGCAAAGCGCTGACCAATACCGGTCATGCACTGGCCAGTATTTATTAGCGCATAGCTGTGGCAGCTCACTGTACAGTAGCGCGGCCACAGCTCGGGTTACTGTACGTGAGCTGCGTGGTTGCCGGGGAGACTTGTGACTTCCCCTGACGTTGCGCGGAGTTGCCGCACAGCGCAGGCGGGCGTCACACGTCAGTGCGGCCCCGCCGAAAGGGACACGCTGCGTGAAGGAGCAGGCAACGGGACCGCAGGACGCCAGGTAAACAACTGTATGGGACGGAGGGGTGGGGGGCTGTATGGGATGGAGCACAAGGCATTAAGATGGAGGGGGAGAGGGATAATGGCGGAGGGGGGATGTGGAGTAATAAAGCACAAGACATTAAAATTTTATGCCTTGTGCTTTATTACTCTCCATCCCCCCCTCCGCCATTATCCCTCTCCCCTTCCATCTTAATCTCTTGCACCATTTCCCCCCTTCCATCTTTATCCCCTTTTGCCATTATTACCGGATAATAATGGGGGATTAAGATGGGGGGGGAAATGGATGTTTGTTTTTTTTAGTTTATGTCAGAACTGCTGTAACTATCAGCCACCCCTGTGCAAATCACCATTTAGGCCTCAAATGTACTTGGTGTGCTCTCACTCCTGAGCCTTGTTGTGCGCCCGCAGAGTACTTTACATTTACATATGGGGCATTTCCGTACTCAGGAGAAATTGCATCACAAATTTTGGGGGTCTTTTTTTCCTTTTATTTCTTGCGAAAATGAAAATTATGGGGCAACACCAGCATGTTATTGTAAAAGTTAAAAAAAAATTACATTAACATGCTGGTGTAGACCCCAACTTTACCTTTTCATAAAGAGTAAAAAGAGAAAAAGCTCCCCACAATTTCTCCTAATTTCTCCTGAGTACGGAAATACCTCATATGTGGCCCCAAACTGTTGCCTTGAAATAAGACAGGGCACCGAAGTAAGAGAGTGCCATGCGAATTTGAGGCCTAAATTAGGGATTTGCATAGGGACGGACATTGCAGTGTTCCCCAAACAGGGTGCCTCCAGCTGTTGCAAAACTCCCCAACATGCCTGGACTGGGAGTTGTTGTTTTGCAACAGATGGAGGCTCCGTTTTGGAAACGCTCCATAACTAGGAGTTTTTCATTTTTATGGAGGGGGGTATAGTGTAAGGGTGTGTATATGCAGTTTTTTACTTTTTATTTAGTGTTTTTAGGGTACATTCACACACACAGGCGGGTTCACAGAGAGTTTCCCGCTGGGAGTTTGAGCTGTGGCAAACTCCCAGCGGGAAACTTGCTGTAAACCCCCGCCTGTGTGAATGTAACCTGTACATTCACATGGGGGGGGGGGCGATGTAAACCCATGCCAGTGTGAATGTAACCTGTACATTCACACGGGGGAGGGCTCCAGCTGCAACCTCCAGCTGTTGCAAAACTACTACTCCCAGCACGCATTGACAGACCGTGGATGCTTACACAATGCGTAGTAAATGAATGCAAAACAAACGGGGATTGCATATATGCAATATCTTTATCCATAAATTCTTCAACAAAAACAGGCATAGAATGGATATAAGAAGGATAGTCACCCAGTGATAAAGTAGCAAAAATCAGTCCGGCACTTTTAGGGTTTCACCAGCCTCTCCGAGGTTTTCTGTTCCTTGCCGTGATTCATTCCATCTCCTACAGGCTGAAAGTCGAGCTACTCAGGAGATCCGAGTGCCGGCCATAATTCAGGCGACGTTTCAGGAGAAGGAACTCCCTTTCTCAAGCCTCTCACATGGACACCCACCACCATGAGTAACCACATAGCGACCCAGGGCGTACGGGTACGCCTTCGATCCCTGGTACTTAAGGACCCAGGGTGTACCTGTACGCCCGTGGGAATTTTGGTCCCCGTCACGCGGGGACCGGACCGGGGTGCCTGCTGATATCGATCAGCAGGCACCCCGTGGAAATGCTTGCGATTTGCAGCGATTCTGCTGACCCAGAGATACATGGTGATCGGGGGTGTAGGATACACCCCCAATCACCTCCTGTATCTATGGGGAGGTGGCGATTTCATCACCCCCCCCCCCAGGTTCGTACAGCCAATAGCAGCCAGCAGGGGAGAGGTTAATGACCTCTTCTTGCCGCCCTGCCGTCTAACTGAGTTCAGTCAGTGGTCAGAGCTCCAAGAGGGAGCCCCTGAGGACAGAAGATCCCCCTTAGAGCATGGACAGATTACAGAAAAGGGAAAGGTAGGAGTTAAAAAGTAAAAGTTATAAAAAGTAAAAAAATAATTTTAAAATATTCCCCCCCCCCCCCCCCCCCCTAATAGGTCCTCTGCAGTTTTTTCAGTGTGACCCGGGCCCTATTAGGGGTTCAGGGTGCTGCGATTTCCCCCCTCCCCCCCCTTTTTTTTTTTTACCACATATAACGGTGTGTGTTTTTTTTTTATCACACACCATTATAGGTAAAATTAACACCAAGCACACACTACATACTCCACCCCCCCCCCCCAGTTTTAAGGGGAGACTCATATTCCGCTAGTATATTCCCTCGAAGCGGGCGGGGTATGGCGTAAAGCTCTACAAACTTTTTGAGAGTACCTCCGGGTACACTTACAAGTTTAGAGTATATGAGGGATGAGATTCCCGTATTGAACCCCCAGAATGTACACCCCCCCCCCCCACTCTGGTTGTTAGCAGGAAAATCGTTTGGGACCTTATGCACCCATTACTGGATAAGGGTTACTACCTTTACGTCGACAACTTTTATACCAGCATCCCTCTGTTCACATCGCTTGCCGCCAGATCCACGTCTGCTTGTGGGACCATGTGGAAAAGCCAGAGAGGCCTCCCTCTAAATTTTGTTAAGACACCTATGCCCAAGGGTGAGTCCCGTGCCCTTACCCATGAAAACCTGTTGCTGGTCAGGTATAAGTATAAGAGGGATGTCCTTATGCTGACCACAATTCATGGTAACGGCAGCTCACCTGTCCCTGTGCAAGGTACAAAAAAACAACAACCCATAAACGTAAGAATAGGTGTAAGCAGTCCTACGTAAGCCACTAGATTGAGAATATCATCCAGCTATAGATATGACAGAGTAAGAAATAATTTCTCAGGATGTGCAATAAAACGTAACTTTTACTGTTTAATATTTTAAAAAGCTAAATTTTTTGGTGTTGATAATGTGAAGTTGCACAATGGCAAAACAAAATAAAGTTGAGTATACGCTGATCCGATGTGGCTGGGCCCAGCCACACACAGTACCGCACACAAACTGTTAAAAAAACAGTATCAAAGCTCAAAAAATACCACCAACGCGTTTCTGCCACCAATCTTGGTGGTGTCCTCCGGGAGGTATAATATATGCAAAAGACAGTCGTAACTCACTCAGAGAAATAGCCCACCATAAATAAATAAGTGGAGCTATGTAGTCAATGAGAGCAACTATATAAATGAGTGATATGGTGAACACAAATTTGACCACTTAAGGCCGCAATATTAAGAGGCAAGGTAAGCACAGCCCCCAGCAGTTGCTCAAATTATAGTTAGCCCATGGACCTGAAAAGCAGAAACATATATATCATGCCAGTGATAAATCAACATGCGGCTAGATCTGCATTATGTATCAGTCCTGTGAGGGAATAAGACAAAAGTATATATTTCTATATCCCAGGGCTCAATTGTTCAGATGCCACTGATGTTGTAGACCACCTGAAATAAAAACAAAAAGGATTCCATTCACACAGGTGTCCTGTGAAGAGAAGATGCTATAGACCTGTACATTGATAGACCATTGTACTCATGGTTACTGTGGTTCTACAGCTGTCCAACGTGAAACACCTGCATCCAGCAGGGAGCCCTCTACTGCGCCCACCGAACACTTTACATACACATATGAGGTATTTCCTTACTCGAGAGACATTGGGTTACGAATTTTAGGAGGATTTTTCTCCTTTTACCCCTTGTAAAAATTCAAAAACTGGGTCTACAAGAACATGAGAGTGTAAAAAATGAAGATTTTGAATTTTCTCAATTTGCTGCTATTCCTGTGAAACAACTTTGAATACTTTGAGGGGTGCAGTTTTTATAATGGGGTCATTTGTGGGGTACTTCTAATATGAAGGCCCTTCAAATCCACTTCAAAATTGAACTGGTCCCTTAACAATTCAGAATGAAAGGTAAAAGCATCCCAGAGTTATTAATGCTTAACCTTAGGATCAAGGATGTTCTGGAACATCCCCGGACCCTGGGCTTTAAGGACCAAGGACGTTCCAGAACGTCCTGGTTTTTCTCAGGTCTCTGCTGCGCGCCGGGCAGAGATCGGAACGGCATGTCTGTTGTAATCCTTCAGCAGGCATGCCGTGCAAATGCCTAGGGGGGTCCCGGGACCCCCGCATGTCAGCGATCGTCGGAGATCGCTTGCAAAATCACGCAAGTGATCTTCGCCGATTCGGGTCACTTTTGACCCGATGACCCGGTAATAAATGGTGATCCGCGGTGTACAATTCACCGCCAATCACCTGACGTTGCTGGGGAGCAGTGACAATACTGTCACCGCCCCAGCAACGCTGCTATTGGCCGGCGATCGTCCAGCCAATAGCAGTGCGGCAGAGGAGGGGTTAACGGTCCCTTCCCGCTGCTGCACCCGCTCTCTGTGTTCAGTCAGCGGGTGCAGCAGTGAGGGGAAGGCCGTGGATCCCCCCCCCTCAAAGCTCCGGAGCCCCCTCAGGAGCCTTAGAATAGGGACAGCGGATTACAGGTAGGATTTAATAAAGTAAAAAAAGTTAAAAAAAAAAAAAAAGTCCCCCCCCTAATAGGTCCCCAAGGGTCCTATTAGGGTCTGATCCCTGACCCCAGGTCCTATTAGGGGTTCATGGAGCTGCGTGCGCCATCCATTTTTTTTTTCTCTTTTAATAAAAAAAAAAAAAAATCCTCCCCCTGATCCCCTAATAGGTCCCCCAGGGTCCTATTAGGGTCTGATCCCTTACCCCGGGTCCTATTAGGGGTTCAGGGAGCTGCATTTGCCACCCCTTTTTTGGGGGGGGCCACAGCTTTTTTTTTTTTTTTTCTATTACTGTTATTACACTTTTTACACCAAGCACAACACACTACATGTCATCGATCACCGGTCATCGATCACTTTGGGGCCAAATTTTTGGAGGCCTACGGGGACCTCTCGGTAGATGAGTTTCTCATCAGTTTTAAGGGGAGACTCATCTTCCGCCAGTATATTCCCTCGAAGCGGGCGCGGTATGGCGTGAAACTCTACAAACCTTGCGAGAGTACCTCCGGGTACACTTGCAAATTTAGTGTATATGAGGGACGAGATTCCCGTATTGAACCCCCAGAATGTCCCCCCACTCTGGGTGTTAGCGGGAAACTCGTTTGGGACCTTGTGCACCCATTGCTGGATAAGGGTTTCTACGTGTACGTGGATAATTTTTATACCAGCATCCCTCTGTTCAAATCCCTTTCCGCCAGATCCACGTCCGCTTATGGGACCATGCGGAAGAACCAGAGAGGCCTCCCTCTAAATTTGGTTCAGACGCCTATCCCCAAGGGTGAGTCCCGTGCCCTTACCCATGATAACCTGTTGTTGGTGAAGTATAAGGATAAGAGGGATGTCCTTATGCTCACCACTATTCATGGGAACGGCAGCACCCCTGTCCCTGTGCGAGGTACCGTGGGACCGGTCCTCAAGCCCGATTGTATTGTGGACTACAATCGGTATATGGGGGGAGTTGATCTCTCAGATCAAGTCCTCAAGCCATACAAGGCCATGCGGAAAACACAGGCATGGTACAAAAAAGTTGCGGTCTACTTGGTAGAGGTTGCCATGTACAACGCTTTTGTACTATCCCAGTACGCTGGCAACACAGGGACATTCCTCCAGCACCAAGAAGAAGTCCAAAGGTTCCTGATCTTTGCTGACCAGGAAAGATCAGGCCGGACTTCCCAAGGGTCTGGAGTAATAGGCGCCAGGATCGTCCCAGGCCAACACTTTCCAGGTGAGGTCCCCCCCAGTGGAAAGAAGAGGGACACCACCATTCAGTGTGACACTTGCCCAGATAATCCGGGCCTCTGCATAGGCTGCTTCAGGGAGTTTCACACTTCCATGGAGCCCTAAGTTTTCCCTTTTTATATGAATTTTCCATAATTTGACCAATGTACCAAGTCCAGAGTACATTCCAAAATATAACCCCCATAAATCACTAAATTGCCCAAAAAACCCTTAAAAAAAAAAACCTGATAAGACCTCTGAGGGTGTTTTGCCAAAAATGGGTCATAGGTCACTGGGTCACGATTATCGGGGACTTTTTTATGTTGCTTCAAATGTGCAGCGCTCTCTCTCCACCAGAGTGGGTGCGCATTTGAGGCAACAGGTTAGGGACGGCCACACACATCACATTCCCAGAATGATGATTCAGAGCATAGGGTTTGGGGCGGGCATATTTTTTTTAGTTTTGGCTATGCTCTGGGTCATCATTCTGGGAACACATCCTGTTTTATTATGTTTTATAATTTTCTGGCCCACTGTGCCCCATATTACGGGCCTCTGTACCCCACCTGTCTACCCCAGTTACGGCCCGTTTTCCCCCATAGTGTTCCCCTATTTTAGGGCTCAGTGCTCCCCCCATTAACGCTCCTTGAGGGCGGGTCCCACATCCTGGCTCCATATCAAGCTCAAGGTCCCTGACTGCGCTCTCACTCAAGCAAGACCTGTTGTGCACCTGCCAAGCCTAAATCATCAAAAAATAAGGTATGTCCTTACTCCAAACAAATGTATTTACAAATTGTGGGGTGTCTTTTCTGCTATTAACCCTTGTAAAAATGTAAAATTTGGGGGGAAACACAAATTTTAGTGAAAATTTTCTTCTTTTTTTTACATATGCAAAAGTTGTGAAACCCCTGTGGGGTATTAAGGCTTACTTTACCCCTTGTTACATTCCTCAAGGGGTCTAGTTTCCAAAATGGTATGCCATGTGGGGGGTATTTTGCTGTCCTGGCACCATAGGGGCTTCCTAAATGCGACATGTCCCCCCCCCCCCCCCCATTTCAGCAAAGTTTGCTAATGTGACTCCTTCTCTTCTGAACATTGTAGTTCGCCCGTAGTGCATTTGATGTCCACTTATGGGGTACCTCCATACTCAGAAGAGATGGGGTTACACATTTTGGGGGGTCTTTTCTACTATTAACCCTTGCAAAAATGTGAAATTTGTGGGGAAGCCCACATTTTAGTGAAAAAGATATTTTTTTTTTACATATGTCGTGAAATCCCTGTGGGGTATTAAGGTTCACTTTACCCCTTGTTATGTTCCCCAAGGGGTCTAGTTTCCAAAATATAATGCCATGTGGGTTTTTTTTTGTTGTCCAGGCACCATAGGGGCTTCCTAAATGCGGCATGCCCCCAGAGCAAAATTTGCTTCCAAAAAGCCAAATGTGACTACTCCTCTTCTGAGACCTGTAGTGCGCCAGTAGAGCACTTTTCACCCCCTATGGGGTGTTTTCTGAATCGGGAGAAATTGGGCTTCAAGTTTTGGGGGGTATTTTCTGCTTTAACCCTTTGTAAAAATGTAAAATTTTGGAAAACCAAGCATTTTAGGTAAAAATTTTATTTTTTTTAACATATGCAAAAGTCGTGAAACCCCTGTGGGGTATTAAGGTTCACTTTACCCCTTGTTACGTTCCCCAAGGGGTTTAGTTTCCAAAATATATGCCATGTGGTTTTTTTTTTTTGCTGTCCAGGCACCATAGGGGCTTCCTAAATGCGGCATGCCCCCAGAGCAAAATTTGCTTCCAAAAAGCCAAATGTGACCACTCCTCTTCTGAGACCTGTAGTGCGCCAGTAGACCACTTTTCACCATCATATGGGGTGTTTTCTGAATCGGGAGAAATTGGGCTTCAAATTTTGGGGGTATTTTCTGCCATTACCCTTTTTAAAATGTAACATTTTTGGAAAACAAGCATTTTATGTAAAAAAAAATTTTTTTTTTTACATTTGCAAAAGTCATGAAACACCTGTGGGGTATTAAGGCTCACTTAATTCCTTGTTACGTTCCCCGAGGGGTCTAATTTCCAAAATGGTATGCCATGTGTTTTGTTTTTTTTTGCTGTTTTGGCACCCTAGGGACTTCCTAAAGGTGACATGCCCCCCAAAAACCATTTCAGAAGAATGTTCTCTCCAAAATCCCCTTGTCGCTCCTTCCCTTCTGAGCCCTCTACTGCGCCCGCCGAACAATTTACATAGACATATGAGGTATGTTCTTACTCGAGAGAAATTGGGCTACAAATACCAGTAAAAATTTTCTCCTTTTACCCCTTGCAAAAATTCAAAAATTGGGTCTACAAGAACATGCGAGTGTAAAAAATGAAGATTTTGAATTCTCTCCTTCACTTTGCTGCTATTCCTGTGAAACACCTAAAGGGTTAAAACACTTACTGAATGTCATTTTGAATACTTTGGGGGGGGGTGTAGTTTTTATAATGGGGTCATTTATGGGGTATTTCTAATATGAAGACCCTTCAAATCCACTTCAAAACTGAACTGGTCACTGAAAAATAGTTAGTTTGAAAATTTTGTGAAAAATTAGAAAATTGCTGCTGAACTTTGAAGCTCTCTGGTGTCTTCCAAAAGTAAAAACTCATCAATTTTATGATGCAAACAGAAAGTAGACATATTGTATATGTGATCCCCTCAAAAATTTTTTTTTTGAATATCCATTTTCCTTACAAGCAGAGAGCTTCAAAGTTAGAAAAATGCTAAATTTTAATTTTTTTCATCAAATTTTGGGATTTTTCACCAAGAAAGGATGCAAGTTACCATAAAATGTTACCACTATGTTAAAGTACAATATGTCATGAAAAAACAGTCTCGGAATCAGAATGATAACTAAAAGCATTCCAGAGATATTAATGTTTAAAATGACAGTGGTCAGATGTTCAAAAAACGCTCTGGTCCTAAGGTGTAAAATGGCCTGGTCCTTAAGGGGTTAAAGTGACAGTGGTCAGATGTGCAAAAAATGGCAGGGTCCTTGAAGTGAAAATGGGCTGGGTCCTCAAGGGCGTAAATACAACATACTTCTCGCGAGAACATTAGTTCTATAACAAAGTAGAAAAACATAAAAACCTCAATGGATATACTGCACATTAAAAACAATAGTATGGAGATCAGCAATTTTACAAAAATACATTAAATGAACAATTTTCTATTTTTGGATCCAATATACCTAGGTATATAGATATTGGATCCAGAAGTTGGGAACGCTAGCCCCGAGCGGGATCAATGAAAATTGTTCATTTAATGTATTTTTGTAAAATTGCTGATCAACTGTTGCAAAACTAAAACTCTCAGCATGCACTGATAGCCGAAGGGCATGCTGGGAGTTGTAGTTATACAACAGCTGGAGGCACAACTACAACTCTCAGCATGATCTTTGGCAGTCTGTGCATGCTGGGAGTTATAGTTATGCAACAGCTGGAGGGAAAAAAATTCTATGAAAAAATGTGCCTATAGCTGTTGCATAACTATCACTCCAGCATGCACAGACAGCCAAAGAACATGCTGGGAGTTGTAGTTGTGTCTCCAGCTGTTGCATAACTACAACTCCCAGCATGCCCTTTGGCTCTGCATGCTGGGAGTTGTTGCTAAGCAACAGCAGGAGGCACACAGGCCTCACCTGCTGCTGTCTGATCCTGCCACCGCTCCTCCGGACCCACCGGTAAGGCGACCCTTGCCACCGATCACCCGCCCCGCAGGACCCTTGATTGGTTGGCCGGTCTCGGCCGATCAATCACAGGGATCATGAGGTGGCACCAGGGCCACCTCACTCCTGGTGGGCAAGGGTGATTAGTACCATTTCTGACCAATCACCATTATTTTCTGGGTAACCAGTGACTCGATTGACCCGGAGAAGCTGTGATTCACCAGACCCCCGGGCGATATGCCAGGGTGTCTGCTGTTAGCTAACAGCAGCCATCCCGGTCCGATCACAGTGTCCAGAGGACACTGTGATCAAGGAACGCAGCGCCATAAATGTGCGGCGCTGTGCGCTAAGTACCTAAGTATCAATCCGTGAGCTGGGACCAGCACAGCAGGAGAAGTAAGCCCTCCTGCTACCTCAGAAGTGGATCACCCGGGAGTGTTTAAATGTCTCTATAGAAGGCGGCGATCTAAAGAGTTAATAGCTTACTGCATCGATTGCAGCATGTCGGCTATAAATACCGACCCACAGCTACAAGAATCAGCTGAGGGCTGGTGCGGGCTCGAGTCGGGAGCCCGCACCATACACAGTTAACGGCACAAGGACGTGTATACACGTTCTTGTAGTTAACTAGTTTAATAAATTTTATTTAATCTTCTAATAGGAGATGCATTAATTTTTTATATATGTACTTAACCCCTTAACGACCACGGACGTAAATGTACATCCTGGTGCGGTGGTACTTTGCGCACCAGGACGTACATTTACATCCTGTACATGACCGCGAGCATCGGAGCAATGATCGGGTGATGTGCGGCAGGTCCCGGCTGCTGATAGCAGCCATCGACTCACAGGTAATGGCCAACATCCGCGATCACCATTAAACCCTCAGATGCCATGATCAATACAGATCACAGCATCTGCGGTAGCGTGGCTACATTTTATGCTTATCTGATTGCCCGCGGCAAGGCCGCAGGGATTAGTTCAGCTAACATGGCAGACGGAGGTCCCCTCACCTGCTTCCACTGCCTTCCTGGCTTCTTCTGCTCTGGTCTGAGATCGAGCAGACCAGAGCAGAAGATAGCCGATAACACTGATCAGTGCTTTGCCCTATGCAGTCCAAAATTGCTGCTTTTTTTTGTCACATTTTATGTAAAAAAAACTAAATTTATAAAAAAAAATGACTAAAAGTTTTATATACACAAATGTGGTATCAATAAAAAGTACAGATCACAGCGCAAAAAATGAGCCCTCATACCGCCGCTTATACGGAAAAAGTTATAGATCGTCAAAATAGAGGGATTTTAAACGTACTAATTTGGTTTAAAAGTTTGCAATTTTATAAGCGCAACAATAATAGAAAAGTATATAATAATGGGTATCATTTTAATCGTATTGACCCACAGAATAAAGAACACATGTCATTTTTACCATAAATTGTACAGTGTGAAAACAAAACCTTCCAAAATTTGCGAAATTGCTTTTTTTCTTTTTTAATTTCCCAAAACAAATAGTATTTTTTTTGGGTTGCTCCATACATTTTATGGTAAAATGAGTGATGTCACTACAAAGGACAACTGGTCGGGCAAAAAACAAGCCCTCATACTAGTCTGTGGATGAAAATATAAAAGGGTTCAAAATGGTCAAAATGGGCTTGGTCCTTAAAAGGAAAAGGAGATTTTTGTTATCATGCTGGGGTTGCTAAAAAAAAAAAAAATAAATAAAAAAAAAGTGCATATTAACCTACCTCACTCCCTCAGGGATCCCCCATGACGTCTTCCGGCTCCCTGCTAATCACTCTGTAGTCTACATCTGAGATAGAATCACCTTGACAATAATGGACTGCTCAACTTGTCACTGAAGCTCTCATACAAATGAACAGAACATGTGCAGAGATGCCTGAATACTGGACTCAGGCATTTTCATGCTCCCATAAAAATGAATACAGCTGGGGCCCTGCTATGAAGATCGTCGGGGGTCACATCGGTCAGACCCTTCGCAATCAGATACTTATCACCCTTTCCACATGATAGGGGCTGAGTATCTGATTGTGGAGGATCTGAATGCTGGGATGTGAGGAAGTAAGGTAGGAGAGTATGCTTTTTTTTTTTTTCCCCCCCCCATAGTGGCTCAAGTACACTGGAGACCTCGCTGTACTGGAGGCTGTATCTCCAGAAGGATATAGATATTCTAGAGAGAGTTCAGAGAAGTACTACTAAAATAGTGCATGGATTGCAGGATAAAACTTACTAGGAATGGTAAAAGGATCTTAACATGTATAGCTTGGAAGAAAGAAGAGACAGAGGGGATATGATAGAAACTTTTAAATGCATAAAGGGAATCAACACAGTAAAGGAAGAGAACATATTTAAAAGAAGAAAAGCTACCACAAGAGGACATTGTTTTACAGTAGAGGGGCAAATGTTTCTGCAGTAATATCAGGAAGTATTACTTTACTGAGAGAGTAGTGGATGCATGGAATAGCCTTCCTGCAGAAGTGGTAGCTGCAAATACAGTGAAGGAGTTTAAGCATGCATGGGATAGGTATAAGGCTATCCTTCATATAATAAAGGGCCAGGGACTATTTATTGTATTTATAACAAATTAACAGACTAGATAGGCTTAAATGGTTCTTATCTGCCAACAAATTCTATGTTTCTATGTTACCCCTTGAATTAAAGTACTTGCATAGACACACATGCAAGTACATAAACATATGTACTTCTACAAGTACTCATGATGTTGTTAGGGCATACAAGTCTGCACTATAGAAATGCTTACTGGCTTATTCACACTACAGAATCTCTGCCAAGAGATTTCATCTGTAGCGGGCACAGGCAGAGCAAGTCAGCGCTAGGACCAGTCAGAAAAGTGTCATCTCCATAAACAGCAATTTTAGAGAGGATTCTGCTGAAAGAACAGCGTAAATGGTGCAGCAGAAACCCATTGAAAAACAGCCTATTTTGATTGCGACATATGGGTGGTTTAAAATGACAGATCAGAGCTGTGTAGTAGAACATGACTATGGTAGCAGTGCCTATGCGATCACTGCAAAGCAATATAAAAGGGCAGGTCCTCTGCAGGCTGCTGTGCATTACCATTAGAGATGAGCGAAGTTACAGTACTTCGATTCTGCATGAACCTAGGACTGTATCTACCTTTTCCAATCCACCGGAGCACCTGAAAGCTAAACTAATTTACGTAGGCTAAAGTCAGCAACCGCCGAGCCGCGAGGTTCATACAGAATCGAAGTACTGTAACTTCTCTCATCTCTAATTGCCATAGCAGCATGAATCATCAAGGGGTTAAAGGGAAACTGAAAGCAGCATCCCTCTGCCCATAAGCACATATCTCCTATGTGCTGCGAGATCCTGCACCACGTAAGGGCTACATGCTCATGGGCTGTAGGGGTTAAAATTTGTGTTTGCTATAAGTTTTGTAAAATGTCAATAACATCCATTGGGCAGGTAGGAGAAACAATTGTCTGGAAGGATGTCAATACTAGACAACCTGGTCAATTTATGGACAGTTGTATCACAATGCGAGTGCTCACCTGTGAAATATACAATAGCTTTTTCTAGCTGCAGAAAGATGTCATCAGCTTCTGCCTTGTTGAACAGAGATGTATAATCACAGCTCAGGTTTTCTGCACTAATTCTCTTCCATGTATAAGTCTGTTCCTGCAATAAGTCATCCTTTTCAATCTTCCTTTTCTTTCTTGTCAGGTTCTCCACATTTCTGCCAGTGTCTGAACCTCCTGCACTTTCATCTAAAAGAGTCCTTTTATTTTTAGAAATGGCTTTTCTAATCACAAACTTATCCATTTTATGACATATTGAAGTTTCAGGACACACAATTGTTGTTACATAACATGAAGGTTTCACATCCAGGAGTTAGTCTGCCGCAATAGCACCTGCAAAAGGAAAATGACAACATTTACTAGCAAATACAGCAGTAAAAATACTTCATCTGGCACTGTGACGTCACCGCCGCTCGGCCCGCAGCACCGCCTGGCTTATTCATATTCATGCCCTCCGTATCTCCCTCTCCTCCCCACTCTGTACAGGACTCCACTGCACTGAGGCCGCATCCAGATGTACACAGGAAGCCGGCACATGCGCAGTGGAGTCACATACAGAGTGGGGAGGAGAGGGAGATACGGAGGGAGGGAGGAGAGGGAGATACGGAGGGAGGGCATGAATATGCATAAGCCGGGCGGTGCTGTGGGCCGAGCGGCAGTGACGTCACAGTGCCAGTGAAGGCAGTAACCCCGCCCGTGCCATTTAGAAGATGATTTGCATATATTGAAAAATGAAGATAATGGGCAAACGGCTGATCGGATCTGGGCATGGTAGGCATCATATTGATCAGCATCCCCTACTAGCCAGTACCTCTGAGGGGGGGGGGGATTTGGTGACAGTTTTCCTTTAAACCCTTAAGGACTCAACTCATTTTCACCTTAACCCCTTAACGACCACGGAAGTAAATGTACATCCTGGTTTGTCTGTACTTTGCGCACGAGGACGTACATTTACTACCTGTGTATGACCGTGAGCATCAGAGCGGTGCTCGCGTCATACTCGGCAGGTTCCGGTTGCTATCAGCAGTCGGGGACCCGCCGGTAATGGCCGACATCCGCGATCGCGCGGATGTCCGCCATTAACCCCTCAGATGCCGTGATCTGTACATATCAGGGCATCTGCGCATGATAAAATAGATGATCGGATCGCCCGCAGCGCTGCCGCAGAGATCCGATAATCTGTAATTGCGGACGGAGGTCCCCTCACCTGTCTCCGTCCGTCTCCTGGCATCTCCTGCTCTGGTCTGAGATCGAGCAGACCAGAGCCGGAGATAGCCGATAACACTGATCAGTGCCATGTCCTATGCATAGCACTGAACAGTATTAGCAATCAAATGATTGCTATAGATAGTCCCCTATGGAGACATAAAAAGTGTTAAAAAAAAGTGAAAAATCCCCTCTCCAATAAAAATGAAAATTGTCAGTTTTTCCCATTTTACCCCCAAAAAGCGTAAAAAAAGTTTTTTAATAAACAAACATATTTGGTATTGCCGCATGCCTGAATGTCTGAACTATCAAAATATAATGTTAATGATCCAGTACGGTGAACGGCGTAAACGTAAAAAATTTTTTTAAAAATCCAAAAATGCTGCTGTTTTTGTCACATTTTATATAAAAATAAATAATTTTAAAAATGATATAAAAGTTTTATATATGCAAATGTGGTATCGATAAAAAGTACAGATGATGGTGCAAAACATGAGCCCTCATACTGCCCTATATACGGAAAAATGAAAAAAAAGTTATAGGTGGTCAAAATAGGGAGATTTTAGATTACTGATTTTGTACAAAAAGTTTTAGATTTTTTTTAAGCGGTACAAAAATATAAAAGTATCTAGCCATGGGTATCATTTTAATCGTATTGACCCACAGAATAAAGAACACGTCATTTTTACCATAAACTGTACAGTGTGAAATCGAAACCCTCCAAAATGTGCAAAATTGTGGTTTTCGTAAAAATTTCCTCCCTAAAAAATGTTTTGGGGGGTTCGCCGTACATTTTATGGTAAAATGAGAGGTTCCATTACAAATTACAATTGGTCACGCAAAAAACAAGCCCTTATATGGGTCTGTAGATGGAAATACAAAAGAGTTATGGATTTTAGAAGGCGAGGAGGAAAAAACTAAAATGCTAATATAAAATTGGCCTGGTTCTTAAGGTGAAAATGGGCTTGGTCCTTAACCCCTTAAGGACTCAGGGTTTTTCCGTTTTTGCACTTTCGTTTTTTCCTCCTTACCTTTTAAAAATCATAACCCTTTCAATTTTCCACCTAAAAATCCATATTATGGCTTATTTTTTGCGTCGCCAATTCTACTTTGCAGTGACATTAGTCATTTTACCCAAAAATGCACGGCGAAAAGGAAAAAAAATCATTGTGCGACAAAATCGGAAAAAAAACGCCATTTTGTAATTTTTGGGGGCTTCCGTTTCTACGCAGTGCATATTTCGGTAAAAATGACACCTTATCATTATTCTGTAGGTCCATACGGTTAAAATGATACCCTACTTATATAGGTTTGATTTTGTCGCACTTCTGGAAAAAATCATAACTACATGCAGGAAAATTTATACGTTTAAAAATGTCATCTTCTGACCCCTATAACTTTTTTATTTTTCCACGTACGGGGCGGTATGAGGACTCATTTTTTGCGCCGTGATCTGAAGTTTTTATTGGTATGATTTTTGTTTTGATCTGACTTTTTGATCACTTTTTAATGTTATAAAAGGTTACCAAAATACGCTTTTTTTGACTTTGGAATTTTTTTGCGCGTACGCCATTGACCGTACGGCTTAATTAATGATATATTTTTATAGTTCGGACATTTACGCACGCGGCGATACCACATATGTTTATTTTTATTTTTTTTTACACGGTTTTATTTTTTTTATGGGAAAAGGGGGGTGATTCAAACTTTTATTAGGGAAGGGGTTAAATGACCTTTATTAACACTTTTTTTTTTACTTTTTTTTTTGCAGTGTTATAGGTCCCATAGGGACCTATAACACTGCACACACTGATCTCTCATCCTGATCACAGGCGTGTATTAACACGCCTGTGAAACTGATTAACACGCCTGTGATTAACACGCCTGTGTATTAACACGCCTGTGATCAGCATTATCGGCGCTTGACTGCTCCTGCCTGGATCTCAGGCACGGAGCAGTCATTCGTCGATCGGACACCGAGGAGGCAGGTAAGAGCCCTCCCGGTGTCCGATCAGCTGTTCGGAATGCCGCAATTTCACCGCGGCGGTCCCGAACAGCCCGACTGAGCAGCCGGGATACTTTCAGTTTCACTTTAGAAGCGGCGGTCAGCTTTGACCGCCGCTTCTAAAGGGTTAATACCGCACATCGCCGCGATCGGCGATGTGTGGTATTAGCCGCGGGTCCCGGCCGTTGATTAGCGCCGGGACCCACGCGATATGATGCGGGATCGCGGCGCGATCCCGCTTCATATTGCGGGAGCCGGCGCAGGACGTAAATATACGTCCTGCGTCGTTAAGGGGTTAAGGGGGGACTCAGATCTTTTTCGCAAATCTGACCACTTTATGCATTAATAACTATGGGATGCTTTTACTTTTCATTCTGATTCAGAGGTTGTTTTGTGGTGTCCCGGTACAGGTCCTGGTCCTGTCCCTGTCTAAAGTCCCCTCAGCCAGAGTCCCTTCATTCCCATAGGGCTCTCCTGCAGGGCTTACCCCTGGTCGCCTCATATAAATTGTGTATTATTTAAATGTATATACATAGGGATTATAAATGTATAGGACCTTAGCAGGTCATGTGACTATAATTATGGTTGTACTATTGTTCAAGGACCTTCCAGGGTCATGGGATGTACCCAGAGTTCACTGGGTTAAGGACTTACAGGTTTGCTTACCAATGAGCTTAGTCCAGCCCCTTATTATATAAAGGGCTGTAGCCACTAAATTCTCTCTCTTATCACTTGTACATGAAAGCAAGCACATATCAGCAGAAAACTCAATTCATCTAGGCCAAAGCCTGAAAGAACCAGCAGCCACTAAACCGTGAGTTACCAAGCTCAATCTAACAAATCCTGTGTGACTACTACAGCTAGAATATTATAATTAGTAGCACAGTGGCCTGCATCAAAGCTTATTGCTTCAAAGTCCCAGCAAAACCTGTGAGGGACCTGCATTCTGGTTACCTCTTAAGAGACTGTTACGTATAGAGACTGTTGCATAAAATCTTCAAGTAAAGTTCTTCAGTTTATTCATAAAGTCTGCTGTGGACATTCTGTTATTTTCCCTGCCGTTTCTGGGAAGGTTGGCGGTAGGACCATTAACACTAAGGAAACCCCACCCTAGAGTCATGACATTTAAGGGTTAATACCACCAGACCCTGCACCTACATCACCGCAACACCCCAGACCCCACAACTCTCCTGGTCCACCACAGTTTTTTCGTGACATATTCCACTTGAACATAGTGCTACATTTTTGTTGTTACTTGCATCCTTTCTTGGTGAAAAATCCCCAAATGTCATGAAAATTTAGAAAATGTAGCATTTTTCTAACTTTGAAACTTTCTGCTTGTAAGGAAAATGGATATTCCAAATAAATAATATATTGATTCCCATATACAATATGTCTACTTTATGTTGGCATCATAAAGTTGACATGTTTTTACTTTTTGAGGACATTAGAGGGTTTCAAAGTATAGCAGCAATTTTCAAAATTTTCACCAAAAATTCAAAATCTGAATTTTTCAGGGACCAGTTAAATTTGAAGTGGATTTGAGGGGCCTTTCTGTAAGAAATACCCCATAAATGATCCTACTATAGAAACTGCACCCCTCAAAGTATTCAAAATGACATTCAGAAAGTTTGTTAACCCTTTAGGTGTTTCACAGGAATAGCAGCAAAGTGGAGGAGAAAAATCTAAATCTGCATTTTTTACACTCACATGTTCTTGTAGAACCATTTTTTTTTCCATTTTAAAAAAAGTGGCATAAGGAGAAAAAGCCCCCCAAAATTTGTAGCCCAATTTCTCTTAAGTATGGAAATACCTCATATGTTGACATAAAGTGCTCTGCAGGCTCACAACATTGCTCAAGAGGGAAAGAGCAACTATGGGATTTTGGAGAGCGAATTTTGCTGTCATGGTTTTTGGGGGCCATGTTGCATTTAGGAAGCCCCCATGATGCCAGAACAGGAAAAAAAAACACATGGCACACTATTTGGGAAACTACACCCCTCAAGGAACATAACAAGGGGTATAGTAAGCCTTAACACCTTACAGGTGTTTGACCACTTTGCGTTAAAGTTGGACGTGAAAGCCGGTAATTACTCACCGGTAATTCTGTTTCCTCGTAGTCACGACACCACCACCAGTGAGATGGACTCCTCCCCCAGGGACAGGAAACCTAGACCACAAAAGGAAGCACAACCCTCCATAGCCTCAGTAAATTACCGAGACCCATTTAGAGCCTACAAATTAAATTGACTTCCTACAAATAAAATAAACTACTAAAAAGAAAATGTCTTCTTTCCCTCTACATCAATGTATATACCGTATTTATCGGCGTATAACACGCACTGGCGCATAACACACACACCCTTTTTTACAGGGAAATTTAAGTTAAAAAAAGGAAAATGTAAAATAAATGACTTGGACTAAATGCCACATCATCCCCCTCAACTTCGTTTTCTTCTGCACCTCAGTTTGGTCCCATCCCCTCCAGTGCCACATCGTTCCTCACCTTCTATCAGTCCCTGTGCCACATTTATCCCTCTCATCGCCACCCCCCATGTCTCATCATCCCCCCATGTCTCATAATTTCCCCGTCATAGACCACCACTAGCCATACAGACATTAAGCCTTTAGTGCCTCCCCCCACCATAATTTCCCGTCTCATCATCCCCCACCCTGTCTCATCATGTCCCCCCATCATTTCCCCCTCCCTCATCATTTCCCCCTGTCTCATCATCCCCCCATCATTTCCCCCTCCCTCATCATTTCCCCCTGTCTTATCATCCCCCCACCATGTCTCATCATACCCCCATTATGTTCCTCCTATGCTATTCTTCCCCTCCCTCATCATTCCCCCTTTTCCCTGTTTTTCATAGTTTTTTTTATTTTCCTTACCTGGCTGCGCTTCGGCAGGCCAGGTCAGGCGGTGGGTCTTGCGGGCTGTGGTCAGTGAAGCAGATGAATGATGTCCTCTCCCGGCTTCTCTTCGCGGCATCAGGGACGTCACTTTTCATTTCCTGTAACCGCCGCTAGTCAGAGTTCGGAGTGCGGCGACTACAGGAAATGAAAAGTGACGCCAGTGACTCCGCGCAGAGAAGCCGGGAGAGGACTTCACTCAACTGCTTCACTGACCGCAGCCCGCAAGACCCCCCGCCTGACCTGCCAAAGCGCAGCCAGGTAAGGAAAAAAATAATTATATATATATATATATATATATATATATATATATATATATATAAAAAGCAGGGAAAGGGGGGGAATGATGAGGGAGGGGGGGGGGAGGTAAGACAAATTTAAATGAAACTGTCACTTGTTTTCTCCCACACTATCCACAGGTACTGGTGGATAGTGCAGGAGACCCAAATTAAAATGAGCCCTACCTTGTCCAGATCTGCGCCACCGTTCTCCCGCAATTTTAGTTTTATTATGTGTTGAAATCTTCCTGTATCTGGCACGGGCGGGGCTTCTGCACTTAACTGGCACTGACGTCAGCACCGCTTATGAATATTCATCCCCCCCCCCCAAGTTAGGAGCGGCAAAGAGAGGGAGAACTGGAGGGAGGGGAGAAGAATATTCATAAGCGGCGCCAGTTAAGCGCCGAAGACCCGCCCATGCCAGTTACAGGAAGATTTAATCACATAATAAAACTACAATTGCGGGAGAACAGCAGCGCAGATTCGGACAAGGTTGGGCTCATTTTAATCAGTGTCTCCCGCACTATCCACCAGTACCTGTGGATAGTGCGGGAGAAAATAAGTTTTCCTTTAAAGCAGAGCGGGGAGGAGACGCCGCTGGTCACTGATTTAAAGTGGCCGCGGTCGTGCTACGAATACATAACAAGCAGACGCTGCAGCGGCCGCTTTAGATCAGTGACCAGAAGATTTATTGGCGTATAACACACAGGCAGGCTTTTTGCCTTAAATTTAAGTTTGTGTAAACAAGAAACCCAGTGCACAGAAATAAAAATGGGTGGGAATGCTGTGGTGATGTTGTGACTACGAGGAAACAGAATTACCGGTGAGTAATTATCGGCTTTCCACCCCAGCACCACCAGAGAGAATACAGCAGGGCCTTACGTCCAACAGAAAGAGAAGAAAAATCTGCAAAGTTAAAGGGGCACTCCGGTAAAAAACTTTTTTTTTTTTTTTAAATCAACTGGTGCCAGAAAGTTAAATAGATTTGTAAATTACTTCTATTAAAAAATCTTAATCCTTCCTGAACTTATTAGCTGCTGAGCTGTCTGCTGACATCATGAGCACAGTGCTCTCTGCTGACATCTCTGTCCATTTTAGGAACTGTCCAGAGTAAAAGGAAATCCCCATAGCAAACATATGCTGTTCTGGACAGTCCCTAAAATGGACAGAGATGTCAGCAAAAAGAAAAGAATTTCCGCTGTAGTATTCAGCAGCTAATAAGTACAGGAAGGATTACGATTTTTTAATAGTAATTTACAAATCTGTTTAACTTTCTGGCACCAGTTGATTTAAAAAAAAAAAAAGGTTTTTCACCGGAGTACCCCTTTAACCTAACCCCTTAAGGACCGGGGGTTTTTCCATTTTTGAATTTTCGTTTTTTGCTCCTTGCCTTTACAAAATCATAACTCTTTCAATTTTGCACCTAAAAATCCATATGATGGCTTATTTTTTGCGCCACCAATTCTACTTTGTAATGACGTCAGTCATTTTGCCCAAAAATCTACAGTGAAACGGAAAAAAAAAATCATTGTGCGACAAAATTGAAAAAAAAACGCAGTTTTGTCACTTTTGGGGGCTTCCGTTTCTACGTATTAAATTTTTCGGTAAAAATGACACCTTATCTTTATTCTGTAGGTCCATACGATTAAAATGATACCCTACTTATATAGGTTTGATTTTGTCGGACTTCTGGAAAAAAATCATAACTACATGCAGGAAAATTAATACGTTTAAAATTGTCATCTTCTGACCCCTATAACTTTTTTATTTTTCCGTGTATGGGGCGGTATGAGGGCTAATTTTTTGCGCCGTGATCTGAAGTCCTTGGTCCTTAAGGGGTTAAGGACTCAGGGTTTTTCCGTTTTTGCACTTTCGTTTTTTCCTCCTTACCTTTTAAAAATCATAACCCTTTCAATTTTCCACCTAAAAATCCATATTATGGCTTATTTTTTGCGTCACCAATTCTACTTTGCAGTGACATCAGTCATTTTACCCAAAAATTCACAACGAAAAACAAAAAAAATAATAATAATTGTGCGACAAAATCGAAGAAAAAACGCCATTTTGTAATTTTTGGGGGCTTCCGTTTCTACGCAGTGCATATTTCGGTAAAAATGACATAGTTATCATTATTCTGTAGGTCCATACGGTTAAAATGATACCCTACTTATATAGGTTTGATTTTGTCGCACTTCTAGAAAAAATCATAACTACATGCACGAAAATGTATACGTTTAAAAATGTCCTCTTCTGACCCCTATAACTTTTTTATTTTTCCACGAACAGGGCGGTATGAGGCCTCATTTTTTGCGCTGTGATCTGAATTTTTTATCGGTATGATTTTTGTTTTGATCTGACTTTTTGATCACTTTTTAATGGTATAAAAAGTGACCAAAATACGCTTTTTTGGACTTTGGAATTTTTTTCCCGCGTACACCATTGACTGTGCGGTTTAATTAACAATATATTTTTATAGTTCGGACATTTATGCACGCGGCGATACCACATATGTTTATTTTTATTTACACTGTGTTATTTTTTTTTATGGGAAAAGGGGGGTGATTCAAACTTTTATTAGGGAAGGGGTTAAATGACCTTTATTAACACTTTTTTTTAACTTTTTTTTTTGCAGTGTTATAGGTCCCATAGGGACCTATAACACTGCACACACTGATCTCCTATGCTGATCACTGGCGAGTATTAACACACCTGTGATCAGCGTTATCGGCGCTTGACTGCTCCTGCCTGGATCTTAGGCACGGAGCAGTCATTCGTCAATCGGACACCGAGGAGGATTTCACCGCGGCGGTCCCGAACAGCCCGACTGACTAGCCGGGATACTTTCACTTTCGCTTTAGAAGCGGCGGGAGCCGGCGCAGGATGTAAATATACGTCCTGCGTCGTTAAAGGGTTAAGCCTGTAGTGCCGCAAAAAAGGTGTGTGGCGACGACCAGGTGGCCGCTTTACAGATTTGCTTAATAGAAGCCCCCCTCCTTTAAGCCCAAGAGGAGGCTATAGCCCTAGTGGAATGAGCTTTTAGATTATCTGGAGGAGAAAGCCCTGCTGATAGATAGACAGAAGAGATAGTATGACAAATCCACCTAGAAAGGGAATCTTTAGCAGCCCTATTTCCCTTGTTAGGCCCTGAAAACAGGACAAAATGTCTTTTTGATCTCCTGACATCTAAGTTATGAAAGGACCTTTCTGTATCATTAGATGGGTTGGCACAGAAGGAGGAGAGAACAATTTCCTGAGACATATGGAAGGCAGATACCACTTTTGGTAGAAAGGCAGGATCTGGACCGATTGCAATTCTGTCATCCAGGATCCTTGTATACGGTTCTTTAACCCCTTAATGACCCACGTTTTTTCAGTTTTTGCATTTTTGTTTTTTCCTCCTTACCATTAACGACGAAGGACGTAAATGTACGTCCTGGTGATGCGGTACTTAACGCACCAGGACGTACATTTACGTCCTAAGCATAACCGCGGGCATCGGAGCGATGCCCGGATCATGCGCGGCAGGTCCCGGCTGTTGATCGCAGATGTCCGCCATTAACCCCTCAGATGCCGTGATCAATACCGATCACGGCATCTGCAGCATCGAGGTCAATCGAGGTTAATTGGATGATCGGATCGCCCGCAGCGCTGCCGCGGCGATCCGATCATCCAGCACGGCAGCCGGAGGTCCCCTCACCTGCCTCCGCTGTCTTCCGGGAGTCTTCTGCTCTGATCTGCCTTCCCGCAGATCAGTGCTGTGTCCTATACATAGCACTGGACAGGATTAGCAATCGAGTGATTGCTATAAATAGTCCCCTATGGGGAGTATTAAAGTGTAAAAATAAAAGTAAAAAAAGTTTTAAAAAATTTGAAAAACCGTCTCCCCCAATAAAAACGTAAATTGCCCCATTTTCCCTATTTCACCCCCCAAAAAGTGTTAAAAAAATATTTTATATAGATATTTGGTATCGCCGCGTGCGTAAATATCTGAACTATTAAAATAAAATGTTAATGATACTGTACGGTGAACAACGTGAACGTAAAAAAAATAGCTGCTTTTTTATAACATTTTATTCCCCAAAAAATTTATAAAAAATGTATTAAAAGTTTTATATAAGCAAATATGGTATCAATATCAAAGTACAGATCACGGCGCAAAAAAATGAGCCCTCATACCACAGCTTATATGGAAAAGTGAAAAAGTTATAGGTCTTCAAATTAGGGGGATCTTAAACGTACTAATTTGGTTAAAAAGTTTGTGATTTTTTTTAAGTGCAACAGTAATAGAAAAGTATGTTATCACGGGTATCATTTTAATCGTATTGACCCAAAGAATAAAGAACACGTCACTTTTACGATAAATTGTACGGCGTGAAAACGAAACCTTCCAAAATTAGCAAAATTGCGGTTTTCTTTTTAACTTCCCCACACATAGAATTTTTTTGGTTGCGCCATACATTTTATGGTAAAGTGAGTGATGGCATTTCAACGGACAAACTGTCGCACATAAAACAAGCCCTAATACTAGTCTGTGGATGAAAATATAAAAGAGTTATGATTTTTTGAAGGCGAGGAGGAAAAAATGAAAACGTAAAAATAAAATTTTCTGCGTCCTTAAGGCCCAAATGGGCTGCGTCCTTATGGGGTTTAAAAACAATCACTTTTTAAATTTTGCACCTAAAAATCCATATGAGGGCTTATTTTTTGCGCCACCAATTCTACTTTGTAATGACATCAGCCATTTTACCCAAATATCTACGGTGAAACGGAAAAAAAAAAAATCATTGTGAGACAAAATTGAAAAAAAACAAAACACGATTTTGTAACTTTTCGAGGCTTCCGTTTCTACACAGTACATTTTTCAGTAGAAAGTACACCTTCTCTTTATTCTGTAGGTCCATACAATTAAAATGATACCCTACTTATGTAGGTTTGATTTTGTCGTACTTCAGGAAAAAATCATAACTACATGCAGGAAAATTTATACGTTTAAAATTGTCATCTTCTGACCCATATAAAACGTTTTTATTTTTCCGCATATGGGGCGATACGAGGGCTCATTTTTTGCACTGTGATCTGAAGTTTTTAGTGGTACCATGATACCATTTGCATCGATAGGACTTATTGATCACTTTTTATTCACTTTTTCATCATATAAAAAGTGACCAAAAATACGCTATTTTGGACTTTGGAATTTTTTTTTGTGCGTACGCCATTGACCGGGCGGTTTAATTAATGATATATTTTTATAATTCGGGAATTTCCGCACACGGCGATACCACATATGTTTATTTTTATTTACACAGTTTGTTTGTTTTTGTTTTTTTTTATGTGAAAAGGGGGGGTGATTCAAACTTATTAGGGAAGGTGTTAAATGATCTTTATTCACTTTTCTTTTGCAGTGTTATAGCTCCCATAGGGGGCTATAACACTGCACTCACTGATCTTTTTCATTAATCACTGGTTTCTCATAGGAAACCAGTGATCAATGATTCTGCCGCTTGACTGCTCATGCCTGGATCTCAGGCACTGAGCAGTCATTCGTCCTCTGGCTGTCTTGTAAGCTGTTTGGGATGCCGTAATTTCGCCGCGGCGATCCCGAACAGCTCCCTGAGCTAACCGGCAATGATTTAGTTTTGCTTTAGACGCGGCGTTCAACTTTGAACGCTGCATCTAAAGGGTTAATAGCCTGGCCGTGGCCCTGCGTTATTGGTCCTTAAGAGGTTATATGATAAGGCCGCTGGCTCTCCTACCCGCCTGGCTGATGTAATAGGCACTAGAAGACAGTCTTTTGAGTCAGAACTTACAGCAGAATCTCAGACAAAGGCTCAAAAGGCTGTTTACTCAAAGCTCGAACCACCGAGAGATCCCTAGCTGGAGTCTTAATACTTTTTGACAATTGTAACCTGTTGACCACGGGTGGTCAGCAATTTTTTGACTGAAGAGAGCACCTAAGGCAGACACCTGTACCTTAAGAGTGGCTGCCCTCAAACCTTTTTCAAGGCCCTTTTTAAGAGTCTACGATAGCTGCTATGTTGGGCTTGTCAAAGTCTATATTAGAAAGGCCTACCACCTCAAAAAACTTCCTCCAGACTCTGAAGTAAATCTTGGTGCTCAGTCTTTCTGCTGGCCTGAAAGGTGTCAATCACTACTTCTGAGAGGCCCTTAGCTTTTGGGAATAGCCTCTCAAGAACCAGGCAGTCAGGTGTAGACTTCTGGATGTAGCAGCAGACCCTGTATCAGGAGGTCCTGGACTTCTGGAAGGACCCAAGGGTCTGGTACTTCTGGAAGGACCCAAGGGTCTGGAACCACGCTCTCCAGGGCCAGAAGGGGGCAATCAGAATCACTCTTGCGCTGTCCTCCCTGATGACCCTAGGTATGAGCACAAGTGGAGGAAAAGCATAAGCCAAATCCCACACCCATTCATGGGACAAGGCATCTACTGCTAATGGCCTGTCTGACGGGGAGAAGGAAAGAAAAATTTTTACTTGCCTGTTCTGCCTGGAGTGCCCCACAGAGCTGAGATTTTCTGAAAAAACTTTCGGGTTCAAATGCCACTCTCCCTGTCAAACCTGATGCTTGCTCAGGATGTCTGCCCTGAAGTTTAGATCTCCCTTCAAGTGAACAGCTGAGATGGATTCCACCTGAGTCTCTGCACAAGAAAAAAATCTGAAAAGATAACATTGTTAGATTAGCACTTCTAGTTGTACCCTGTTAATTATGGATACAGCAGTAGTGTTATCTGAAAGTATCCTAACATCCTGATTTTTAATATCGGGACCTAAAGCTTGCAAGGCACAAAGAATGGCTAACAACTCATTATAGTTAGAGGAGGTATGTTTTACCTCCATATCCCAGGAACCCTGAAGCATCAGACCTTCCAATCTATACCTCTATTCAGGTTAACATCCACCAACCATATCCCTAGGGAAGAAATCACTTACTGGGGTAAAAGGATAACCTTCTCCAAACTTCCCTTGGACCCATCCCACTGATCTAAAATCTCTAACTGAAAGGACCTAGAGTGACACTGGGCCCAGGGTACTGCGGGGATGGCGGAAGTAAGGAGACCAAACAAGGAAATCCCTTTCCTAATAGAGAAGTTTCTGAGTCCCTCAGAATTTCTAACTAAGGACTGATGTTTGTTAATTTCCTGGGCAGGTAGAAAAGATTTTTGAAGTGTGGAGTCTAAAAGAATCCCCAAATTTTTTTTTGCTGCATAGGAGAGGGAGAGCAATTTTCCCAGTTCACTAACCAACCAAGTTTATTAAGAACCTTTAAAATGTAGTCTAAGAAACACTGCACCTTCTCTTTTGTCTCGGCAACCAGGAGGAAATCGTCCAGATAAGGAACAAAAAAAAAACCTCCCCCTCTCTGATGTGGGCCACCATCTCTGAAATAATCTTGGTGAAGACTCTCGGGGCCACTGCAATTTCAAATGGGAGTGCTCAAAATTTAAAATGCATTAGATGAGAGTCTAAGTCTAAATGGGGGGGGGGGGGGGGGTTGAAATGCCGCATTATCAACATAATGCAAATATTTCCGAATGGCCTCAAATTGGGGACGTGTCATGGCCATACTGTAGTGTGGGGTCTGGTAGAGGATGTCCCCGCTCCAGTACTGCCTGAAACTGTTGGAGGCAAGTACGGCATATGCCTCCTCCGCTGAAAACCGCCCTGCGGGCCATTTCCCTACTCTAATAGGGGGGTAAAGTATATGTATGTGTGGGGGAAAAACTTTGTTCGTGTACAGTACAGACCAAAAGTTTGGAAACACCTTCTCATTCAGAGTTTTCTTTATTTTCATGACTATGAAAATTGTAGATTCACACTGAAGGCATCAAAACTATGAATTAACACATGTGGAATAATATACATAACAAAAAAGTGTGAAACAACTGAAAATATGTCATATTCTAGGTTCTTCAAAGTAGCCACCTTTTGCTTTGATTACTGCTTTGCACACTCATTCTCTTGATGAGCTTCAAGAGGTAGTCACCTGAAATGGTATTCCAACAGTCTTGAAGGAGTTCCCAGAGATGCTTAGCACTTCTCGGCCATTTTGCCTTCACTCTGCGGTCCAGCTCACCCCAAACCATCTCGATTGGGTTCAGGTCCGGTGACTGTGGAGGCCAGGTCATCTGGCACAGCATCCCATCACTCCCCTTCTTGGTCAAATAGCCCTTACACAGCCTGGAGGTGTGTTTGGGGTCATTGTCCTGGTGAAAAATAAATGATGGTCCAACTAAACGCAAACCGGATGGAATAGCATGCCGCTGCAAGATGCTGTGGTAGCCATGCTGGTTCAGTATGCGTTCAATTTTGAATAAATCCTAGAATATGACAGATTTTAAGTTGTTTCACACTTTTTTTGTTATGTATATAATTCCACATGTGTTAATTCATAGTTTTGATGCCTTCAGTGTGAATCTACAATTTTCATAGTCATGAAAATAAAGAAAACTCTTTGAATGAGAAGGTGTGTCCAAACTTTTGGTCTGTACTGTATGTGCTGCGTGTGGTGTGTGCTTTACTTCCTGCTCTACCCTAACCCGCCCTAATCCTCCCAAACCCACCTAACAGAAAAATTATAAAAATGTAAAATAAAACAAAAAAGACTTCTAGTGCAAACAGCCCTGCGACAAAACAAGCGTTTACCTAATCAATGGTGTGCGCACTGATTAGCGCTTGGTAGAGACAGGGGGCGCAGAAGTCAGTGGGGGGGTCCTGCCACCCAGCCCAGAACAGTGGCTGGTGGCACATGCACAGACACCCACACAAAAAAATTGGCCGTTATGACCCGTCATTAAAGGTAAAAACAGGAGGCGTCCTTAAGGGGTTAAATAACATAATGTAAACAAAAATAAACATACTAATGATAAAAAGTACAGCTCACAGCGCATAAAATAAGCCCTTATACAGCCCAGTATACGGAAAAGTGATAAAGTTATAGAGGGAGATTTATCATTGCATTTAGAACTTTTTTCTTTGCTTACTACAGGTGCACAAAATGTTGCACATGTGCCTATGCACTTTTTTTGCGACTTTTGTGGGTAGGCATAAAGTAGCAAACAGCCATACCTAAGCAACTTTCAGTTTTTACTTTGAAGTGGTCACAAATTTATTTATTTGTATTTTGCTCATGTGCTTCGAATGTATCAACCCCCCTGTGTTAGTAAATTAATGTAAAAAAAAAAAAAAAAAGCCTTCAGAACTTGCTTACCAAAGACAACAATGATAAATGTCCCTGAAAGTGGTTAAAAAAAGTACAATTGAAAGTGTACCTGTCATAGTGCCAAAAAAAAAAAATAATAATAATTAATTAATAAAAGTGATATGTTACTCAGTACCTAATCCTGAACATATATTTATGTGTTTAGGACCTATACATTCCTAATAGCATTTATATGTTGCTTACTTGCTTTATCTTCTTGTCTTCTGGAGGGGGCTTGTCTTATCTGTCTCTCACACACTGATGACTCATCAGCTCTGAGTCTGGAAGTGAGCTAGTCAGCCAATCACTGCCCTCTGCTCTGTGACCCTTTCCTCTCTGTAACACTGCTGTAAACCACTGTATTACAACAGTGTTGCCTCCAGCTTTTGCAAAACTACAACTCCCAGCATGCCCGCACAACCTTTGGCTTTCCTGGCATGCTGGGAGTTGCTGTATTGAAAAAGCTGGAGGTATAGTGTTTGGAAAGTAAGCATCTACACCAATAGATGACAAAAGTATGTTGACATACAGTGAGAGTAGATAATTCTGTAATAACAAATACAGCATAATAGATGGAGAAAGTGTGAAAATACCAAGGTAAGGATAGACAGAGTGAAGGATACACAGACATAAACATAGAGGGATAAGATATTAACGAAACAGATATAGAGCAGGCCTTTCCAAACTGGGTGACGTGACACAATGGCATTTTGGCAGCAATCCCCAGGTGTAAAGGAATTATGTGGCATGGGGGTAATATAGTAGCGCAGGGGGTGATCAAGAAGGGGGAGAGGGGGGGTAGCAGCCAATTTTTTTATTCTGGATACTGGTGTCACATTGTGTGTCATAGGATGCGCAACGTGTAATGTGCAGTTGGAGGTACTGCAAGGGGTGTGTCACCAAATTATGCATGTCTAGAGAGAGTCACCAACATGAAAGAAGAAGAAGACAACGACGACACTGAACCTGTTTGTACAGATAATCCGGTAAGTAAAATTATAGTATTATTTCTAAACTATCATAGGGACTGCGTGAACTAAGAGCAAGACTTCAAAAAAATTGCAGAGAACGGTGAACTATAGGAGGAATCATCAGTTGTATTGATGCAGTGCCAGTGGATCCCAACTATAATGACCCCAGAATTGGAAACACTAACTGGTGCCAATGTAGTAATTGCCATGAAATGCCAACAAGAGAGGAGAGTGTTTGCTGTCAAGAGGAAGAGGTGCTGAACTTTGATCGTGGCCTGACCTGCATCTTACAACATGAAGAACTTGTAGATCTCAGACTCAAGAAGCGGATTTTAGAGATCATGACTGAGTTCAGCGGAAGGCTTTGAGCCAAGAAAATGTTGAAGCACCGTAATAGGTCTGAGATTATAATTTGCACTATCATGTAACAACAGATTCTAAATTGTGTTTTTTTATTCTTATTTGACAGGATCTTACACAAAGCATCCAATCAGATCTTCTACTGCTTCACCCATGGCTACTTGGGGCCTAGTAGAAGAAAACCTATACCATCCTTTGTGGTGAATTTCATATGGAGAGCATTTCCTGACCCAGATGGTCAATATGTTGGTTTCCATTGGCCCAGTGATTACACGGCCAGCGATACAGCAGCAGATTTATAAATAATTATTTAACCCCTTAAGGACCACGGATTTTTCCGTGTTTTTCACTTTAGTTTTTTCCTCCTCACCTTTTAAAAATCATAACCCTTTCAATTTTGCACCTAAAAAATCAATTTTATGGCTTATTTTTGGCGCCACCAATTCTACTTTGCAGTGACATCAGTAATTTTACCCAAAAATCTACGGCGAAACGGAAAAAAAAAATCATTGTGCAACGAAATTGAAGAAAAAAACGCTTCCGTTTCTACGCAGTACATTTTTCAGTAAAAATTAAATGACACCTGATCTTTATTCTGTAGGTCCATACGATTAAAATGATACCCCACTTATAAAGGTTCGATTTTGTCGTACTTCTGTAAAAAATCATAACTACATGCAGAAAAACTTATATGTTTAAAATTGTCATCTTCTAACCCCTATAACTTTATTTTACCACTTATGGGGCGGTATGAGGGCTAATTTTTTGCACCGCGATCTGAAGTTTTTAGCGGTACCATTTTTGATCCTTTTTTCATGATATAAAAGTGACCAAAAATACGTTATTTTGGACTTTGGAACTTTTTTGCGCGTACGCCATTGACCGTGCGGTTTAATTAATTATATATTTTTATAGTTCGGACATTTACGCACGCGGCGATACCACACGTTTATATTTATTTTTATTTACATGTTTTTTTTTTTATGGGAAAAGGGGGGTGATTCAAACTTTTATTAGGAAAAGGGTTAAATGACATTTATTAACTTTTTTTTTACACTTTTTTTTTTTTGCAGTGTTATAGCTCCCATAGGGACCTATAGCACTGCACACACTGATCTTATACCCTGTTCACTGCAAAGCCATAGCTGTGCATTGATCAGGGTTATCGGCGGTCGATTGCTCAAGCCTGCATCTCATGCTTGGAGCAATCAATCGCCGAGCGGACACGCTGTAGGCAGGTAAGAGGACCTCCACTCGTCTCCCAGCTGATCGGGACACCGCATTTTCACTGCGGCGGTCACGATCAGCCAGGCAACTTTCACTTTCGGTTTAGACGCAGCGTTCAACTTTGAACGCCGCGTCTAAAGGATTAATAGCGCGCAGCACCGCGATCGCTGCCGCGCGCTATTAGCCCCGGGTCCCGGCTTCAGATACATGCCGGGACCGACCCGATATGACACGGGGTCACCGCGTGACCCCGCACTATATATCGGGAGCCGACCAAGGACGTAAATATACGTCCTTCGTCGTTAAGGGGTTAATAATTTTATTTAAAATGTGTTATTTATCTTTCATTGTTATATTGTTATTTAATAAAAAAAAATTTCAGTTGACATCCATCATACTTTTGTTTTTATTTTTTTTATTCAATAAATTAAATGATTGATTGATTTAATAACAAGTTGAAAGAAAACCAGCATAGCTATCACCATTTGTATCATTCAGCTTCCCAGACTCCAGAACGTAAGGAAAGCTGAATGATACTCATAGGTGCAGTAAGGTTGGTTGTCATTCAGCTTTACATTTATTATATTAGTTATCCTGTACTGTTCCAGAATTATCCTGGATTATACGTCAAAGCTATTCAGAAAGGGTCAGAAATAAAAGAAAACCAATATGGATGAATACAAATGTTAAGGGGGCAGCCGAAGTGTTCTGCACTTACTACACAGACCTGTATAAAACGTACCCCCTGCTGCCCGGTCTGGTACCGGGCCAGGCTCTTTCCCTGTCTCTGGCCTTCCCAGTCTATCCCCCGCCATTGCGGAGGAACAGGACGCTCCATTTCTGCAGGCTCAGCTTATGGGTGTGATCGCCTCCTTGCTTGGAGGCAAGTGTCCCGGCCCGGATGGCTTCACAACGGGCTTTTATAAAGAAAGAATTTGGTGAATGCCTGGCCCCACTGCTTCTAGCTGCATTTAACGAGGTAGGCCCCGACATGCCCTTTCCCTCTCAAATCTACTTTGGCCCATGTCGCGATAGTCCCTAAACCGGCAAAGACCCGCAAATATGTTCTAAATATAGAGCTATTTCGCTATTAAATGTAGACCTAAAAATTTTTGCTAAACTTATTGCTGATAGGCTTGATGCTCATCTGCCCACGCTCATC
The DNA here is from genome assembly GCF_029499605.1 of Hyla sarda. Lineage (NCBI taxonomy): Eukaryota > Metazoa > Chordata > Amphibia > Anura > Hylidae > Hyla > Hyla sarda. The sequence goes on from NC_079189.1 coordinate 415,649,512, forward strand.
CACCCAGATCAGATGGGCTTTGTCCCAGGGAGGGAGGCTCGCAACAATACCCTTAAAGCCCTGGATATCATTCATTATGCCCAATAAGGGTGCCCCTTATGCCCTTTACTGTATGTCCTGATCATGGAACACCTCTTGGCCTCGATCCGCAGCAGCCCGGACATCTTGGGGGTCAGAGTTGGAGAACAGGAATATAAATGTTCAGCCTTTGCTGATGACCTGCTGGTGTGCGTCACTAACCCTCATGTCTCTCTTCCCTCCTTGATGTCTGTGCTATCCGGATTTGGGGACTGGTCCAACTTCAAAATTAATGTGTCTAAATCAGAATCGCTAAATTTCTCTCTCCCCAACCCCTGGTCAATACCATACGCACTAACTTTCCTTATACTTGGCCCTCCCCGGTATTACCTATTTAGGGACAATGATCACAGCTGATGTATCCCGTCTTTATCAGTGTAACTTTGCCCCCTTAATCACTCAATACTCTGCTCACCTGGACAGGGGGCACAATAAAACCCTTTACTGATTCGGTTGGGTCAATGTTATCAAAATTACACTACTGCCGAAGTTGCTGTACCTGCTCAAGACCATACCGATTGCCCTCCCTGCTTCATTTTGGCAAACCATAAAATAGCCGTTTCGGTGCCTTTATTTGGGCAATGGGACGTTCGCGCCTTAGACAGGCAGTACTATTTCGCCCTAAGGAGGCGGGAGGAGTGGGCCTCACTGATTGTCATCTCTATTACATTGCAGCTATGCATGCACGTCTATTGGATTTGCTGCATAACTCTGCCACTAAATTATGGGTACGATTAGCATGGGACGTCTCTCCTACAGACTTGTCCGGGCTTCCATGGCTGTGGTCTCCTACTCCTTCCACCTTAACCTGGTTGTCGTTCACTTCTGTGCAGATGCTCTCAGTGCTGGGTAGATCTGGGTCCCGGGACTCCTTGATTGATCAGGCAGGTCCAAGATAAAAGCTGCAAAAATAGAGACAGAAAGACTCCTTGCCAAAGAGAGTAAAACTAACCCCAAAATGTTTTTAAACTAAATAAAATAGCAAAAAAGGTTAAAAATGAAAAGTGTTGGCCTTTTAAAAAATGATGAGGAGGAAATTATAAACTGGGTCAGGAAAAAGCAAATATATTAAACAAACTCTTCTCCACCGAGGAAAATGAAATGTAAGGTGAAATACAGCAAGGTAAGGTAAACTCCCCAGTACAGGTCACCTGTCTAATCCAGGAAGAAGTACAGTGCCGCCTACAAAAAAAAAAAAATCAAAATAGACAAATCGCCAGGTCCAGATGGCATTCACCCCAGTGTTCTAAAGGAATTAAGTAATGTAATAGACAGACCCCTATTTTTTTTATATTTAAGGACTCTATAGTAACAGGGATTGTTCCCCAGGACTGGTGTATGGCAAATGTGGTGCCAATACTTAAAAAGGGGTCAAAAGGTGACCCTGGGAATTATAGGCCTGTTAGTTTAACTTCCGTTGTATGTAAATTGTTTGAGGGTTTTCTAAGGGATGCTATTTTGGAGTATCTTGATAAACATAAATGTATGACTCCATATCAGCATGGCTTTATGAGGGATCAGTCATGTCAAACTTACCTGATCAGCTTTTATGAGGAGGTGAGCTCCAGACTGGACCAGGGGCAATCGCTGGAGGACGTATATCTGGATTTTTCCAAAGCATTTGATACGGTGCCACATAAAAGGCTGGTGCATAAAATGAGAATGCTTGGACTGGGGGGAAATGTGTGGGTAAGTAACTAGCTCGGTGATAGGAAACAGAGGGTGGTTATTAATGGTACTTATTCCGATTGGGTGACTGTTACTAGTGGGGTACCACAGGGGTCAGTCTTGGGTCCTGTTCTATTTAATATATTTATTAATGACCTTGTAGAGGGGTTGAATAATAAAGTAGCAATCTTTGCAGATGATACTAAACTCTAAAGTGGTAAACACAATAGAGGACAGTGCACTGTTACAAATGGTTCTGGATAGGTCGGAGGTTTGGGCTGTGAAGTGGCACATGAGGTTCAACACTGACAAATGTAATCTTATGCACATGGAGAAGAAAAATCCCAGCTGGGATTATGTATTAAATGGGAGGACACTTGGGATGACTGAGGTGGAAAAGGACTTGGGAGTCTTCGTTAATAGTAAATTTAGCTGTAGTGACAAGTGTCGGGCAGCTGCTAACAAGGCAAATAAAATCATGGGGTGCATCAATAGGGGCATAGATGCCCACAACAAGGAATTAATTCTACCGCTGTACAAATCAGTAGTCAGACCACACATTGAAGTCTGTGTACAGCACTGGGCACCAGTGTACAAGAAAGATATAGTGGAGCTGGAGAGGGTTCAAAGATGAGTAACCAGAGTAATACAGGGAATGGTAGGACTACAGTACCCAGAAAGATTATCAGAATTAGGGTTATTTATTTTAGAAAAAAGAAGGCTTAGGGGAGACCAAATAACTATGTATAAATATATCAGGGGACCTTACAGAGATCTCTCCCATGATCTATTTATACCCAGGACTGTATCTATAACAAGGGGGCATCCTCTACATCTTGAGGAAAGAAGGTTTCTAAACCAGCACAGACAGGGACTTTTTACTGTAAGACCAGTGAAACTGTGGAATTCTCTGCAAGAGGAGGTGGTCATGATGAACTCTGTAAAAGAATTTAAAAAAAGGGGTCTGGATGCATTTTTTGGAGAATAAAATTGCAGGTTATGGATTCTAGATCTATATGGACAGAAGGTTGATCTATTCTGATGCCATATTTGGAGTCGGGAATACATTTTTACCTAGAGTATGAGAGTTTTTTTGCACTCCTCTGGATCAACTCAGTAGGGACTCATTAGGGTTATAGGTTAAAGTTGATGGACTCTGGTCTTTTTTGGACCTTATGAACTATGTTACTAGCTCAACTCAATATTCTGCTGGGGCGGTCACTGTACACATACATTACCTTACTTATGCTGTACTGATCCCGAGTTATATCCTGTATTATACTCCAGAGCTGCACTCACTATTCTGCTGGGGAGGTAACTGTGTACATACATTACTTATCCTGTGCAAGTGGGCAGGTTGTATCATTCACCAGACTCCCTCCTAGGCTCTCTTCTCTCTTGGCTGCACTGTACTGGTGTCACGTCCTTCAGCCACATACTCCTCTAACCTGCTGAGCTTTGACTTCACGTGTCCTGGTCCCATGACTTTCACATTATCACATTTCATACGGCAGTCACTGCTGTTGTGTTGCGTGTAAAGATCTCTGCCCCTCAGTGACTGCCCGACCAATACCTGCTCTTTATCCTCTACATGCAAATCAGCAGACCCCATTACAGAACATGTTATGCATACCCATAGGAGAACTGCAGCATAACCCTGAACTGCTGCTTTAGTATCTAAATAATTAAATAATCAGTAGTGCGTAGAGAGTTTGTGTGTGTGTATATAGGGAAAGAGTATTCAATAAACACTATGAGGGACATTTATCAATGTTTGCTTATGTATCCGTTTTTTAGTTATTTTTTTCTTACAATTATTTTTCTTATGTGCGGCTTATTTATCAACTGGTTTGAGCCTGTTCATAAATTTTCACAATTTTTTTTTTGCTTTGATAGTGGGTTTTTTCTGCTCCATGTCTGAGCTGGAGTAAAGTTAGTAGTTTTATTCATGCAATGCGACTTTTTTTGCAACTTTCGCACTTGATAAATATCTGACCACTGCAAGTCAAAAATCACTTTTTGCTTTGGTAAGCAAGTTTTTTTTTTTTTTTTTTGCTTAGGGAACTACACAATCGAAAAGTTACACCAACTAAATGCTATGATAAATGTCCCCCTTATGGCCTAAAAGCAACCATCATGCATTAGCAAAAACACTGAAGGTATCCAGGCAACAATAGCCCTGCTAATGCCCCCCATCCCATAAACTGCTGTCTTTTACCTGCTGCACAATAATGTGTGTTCCTAATGACTGAATAAAGTAACGACACGTAAGTCAATACTGGTTAGTGCCCTGTTTTTTTTTTTTTTGTTTGTTTTTTACTATAAACTCATAATATAGAAGATATAGAGAATAAGTTTTTTTTACTTTCATTATTTAGCTATTCGGTAAAATGTCAAAATTGAATTCAAACAAATCAAGAACTCAAAGATCATTTAAAATGAAAATTATTTATCAGCAAATCACCTAATATTAGTACAGAAATAACAATACGTAAGCAATACGAATTCTATATTTCAAAATAAAAAACAAGTAAGTGCAACTTTTCAGGTCCAATTCAACAAACTATAAACGAGATTGGCGCTTCTGTACCATTTCTTGCTTATCTGGTTTTGATAGTGGAGTAATGTTTTCAGGGACCAATGAACACCTCGAACGCCACTCCAAGATTGTATTTCCATATGTCAATTCCAAAACCTCTTGCATAATCTTGAATGAGAAGTCCTGGTTGGTAGGATCATAGATTGCACGTACTTTTAAGTAGGCCAATTTATATCTTTCTGATTCAACTTCACCACTTGTATGGCGCAAAACTGCATGGACTCTATGAACGTTTGCATTATGGTCCAGTGCAGCCAACTGTGTTCTGGCATACATGCCATCCATGCTAAAATGTTGCCTTTTATTCCTGTATTTTAGAATGGCACTATGAAAAACTTGTCACCAGTGTGCCAGAAATTGCAAATTTGTTTTAGGTCTTTTTGAAATCTTGGATCTGTAACAATCTTTTTAAAGCCTCATAACTGAGATTTGTACTTCAGCCATTTGGTGGTTGCATTCTCCTCCTCTGTCAAAGTGTGGGTGACATTCTCAAAATCCATCCACGTATGGATATTACGTACATGTTGGAGAACACTGTTCCAACGACTCAGTAGCTCTTCTGGCTTCCGATTACACGTGTTTGCGCACCACCATAGGTGGTTTTTGATGGGACCGACCTACTCAGACAAAACTTCACAATGTTTTCTCTTACTTGCTGCCAGGATTTTGTTGCCAACACTTTTGGCAATGTAAATAGGAAATGTAAAATATGTGTAGCTCACTTAGGATAAAAGAAATAATGTGCTTGAGGTTAAAGGTGTTGCCTTCACCCAAAAGGCCTAATGTAATATGTAGAAATTATAAATAAAAAATATTTATGTGAACCAGTCCTCAAAAGCACAGGGGAGAGAAAAAGGAAAAGACTAGTGGAGATGGGATCCAAGAAATGGTCTTTATTATATAAAAAGGATATATATGGCCAATCGCCTAGCAGGGCCCTTGCTAAAGGCGAATGGAATATACTGGGTAAAAAATAGATATAATAAAAAAATACAGAATATAGTAGGATTAAAATGAGATAAATATGATGGGTAAGTAGCACCAAAGAAAATTCATTAATTAAAATCTGCTGCATATATCAGGAGAAAAACGTTCTCAGTCCATGTAATTCATAGGGATATTTCAATGAAAAATCCACAAGAAATGTCCAGAATGAAAAGTCCCAATTAGTTTGGGTGTGTCCGGAGTAACGATATATGGTAGTGAGTGTAGCCACAATAGCTACAATAGGAAATTCATGGACAGGTAATGCAGACAATGTGGCAAACACTGTCAGCGATGAAGATGTCAAGTCTCGGTGCACAGCACCACTCACCCTCCTTTGGAGTCCTCAGGTCTGGGCTGGCACGGCTGAGTCCGGCACTCTGGATATCAATGCCCGCCTGGGTGGTATGCTGGGTGAATGGCTGAATCTCCGGGGGTCCGAGTGTCCTTGGCTGGCACGGGAGGCGTCCGGCCTTGGGGAGGATGATGTCCAGGAGTAACTCTGCCGACCGGGGCTGTGAGAGGATGCAGGTAACAGGTGGTGCGGATTGCACGTATGAATAAGGTGCTAACAGCGCACGTGCAGCAGTGGTCCCGGAATCGTGGGCATCCAGCTGTTGCAATTGGAATATGGCAGATACAGTCTATTTGAAGTGATATACACTTATGGATAAGGTGCAGATAATGGGCTAGACGCGTTTCAAGGCCGCGGGCCTTTTCTTCAGTAGCTATAGCTATCACCTATAGCTACTGAAGAAAAGGCCCGCGGCCTTGAAACGCGTCTAGCCCATTATCTGCACCTTATCCATAAGTGTATATCACTTCAAATAGACTGTATCTGCCATATTCCAATTGCAACAGCTGGATGCCCACGATTCCGGGACCACTGCTGCACGTGCGCTGTTAGCACCTTATTCATACGTGCAATCCGCACCACCTGTTACCTGCATCCTCTCACAGCCCCGGTCGGCAGAGTTACTCCTGGACATCATCCTCCCCAAGGCCGGACGCCTCCCGTGCCAGCCAAGGACACTCGGACCCCCGGAGATTCAGCCATTCACCCAGCATACCACCCAGGCGGGCATTGATATCCAGAGTGCCGGACTCAGCCGTGCCAGCCCGGACCTGAGGACTCCAAAGGAGGGTGAGTGGTGCTGTGCACCGAGACTTGACATCTTCATCGCTGACAGTGTTTGCCACATTGTCTGCATTACCTGTCCATGAATTTCCTATTGTAGCTATTGTGGCTACACTCACTACCATATATCGTTACTCCGGACACACCCAAACTAATTGGGACTTTTCATTCTGGACATTTCTTGTGGATTTTTCATTGAAATATCCCTATGAATTACATGGACTAAGAACGTTTTTCTCCTGATATATGCAGCAGATATTTAATTAATGAATTTTCTTTGGTGCTACTTACCCATCATATTTATCTCATTTTAATCCTACTATATTCTGTATTTTTTTATTATATCTATTTTTTACCCAGTATATTCCATTCGCCTTTAGCAAGGGCCCTGCTAGGCGATTGGCCATATATATCCTTTTTATATAATAAAGACCATTTCTTGGATCCCATCTCCACTAGTCTTTTCCTTTTTCTCTCCCCTGTGCTTTTGAGGACTGGTTCACATAAATATTTTTTATTTATAATTTCTACACTTTTGGCAATGTGCCATACATCAAATTTGTGGCAAATTTCCCTGTGATCCTTGCGTATCATCTTGCATATGGACACATGCCTGTCTGTACAGAGCAGTTGGATTTCAACATTGTTTGCAAGCAGAAAGTCTAAGGCTCTTTTGCGTGCAATTTTTTCGAGCCCTACTGAAGACGCTCCCAAACCAAGTTGCTGAATGTATAAAGCCAGGATTTTTTGCTCTCTACATCCATCAATGAATATATACAATATTTGGCATTATGACCTGGTGAATCACACTGCAAGTCACCTACCAGACATAGTGCCAAATTCTGCACCTTAGAGATTTCCTCCTGCTGATTTTCAGTCCATAGAAGGTCAATGGTGGGGGAATACATATTTTCTTTGTATCCTGAAAACTGTGGATTCTCATATGCCTTCAATATTGCAAATCTTGGAAAAATTGATAAATCTTTACCACAGTATTCCCACTAGTAAGTATTCCAGCTGCAATCTGGATGTTGCCAACTGGGTTTTTGACCGATGTGTGGTTAGCTCTCCCACACTCATCAAAAATGACGTGCACTACCTTCAACAAAAACAGACATATGAGCCTTTTTTCTTTTACAATCCTAATGATCTTTTCCTTACATTCCTTTACTGGGAAATTTATTTATGAGATTATCAAGACAACTTTGTAGACAAGAAATTTCCGTTCAGAAGCAGGGCGAACATAAACGTTGCTTGGTTGTTCTAAATTTTGGTCAGAGAGGAGAGTTTTGCCCTCAAGCTCTTCTACAACTGAATCATATGCTTCACCCTCTGTTCCAGTGGAGCAACTTTCAGCTTCAGCTAGACAAAAGGTAAAATAGTCAGGATCAATAACTGTAGAGATCGTGGAGAAGCTTGGTTCATTTTAAAAAGGAGATACAGCTAGATGTTGGATTGGAGAAAATGGAATATTAGTGAGTTTCAGCAATCTCCTTGGTTTCCACACTATTGATTGGTTCCATCATGAAAAAAAAAAAAAAAAAAAGTATAGGGGATACGTTTTAGATCGCAGAGGGGTCTGAGCGCTGGGGCCCCCCACGATCTGTTTAGAGCCCCGGCTCTCCTATACAGCGGTGGGTCACGACCCTGCCCGAAGTGGGGGCCGCCACGCCCCCTCCATATATAGCTCTATGGGAGAGCAGTTCAGCAATGTTTGGCTCTCCCATAGAACTATATAGAGGGGTGTGGCAGCCCCCGCTTTGAGCGGGGGTTGTGACACGCTGCTGTATAGGAGAGCCAGGGCTCTAAACAGGAAATAGCAGGGGGCCCCAGCGCTCAGACCCCCCCCCCCCCCCCACGATCTAAAACTTATCCCCTGTCCTTCAGATAGGGGATGCGTTTTTTTTTTCAATGATACTTAGCCTTTAATATTTGATGCTAACTCAGATGTGGCTTGTAATCGCGTTCGACGAGCCCGGACTTTACGTCTTTCCACCAAGCTCCCACACTGCAATTTGATGGAGAAGGTGCGTACTGTAGCCTGGACTCCTCTGCTTGTTGTTCCCCATAGCTTATCAAAAACTGTTGATTTTTCACATGTACTTTGAAGACTGCTTCTCTTTAAATTTCTTTCCACATTAGAGGACCTTAGTGGGACAACATGCCTGCAAGTCGGACACATCTCACCTGGCTGAATGTGTGTGGAGGAGCTTGGCATAGATTCTATCCTTTTCCTCTTCATACCCGGTAAAGAAATATCACCTTCAACCACAACGTCTGTGGTAGCTTTTACTTTGAAAACTGACGGAACAGCAAAAACACTGAGTGTTTTTTTGCCATTAGATGGGTTGAAATAGTAGCAATCAGTTGTAAAATGCATAGAGCACATGCGATAGGTAGAGGTTTTCGATTGGAAGATTTTATCAACTTCCTGTTCAAGATCTGGATAATCTTGCCCAGTTGCAATAAGCCACTTTTTTATAGCCTCCTTATCTTTTGGAAATGTATGCATTATGACATCAGGTTCTCCTTCCCTGCTTTTTGGAGTGCATCCCTGGACAACGCAAGCCGGCATTTTATCTGTATAAATAATGTATATGAACATTTTTTCATTACAATGCACCAATTATGTAGCCATTACAAATCACTTCACTTCTCATAAGGCTATGTTCACAGAGCATAATTTCCTATACTTCCCCATGCAACAACCATGAACCACAAGTAATTTGAAACAGATTTCAAGCAGAAACTGAATGTAGAAATTCTGCCACAAATCAAAGCCCTATTGATGTCAATTGAGGGTCCTGATGACGATTAGTCATGGACACGTCAATTTTTTAAGCATAAAATAATCCTGGACGGTCCCTTCCATTAGCATCAGTGGGGATTTCATTTCAAACAGAATTTCCACACACAAATGCTGACAGAGGGTTCATAGTGGGAAATAATGCAGCATATTCTCTGATAAGCATACACACAGGGCTTCCCCGTGCAGGTTTGGAAGCTGGTCCGCACACCAGCGTGACTGTGCCGCACGGCCCCGCATCCAAGCCTCACTGCACACAGGCCTGTGGTGGGGAAGCCCTGTATGCATGCTCATCAGAGAATATTTAGCATATTTCCTGCTGCGCAGTTTTCTCTCTGCAAGAAATGCACTGCGTATGCGCTACATGGGACTGTACCCTGCAATATGCTTCAAATTACATGCATGCCATTGTTTTTTTGCATGGAGAAATGCATAAAATGATGCCATGTGACCAAAGACATGTGTTCATATGGTGGAATGTACGCATGGAAAATTTCTGTGGGGACATTCCACTGACAGCAGAGCGCCGGCACAATATGCCCGTCTGGATGACACTGTGTGCTGTGCGGGTCCGCACTGTTCAGGGATGACCTCTCGCATGACATTACATCCAGCGGCGGCATGTCACTGCAAGCGCCGTTGCTATGGCGCCATCAATTGGTATATGATTGGCCATGAATTTAGTAGATTTAGATTTAGCCCTGTATCAGGCTAGCAGGGACAGACCAACTTCCCCCTTATTTTTCTTTAATGCCGGTGTGAGGCGCAGGAGCCGATGCAAGTCTGCACCTCACACTGGCGCTCAGGGTGTATGGAGGGGGCGGCGGCCCCCAGCTGATTTCAGTAGCCGGGGCCGCTGCTCAGAGCCCCCCAGCCGGCGTTTCTGCCTGTCTACGTGATTGTCGCTGGGAGCAGATTTGCAAACGTGCGCAGGCACAAGTCTGCTCTTAGCCCCTAAGGTGTCTGTGTGAGGTGAAAAAAAATAAAACCCATGAAAAATTCGGACCGCTCAGAGCCCGAGATTTCACGTCTGCAGGAGATAATTAAGCCACGTCCCCTCATCCCCCCCCTCCCGGAGGATGGAGAGCGCAGCTCTGCATAATACAAGACGACAGGGGGAGAATGAGGACGTACACAGCTCCTCCCCTCCCCCGCTCTGACTACACAGGACCTCATTTATCTCGGGGAGGTTTCAAGTTTTCACGGGGGAAAATACCGAGCAGGGGGAGGGGAGAGGACGTGTGTGTGAAGGAGACATACTGCACTGCACGGGCTGGGGATTTCACCTCACCGGCTCAGGTGAGGAGGCGGAGCATGCAGGAGGCGGGAAGGGTGGTTGTATATGTATGTAATGTATGATTATAGGGGGGGTTGTATCAGCGGCGGGTGTATGTATAATGTGTATGGTGTCTGTATGATGTGGGGTGGGCAACGGCAGGTGTATGTATGATGTGTGCATATGTATGGTGCATATATGATGTGTGTGATTTGTGTATGTAATGTATGATGTGGGGGGGCAGCGGCGGGAGTATGTATGTAATGTATAATAGGGGACAGTGGTCGGTGTATGTATGGTGTGAGTGTATGTGTGATGTGTATATATGATGTGAGTGTATGTAATGTATGAAGTGGGGGGGCAGCGGCGGGTGTATGTATGATATGTCTATGTATAACATAGGGGGAAGAGGCCGGTGTACGTATATGTATGATATGTGTATGCATGTATGTTTTGTACAGGGGCGGACTGACAAGTGCTGCCGACAGTTGTGATATCTAATTTTTTTTATTTAATGTTTAGTGGCTTCTGGCCACCCACACTAAATTGCACCAGCAGAATCCCGCCCCATTCATACTCGCCCGCCGACCAAGAGCCCCACGGATGCACGCAAACACGCCCGAACCAAAACTACAACTTCCAGCATGTTGCACCATAACCTAAACTGTAGAACTATAAAGTGCAACATGCTGGGAGTTGTAGTTTTGGTTCGGGTCAGCTGCAGAGCCATAGGCAGCATCAGGGCATGCTGGGTGTTGTAGTTACTAACTGCAATTCCCAGTATTCCTTGACACAGCCTATTGAAACAAAAGACAGACAGCGCTCCGTAGTGTATTAACCCAGGGATGCACGAGGGAGGATAAGACACAATGCACGCTTACCCCAGGAGGTTACACTCCACCAAGTGCAACCATGGTATAAAGCATTAAATAATGAATGACTGCAGCCTTTCCACGTCCAATAGTGTAGTAATGCATAGGAGCCTCCAAGGTTCGACGGGATAGCAAGGCGCTGACACAGAGGTAAGATGGGAAATGAGGTTTTAATCACCCATGATGCAATTCGTTTCACAGTACAACTGCTTCATCAGGCATCAAACCTTGGAGGCTCCTATGCATTTGACACAGCCTATGGCTCTGCAGCTGACACAAACCAAAACTACAACTCCCAGCATGTTACACAATAACCTTAACTGTACTACTATACAGTGGTCCCTCAACATACGATGGTAATTCGTTCCAAACGACCCATCGTTTGTCGAATCAATCGTATGTTAAGGGATCCGTGCAATGTAAAGTATAGGAAGCTGTACTCACCTGTCCCCGCAGCTCCGGACCAGGTCCTCACCGCTCCTGATGCTGTTCCAGGGGCTCCCGATGCTGTCCCGCTGCTCCGGTGTCTTCTTCGTGATCCTCCGGCTTCTTCCGCATCTTCTGCAGGGTCCAGGCCTCGCTTTCTGGTGACGTTATTACGCTGCTGCGCCGGCACGGCGTGTGTAGTGACGTAATAACGACGCCGGAAAGCGAGGCCCGGACCCCGGAGAAGATGCAGAAGACGCCGGAGGATCGCGAATTGGACCCGGAGCAGCGGGAATAGGTAAGCGAACCTGCCCGGGATGCTTAAACTGCTATCCGACAGCAGCTTAAGCATTTTGCGCTGTGGGATAGCAGTTAATGCGATGGCCCCGACATATAAAAGCATTGTATGTTGATGCTGACATCGACATGCGATGGCCTCTGAGAGGCCATCGTATGTCGATTTTATCATATGTCGGGGCCATCGCATGTAGGAGGTTTCCTGTACAGTGCAACATGCTGCAACACCCACAGAGCCATAGGCTGTATCAGGGCATGCTGGGTGTTGTAGTTATCTAGTAACTAAATGCAACGTGATGACACATAAATTAGAGTAAATAAAATACACCACAAAAATACACCCCCCCCCCCCCCGTAACACAGCGTTCAGTGTTTTCCAATCAAAAGACTCCTATGAAGTCCCTATGAAGACTGAAAAATTGTGATAAAAATATTTTAAGAAGTGCATATATATGTAAATAAGCCCCTTTCCTAATAAAAGTTCCGATAATAAATGGTTCCGATAAAAACTACAGATCAAGGCACGTAAGATTACCCTCATACATCCCTGTATATGGAAAAATTGGAGTTATAGGGGGTCAGAAGGGGAGGGGGGGGGCGAAATTTTCTGGGCTTGCCTCGGGTGTAAAAGGAGCTAGCTACAGCTCTCCCGCCGCTAATCGCCCGGCATGCTGCGATCGCTGTGGCCGCTATTAAACCATTAGATCACCGCTGTCTAAGTTGACAGCATTGTCTAAAGGGATCTTATATCCATCCCTGGTGGTCTAGTGGGGTGGATTGTACTATTTTGGTTGAAATTATTTTATCTACCAGGACAAGTAGTTTTTATTTTTATTTTTTTATTTCCACACCCCTGCTGAATTGATTGTTACATGTTATGAATTACACTTTATCATAGATATTATCAAATAGAGTTATATAATTTTTTAGAATAACTGTGAATCTATACCTTTGGTACAGTGTATAGATATAACCTCATTTATATAGGTCACTCTTCTTTGGATCATAAGTCCCCTTGACTGATTACAGCATATATTTATCTTTGCCAGTTATATTCAAGTGTGAATAGTTTATGAATCATATGATATCAATTGCTGTCTCACATTTGTTACAGTAATGGTCATAAATGTTGCCACCCCTAAAATTTTTCAAGAAAATGAAGTATTTCTCACAGAAAAGGATTGCAGTAACATATGTTTTGCTATACACGTTTATTCCCTTTGTGCGTATTCAAACTAAACCAAACTCCAAAAATGGGCTGGACAAAATTATTGGCACCCTCAACTTAATATTTGGTTGCACACCCTTTGGAAAAAATAACTGAAATCAGTCGCTTCCTATAACAATCAATAAGATTCCTACACCTCTCAGCCGGAATGTTGGACCACTCTTCCTTTGCAAACAGCTCCAGGTCTCTCTTATGGAAGGGCGCCTTTTCCAAACAGCAATTTTAAGATCTCTCCACAGGTGTTCAATGTGATTTAGATCTGGACTCATTGCTGCCCACTTCAGAACTCTCCAGCAGTTTGTTGCTATCCATTTCTGAGTGCTTTTTGATGTATGTTTGGGGTCAGTCCTGCTGGAAGACCCAAGATCTCGGAAGCAAATACAGCTTTCTGGCACTGGGCTGTACATACAGTGTGACCCAAAATGCTTGGTAATTCTCAGATTTCATGATGCCTTGCACACATTCAAGACACCCAGTGCCAGAGGCAGCAAAACAACATTGAAGCTAGAGCTTAGCGGTATGACCAAAAATGTGTATCACGGGAATTAATCATATGTCACCTGCGAGCGCTGCTTCTTCCCCCCCCCCCCCCCCGAAATAATTATTAGGCCGCTGTACTGTACTATCCTGTGCTCGGGCTACGAAAATAAACTTTAACTCAACTTCCGACGTTCCCCGTTACCGGCATCACGGTCCCTCCGCTGCGGTCCTGGGGATGGGAACGTCACAGAGCTTTCAGCCTATCACCGGCCGCAGCCGGTGATAGGCTGAGTGCATTGTCATGTAAGAAGCCAGCTTACATGACAGTGGGCTCAGCCCATCACCGGCCAAGGTTTATTTTTGCAGACTGGGCACAGGATTGTACAGTACAGCGCAGTAGCTAATAATAATTTGGTGTGCGGGGGGGGGGGGGGGGGCAGAAGGAGCACTCGCGGGTGACATGATTAGTTTCCCGATTATCAGCCCAGTGCAGAGCTGGGCTGATAATCCATTGTGGTGGGGGGGGGGGGGGGGGCGAGAAGCAGAACAGCGCCTGCGGGTCACATATGTTTAGATGTGGGGATAGCTGCTGCGGCTGATAATTCACTCATTTGAGGGAGGCCCAACCGGTATTGCGGTATGGGGAAAAGTCATATCGTGCAGGGAAAAAAATTTCGGTATACCGGTATACCGCCCAGCACTAATTGAACCTCCACCATATTTCACTGTACGTACTATGTTCTTCTCTTTGTAGGCCTAATTCTGTTTTCAGTAAACAGTAGAATGATGTGCTTTACCAAAAAGCTCTCTTGGTCTCATCTATCCACAAGACGTTTTCCCCCACGGATTTAGGCTTACTTAAGTTAATTTTGACAAAATTTAGTCTTGCTTTTTTATGTCTGTTTCAGCAGTGGGGTCCTCCTGGGTCTCCTGCCATAGCGTTTCATTTCATTTAAATGTCGACGGATAGTTTGCACTTATGCTCCCCGAGTCTGCAGGACAGCTTGAATATTTTTGGAACTTGTTTGGGGCTGCTTATCCACCATCCAGTGTGAAGTGTTCGTCGAGCACGATATCATGCGCATAAGCCGGCGCAAAGAACGGCAATGCCGGGGCCCCATTCGGGAGATCGCAAGGGGGCTGAAGTTGTCCTTTGTGTATATGTGTTTTTTTTTATATTTAAAAGGGGTTCTGATCACGTTGTTTGAATTACGGATTTTGAATAAAGTTTTTGTATGATTATACCATGTGGTGATTTATTGTAACACATACTAGCGGGAATTTGTAGGTGTATTTTTTATTTTTTTTGCTTGAAAAAACAAAAAATAAAACATAACATAAATACTGCCACCTCATTTCTCTTTCCTCCATATATTAATATAGGCGGTTTTTATGTGGCATTCTTCTCATTACAAGTCATGTGAATCTTTTATCATTAGCTACCACAAAGCCCAGCAGGAGAAGGGTCTCCCAGAACAAGAAGCCAAGACTCCACCCCTTGTGATGGCTGTCACAGTTGTGAAGTCACGATACTCCGGCCCCGTAGTTGTGACCCTTCAGACAAGGAGCGAACATCGCTCTGTGCAACTGCCACACGTGGGTATCTGCATGAGAGATTGCGGGGGTCCCCATCAGCGGGACCCCCGCGTTCAGACATCTTAATCCGTATTCTTTGGATAGGGAATAAGAGGTCTTAGGGCCGGAGTACCCCTTTAAATGGCAAGTTCCCACATGCTGATAAGCCCAGCAATATCGCTTGGACATCGGTGAATCAATGAGGGAAAGGAAGCAGCTGTATGCATTCACCAGCATGTGGGAACATGGCCTTAGGAGACCTTTATATGGGCAGATTTAGAAGCAAATGGGTGGGTTTTCGGCAACTACAGGAGGCACAATATGGTTTGGGTCACCAGTGGACTTATCCTTAAAGAGGTGTGAATTTTGAAGGAGACTGGGCTTGGTTAGGGTAAGGCTGAGGGCGTGGTTAGGTGTGTGGCTAAGGGCATGGCTTGTCCTTCTTTACTCCAAGCAAAAGTTAGGCTGGGTTCCCACCACGACTTTGCTATACGGTTCCTGTATCAGGTTTTTGATTAAAAAAAAAAAAAACGGATTCCTCAAAACCTGACTGTATCAAAACGTGTACAAATTTTTATCTGTATACGGTTGTACATGGTTTGAAAAATGATGTCCGGTTGCATCCGCTTTTTAAGAAAAAAAAAATATAAGTTTTGAACTTTTCACTCCATTATGAATAAAGTTTCACTTGTTTGATTGAAGTTCCAAGTCATAAACCGTACGGTGAAAACTGGATGGAACCGTACGCACATATGGTTCTGTACGGTTCCCATTAACTCCCATGTTAAAAAAAATTAAAAAAAAGTATAAGCTTTAATACGGTTTTTCACCCAGACCAAAACCGTGGTAGCCCACGGTTTTCTGTCCAGAAAAAAAAAAAAGTGAAAAACTGTGTGGTTTGAAAAACGGAGACAACCGTATACAATATGGTGCATACGGTTTTGAATGGGAAGTCTATGGGTACAGTTTTCTGTGCAGTTGCATACTTTTTTTTTTTTTAGGGATGTTCCGATACCGATACTGGTATCAGGGCCGATCCTAGCTATTTACATGGTATCGGGGACTCGTTTAATGTCCTGCTGCCGCTCCACTGTCCCGTTCTTCCGTCTTCCGGGCCGCATCATGTCGTCCTATGGAGGAGCATGTGACATATACGTCACTCCGCCTCCTCCGCTGCGCCCGGCGTAACACTACGGAGGAAGCGGAGTGACGTATGTCACATGCTCCTCCATAGGACGACATGATGCGGACCGGAGGACAGAAGAACAGGACAGTGGAGTGGCAGCACCCGACACAGGAGGTGAGCTGCCTGCAAGAAGGGGGGCTTCTACTAATGTCTACCGGGGGGGCCTGCTGCTGCCTAAAGGGGGGGGGGGGGCCCTGCTGCTGCCTAAAGGGGGGCCCACTGTCTACAAGGGGGCTGCTGCTTATGTCTGCAAGGGGATACTACCTACTATTAAAGGCAATCTTACAGCAGAGTCACCTGCACTGACTTGAATTTATATGTAGATAGTGCAGGTGACCCGGTTTCTACAGCTGCTCACCATGTGGTCATCGTTCTCACTGCCAATGCAAATTCCCTGTTCTGTCCAATGGAGAAGAGAGAAATCTTGGCTCATATTACAGCAGCCACCTCCATTGTACACAACAAGGACCCACATATCATACGGTAAACAGCACCAGAAACCGGGTCACCCTGGTGTCTGATTCCCTTTAAAATATAAGTACTCGTACTTGGTATCGGTGAGTACTAGAATTAAAGTATCGGTACTTGTACTCTGTCTTAAAAAAAAAAAAATGGTATCGGGACATCCCTTTTTTTTATTTTTATGAAAACGTATAGTAAAATCGTGGTGTGAACCCACCCTTCGGAGGTATGTGTTTATAACAGAAATCCAAAATTAAAAGGGGTATTCCAGGCAAAAACTTTTTTATATATATATCAACTGGCTCCGGAAAGTTAAACAGATTTGTATATTACTTCTATAAAAAAATCTTAATCCTTCCAATAGTTATTAGCTTCTGAAGTTTTCTGTCTAAATGCTCAATGATGATGTCACGTCACGGGAGCTGAGCATGATGGGAGAATATCCCCATAGGAACTGCACAGCTCCCGGGACGTGAGTCATCAGAGAGCAGTTAAACAGAAAACAACTCAACTTCAGAAGCTAATAACTAATGGATGGATTACGATTTTTTAGAAGAAGTAATTTACAAATCTGTTTAACTTTCCGGAGCCAGTTGATATATAAAAAAAAAAGTTTTGGCCTGGAATACCCCTTTAATACTTGTGTTTTTTTCCCCTCACAGACTTTTTGGGGACAAATAAGTGGCAAGTTGCATTGTTTTAAATATGACGAAGGCATTCTCCGCTAGTAACACTGAAACCACGTACCGTTTATATGATGGTGTGGAGGAGGCCCTACAGCTAACTTTAGATGTGGGGGTTAAAGGGGGGGGGGACTTATCATTAGTGGTAGTGCATTTTTGTTGTCTATATTAGGCACAAAAGGGAAAATATATCAAAGCTGCTTGGACGACTTTTTTTGTCTATATTTGTCACAAAAGTGCAGTGACTTTAGTGCTCAAGTTGTGCAACAATTGTAATAAACTAGAAAGCAAAGTATTCTAGAGTTGATTATTTAGTCAAGAAAAGTACAGTGGCCATAAATTTATTATGAGCAAATATGTAGTGCGAATGGCTCATAAAAGTCACAAATCTGTGCAAGCCTGGACCACAATTAGAAAACTGCCTGTGCCGACTCCAGAAAGTTATATGAGCCAAAGTTACATATGCCCTGCAACAAAATGATAATTTGGGTGCAAAGACACACACGGAAAAAAAGTTAAAAGAAAATAAAAAAAAGGCAATAAAACCTACACAACTAGCTTTTTCCACAATTTGAGGGGTATTTATCAGTTCTCGTTGTAAAAACTGTTATAGCACATTTTCACATAGTGTAGATGCAAGATGTTGTAGTAGAACAAATTTCTGCACTTTGCAATGTTCACACAACAGAAATTCCGCATAGATTTATGAATTCCGCGGCCGCATTAATTTTGCCGGAATTCCACATCTTTAAATGATTGAAAGGGATACTCCAGCGCTTAGACATCTTATCCCCTATCCAAAGGATAGGGGATAAGATGCCTAATCATGGGGGTCCCGCCGCTGGGGACCCCCGTGATCTCGCACGCCACACCCCGTTTAAAATCAGTTCCCAGAGCGTGTTCGCTCCGGGTCCGATTACTGTCGTTCACGGGCGGGAGCGTTGTGATGTCACAGCTCCGCCCCCGTGTGACATCACGCACCGCCCTTTGTGATGTCACGCTCCGCCCCCCTCAATGCAAGCCTATGGGAGGGGGCGTGACAGCTGGCATATCTGACAGTAATCAGACCCAGAGCGAACACGCTCCGGGGACTGATTTTAAACGGGGTGCCGTGTGCAAGATCACGGGGGTCCCCAGTGGCGGGACCCCCATGATCAGGCATCTTATCCCCTATCCTTTGGATAGGGATAAGATGTCTTAGCGCCGGAGAACCCCTTTAAGGAATCTATACAGAATTTCTGCAGAATTGTCGCATGAATTAGGCATAAATCCACAGTGCACGTTAAAAAGTGCCATTATTCATTGCAAAAGTTACATTTTGTGCGAGTGTGTTCCCACATGGCGTATACACACACAGTGTATTTGACGCTGCGCAAAATTTATGGCAGCAGCGGGAAATACGCTGCGTATTCCATGCTCACTATACACACAGGGCTTTCCGGCGGCAGCCCTATGTGTGTAGTGAGTTCTAGAGGCGGGGCCGTATGCCGGCTTGTCTGTGACTCGCGGCTCCACCTCCAAAACTCACTACACGCATAGGGCTGCCGCCGGAAAGCCCTGTGTGTATAGTGAGCAAGGAATACGCAGCGCATTTCCCACTGCTGCCGTAATTTTGCACAGCGTAAAATATGCTGCGTATACGCCCTGTGGGAATGCACCCTTAGCAAAAAAAAACTCATTGACCTCAATGGGGTTCCGCAACCGAATTCTGCTAAATTATAAGACAGGATTTATATTTTTGTGGAACGCGGAATTTTTGATGCGAAACGTCCATGCGGAAATTCTGCCATGCACACGTCTGCACAATGCATGACATTTTTTGCAGGCTTATACTAGCATTTTGCTTGCTAATAAAATAAATAAATAAAATAAATGTTTAACAACATTTTTGCACGAGTTAGGTTGCGTGTGTGTACTTGTGCCTAAATTATCATACAGTGGGGGAGATTTATCAAAACCTGTGGAGAGAAAAAAGTTGACCGGTTGTCCACAGCAACAAATCAGATCGCAGTATGATTATGTCTGGAAATTTTTACCAAAAGTGGTACAATTTTTTGCAATGAAATTTCACATCTCCCCCCATCACATTCCCCCTCCCTTGTCACATCCCCCCCCCCCCTTATCACATTCTCCTCCCCCTTGTCACACCCCCCCCCCCCTCCATGTCACGTTCCCCTCCCCACATTCTTCCTCCCTCCATGTAACATTTCCCCCTCCCCCCTTTGTCACATTTCCCCCTGTCACATTCTCACCTTTTCTTGTTCGGCAGCAGCATACACTAGGTTTGCCGGGCAGATTTCAAACCTAGTGTATTTGCTGCCGAACAAGTCCTTTCCCCTTCAGCCAATCACTGGCTTGACACGTGACACCACTGCGGCCAGTGATTGGCTGAAAAGGGAAAGGTCCTACAAGGTGAATAATGAAGAGAGGACACCCCGGACCGCACGGAGGGGAACGGGACTAGGTGAGCAGAAGTTTTTTTTGTGTTATTCTACCAGGGTGCCTCAAGCTGTTGTGAAACTACTACTCCCAGCATGCCCGGACAGCCTTTGGCCTTTGACAGCCCACTGACTTTTAGTATTTTGTCTTTACTTGCTCTGGCCGGCCCCCGACATGGGAGCCGACCCGAGTAGATAATTGCAAAAATCGTGATTCGATTGCTTTTGCGATATATCGTAAAACTCCGCCGGCAACTCTGCAATTCTACCCCGAGCGTGACTTGTGGTTACGGCTCCTGGCAGGGAAAATTAACCCAGAGTCATGCTCGGGATAACCACTAAGAAGGTTAAGAAGAAAAAAAAAAAAAAAGGGAGAAGTAATCTTATTGGTTGCTATGGACAACTGATTAACTTTTTCTCTCCACAGGTTTTGACAAATCTCTAGTTTGTGCCAGTTAATAAGTTTGGCGCAATAACCTCCATGTAGAGAATTACTTCACCCACATCAACATTGATAAACAAAGCCTCCCCCCCCCCCCCATGGGAGAGAAAAGACATGTTCTGCCCACTAAAGGGGGGGGGGGGGATTTCTTTAACCCCTTAAGGACTCAGGGTTTTTCCGTTTTTGCACTTTCGTTTTTTCCTCCTTACCTTTTAAAAATCATAACCCTTTCAATTTTCCACCTAAAAATCCATATGATGGCTTATTTTTTGCGTCGCCAATTCTACTTTGCAGTGACATTAGTCATTTTACCCAAAAATGCACGGCGAAACGGGAAAAAAAAAATCATTGTGCGACAAAATCGAAAAAAACGCCATTTTGTAACTTTTGGGGGCTTCCGTTTCTACGCAGTGCATATTTCGGTAAAAATTACACCTTATCATTATTCTGTAGGTCCATACGGTTAAAATGATACCCTACTTATATAGGTTTGATTTTGTCGCACTTCTGAAAAAAATCATAACTACATGCAGGAAAATTTATACGTTTAAAAATGTCATCTTCTGACCCCTATAACTTTTTTATTTTTCCACGTACAGGGCGGTATGAGGACTCATTTTTTGCACCGTGATCTGAAGTTTTTATCGGTATGATTTTTGTTTTGATTGGACTTTTTAATCACTTTTTATTCATTTTTTAATGGTATAAAAAGTGACCAATATGCTTTTTTGGACTTTGGAATTTTTTTGCGCGTACGCCATTGACCATACGGCTTAATTAATGATATATTTTTATAGTTCGGACATTTACGCACGCGGCGATACCACATATGTTTATTTATTTTTTTTTTTATGGGAAAAGGGGGGTGATTCAAACTTTGATTAGGGAAGGGGTTAAATGACCTTTATTAACACTTTTTTTTACATTTTTTTTGCAGTGTTATAGGTCCCATAGGGACCTATAACACTGCACACACTGATCTCTCATCCTGATCACAGGCGTGTATTAACACGCCTGTGATCAGCATTATCGGCGCTTGACTGCTCCTGCCTGGATCTCAGGCACGGAGCAGTCATTCGCCGATCGGACACCGGGGAGGCAGGTAAGGGCCCTCCCGGTGTCCGATCAGCTGTTCGGGACGCCGCGATTTCACCGCGGCGGTCCCGAACAGCCCGACTGAGCAGCCGGGTCACTTTCAGTTTCACTTTAGAAGCGGCGGTCAGCTTTGACCGCCGCTTCTAAAGGGTTAATACCGCACATCGCCGCGATCGGCGATGTGTGGTATTAGCCGCGGGTCCCGGCCGTTGATTAGCGCCGGGACCGACGCGATATGATGCAGGATCGCGGCGCGATCCCGCTTCATATCGCGGGAGCCGGCGCAGGACGTAAATATACGTCCTGCGTCGTTAAGGGGTTAAAAAGGGTGGTGGTAAGCCTCTTCTGCTAGATTCTTTTCTAGTGTTGATTTTGGTGGACTCTTTGCAGAGCAATTATTGGGTGTGGTTAATCTGCCCCAAAGTTACCACATGATGATTAAGAGGTAAATTTGGCGTCAATTGAACATCTAATAACTGCTCTGCAAAGACACGTTTCAAAGTGTGGGTTGGGGTTGTGCATTTTGTGGGCTGTTTTCAGGGCAGGCCTTTGGGGTGTGCGAGCTGTTCAGGGCACCATAGCAACAGGGGCGCCCGACACAGCTCGCAGTGTAACAGGCCGAAGATGGGGAGAAGCGGGCTGCAGGCTGCAGCTGCTTTGAAGGAGGAAGCAAGGTCCAAAGCGTGAAGGAGGAACTTGGGGGTGCGGGCAGCGTCCAAGTGCTGCGCGCACCTTCACAGAGAGCCACGGAAGGATCCCTGTGTGCAGTGTTAAGGCAATGGCCAGTGCTCTACAAGCTGATTCCAGGGAGCAGCACAGCAGCCTTCAAAAGAAAGTACCTGGCTGTTCTAAATTGTTTTATTTTGTGCTTTTTTAATGTATTTATTTTTTTAAACAGGGCATAGGATATGTGAAGGGGGGCAGGATCTGTCCATCTAATTATGGAATAAAGAGAGAGGGTCTGATTAATGGGGACAGACAAGTGGACAGGTGAAGTCTGATTAAAGGACATGTCCGGTGCTCACTTTTCTTATTGTATCCGTTCCGGGCGGCGAAAAATAAAAATAAGCTTTCTCTTACCTGCCTACGCTCCCCCGGTGCTCCGGTACAGGCGTTCGGTCCCCGGGCTGTATTCTTACTTCCTGTTAGCCCGACACGTCACACGGAGCTTCAACCTAACAGGAAGTAAGAAGAATACAGCCCGGGGACCGAACACCTGTCCTGAAGCACCGGGGGAGCCTAGGCAGGTAAGAGAAAATTTATTTTCTTTTATTTTTCAGCCCGGAACGGATAAAATAAGAAAAGTGAGCACCGGACATCTCCTTTAAGGGGGACTGGTGAAGGGGGAGGGCCTGATTAAGGGGGGAGATGGTCTGATTATGAGTGACAGGGGACTGAGTAATAAGAACATGGGACTGGTGAAGGGGCGGGGTCTGAGTCTGCTTAAGGGGGACTGGTGAAGGGCTTGATTAAGGGGGACAGGGGACCAATTAAGGGGAGGCCAGTGTTTTATTGAACGGGTAGCCAAGGGTTTTGGTGATGGGAATGAAGGTGGCATATTGTGCCCTTCAAATTCTCTAGGGGGTGCCAAACAAAAACATTGGTTGAAGAAATGTGGGAGTCTATGCATGCTTAGGGTTGTAAAATAGAGTTCTGACAACATAGCTCGTTTCTACAATACATAAACTTATGTATAACTTATGTATATATTGATATACATGATTGTTACCAGTCAATCCAGTTATTGTACTTGTTTGCACTTAAATTATCTGTAATTTAAAAAGTTAAAGATTTTTTTCCTCTTTGTGTATGTTTATGGGTTAATGGGGGGGGGGGGGGGCGCCACAAGGTTAGCTCGCACAGGGCGCCTGAACACCTAAGGACGGCCTTGGCTGTTTTGCGCCAGAATTAAGTGACTAAATAAAAAGCTTATTTATGACCACCGTAACAACCAATCCAAAAAAAAAAAAAGACTTCTTACAAATTTCTCAATTTCAACTTGACTCAAAACATTGCTGCACCGAACAACTGGCCTAAAAATAGATAAAAAGTAAACCCTCCAGACATAATAAAACATAAGGATAAGTTGCCCACAAAAGGTCTGTAACTACATTATGACAAGACACTGCTGTGCATCTTTTCAGTCAGGCACCAGGTTGTACAGCCTGTAACCATGGTAACCACAAGATCCGCCTCCTAGTAGGCAGGAGAAGAGATTGTGGAAGTTGGCGCCAAAACAGTCTAGTCACCCCTCGTGTCTGACAAGCTGAACTCCCGCAGGATAACAATGATCGGGCAGAAATCCATCATCGCCTTCTTCCCCAAGAAGAGATCCTCCTCTGAGGCGTTCACAGAAGCGGATGGGTGCAGGGGAGAGGTGAGCTATAAGAGTCTGCGGTTTTCTTAAACCAGCGCGGTAACGCGGATATGATACGCGGTGCGGTTTTCTCTTACCTGTCCTTGGCCTGTGCAGGGCAAATCACGAGTGCTGACATAAAGAACAGCTGCTTCTGTTATTGCATTGCAAGCATGGAAGGGATTGAATGAAGCCACTGAGAAAACCGAAGTCACTTCCTATTGGCTAGATCAGTTGATTGACTATTCTGACAGCCAATGAGCGTGCAGGACTAGAGGGGGGTGAGGTTACTGCTTACCTCTCCTTGCCGCGAAAATCCAGCATGTGCGTGCAGCACCCGGAAGTATATGAGAGCGGGGCTGGCGCCTCCTGTCGATTGTTTTGTATATTCTACATTACCATGATCTCAACGTGTAACATTAGGACGTGCTTGTATAAGCTTAGGATACTGCCATGTATAACCCGTGCAATGTGTCATTCTGCTCCCCAGATCACACCCGAGAAAAAGACCAGACCACAAGAGGATGACCTGACCCCTAAAGTTGCATCGCCTCCCCTTAGCCCTGAGCAGCTAGATCGGATCCAAAGGAACAAAGCTGCAGCTCTACAGAAGCTCGCAGCTCGCCATGTGCCTGAGGGCTTCGGGGAGACCTGGAAGCAGGAGTTGCTAGCAGAGTTTACTAAGCCTTACTTCATAAAGGTAAAGTGGGGGCACAGCACCCTGTTTGGAGGTGTGAAATAATAAGGAATTGCTTATAGGGTTATTCCACTGCTGGAGATCCAGCTGTTCACTGCCGGACTACTACTGCACTATGGGGGTTACCATGATATGCATACCAGACTGAGAAGCTACTCCCCTGTCCGAGTTAGGCTGGGTTCACACTACGTTTTGTCCCATACGGGAGCGCATACGGCAGGGGGGAGCTAAAAGCTCGCGCTCCCGTATGTCATTCATTTCAATGAGCCGGCCGGAGTGAAACGTTCGGTCCGGTCGGCTCATTTTTGCGCCGTATGCGCTTTTACAACCGGACCTAAAACTGTGGTCGACCACGGTTTTAGGTCCGGTTGTAAAAGCGCATACGGTGCAAAAATGAGCCGACCGGACCGAACGTTTCACTCCGGTCGGCTCATTGAAATGAATGACATACGGGAGCGCGAGGTTTTAGCTCCCCCCTGCCGTATGCGCTCCCGTATGGGAGAAAACGTAGTGTGAACCCAGCCTTATCCTCTGTCCAGTCATTGGATACAGCATAAAATCCACAATGAAAAAAATCATCAAATCCGCAGATTCTATGAAATCATCTTTGACTGTGGTATCTAAAGAGTTAATGCATCGGCCTGACTGGCGATTAGCCATGGGTCTCCCGATAGCAGCTGGACCCGCCGGCTTGATACAGTGGGAGTGACACTAGGGCGATTTCCTCCGGAGTTAGGTAGTAAAACATAACATTTTATAAACTGGCTATTACTGTGATCACTGATGTGTAGAGTACAGATATTTGTTTTACAGCAAAGTGATCTGTGCAAACACTAATAATAGACTTAGAGGAGTATGGGCTGTGAGCCTGGAATAATCAGTGTGTATTGCTCACATTTGTATTCTTCGTTGTAAATATTTCATACCTTCCCCCCCCCCCCTCTCTATTTTAGCTTTCTAGTGTTATTGCAGAAGAGCGGAAGCGATGGACTGTGTACCCTCCTGTAGATCAAGTGTTTACCTGGACTCAGATGTGTGATATTAGAGATGTAAGTGTTGGCTCGTTTGACCTAAATCATCATTTAAGCTGATGCTTGGCACTTCGCTGAGGTAATAAAAAAAAAAGCAGGATTTGGTTGCTCTTCCTTTCTACTTGTGCTGCAACTGATTATTTTCATAATTGATCTGTTAGCCGATTATTTGTTCAATTAACCTCCCTGGCGATATGATTAGGTCAGGAAATTTGTACCAAAAGTGGTACCATTTTTTTGCATGGAAATTTGGCATTATGTATTGTACCTACCCATTTTATGCCCACAGCCCATTTCACATCCCCTCCCTGTCACATTCTCCCCCCCCCCTCCCTGTCACATTCTCCCCCCCCCCCTCCTTGTCACATTCTCCCCCCCCCTCCTTGTCACATTCTCCCCCCCCCCTCCTTGTCACATTCTCCCCCCCCCCCTCCTTGTCACATTCTCCCCCCCCCTCCTTGTCACATTCTCCCCCCCCCCCCTCCTTGTCACATTCTCCCCCCCCCCCTCCTTGTCACATTCTCCCCCCCCCCCTCCTTGTCACATTCTCCCCCCCCCCCTCCTTGTCACATTCTCCCCCCCCCCTCCTTGTCACATTCTCCCCCCCCCCCTCCTTGTCACATTCTCCCCCCCCCCTCCTTGTCACATTCTCCCCCCCCCCTCCTTGTCACATTCTCCCCCCCCCCTCCTTGTCACATTCTCCCCCCCCCCTCCTTGTCACATTCTCCCCCCCCCCCTCCTTGTCACATTCTCCCCCCCCCCTCCTTGTCACATTCTCCCCCCCCCCCCCTCCTTGTCACATTCTCCCCCCCCCCTCCTTGTCACATTCTCCCCCCCCCCCTCCTTGTCACATTCTCCCCCCCCCCCCTCCTTGTCACATTCTCCCCCCCCCTCCCTGTCACATTCTCCCCCCCCCTCCCTGTCACATTCTCCCCCCCCCTCCCTGTCACATTCTCCCCCCCCTCCCTGTCACATTCTCCCCCCCCCTCCCTGTCACATTCTCCCCCCCCCCTCCCTGTCACATTCTCCCCCCCCTCCCTGTCACATTCTCCCCCCCCCTCCCCTGTCACATTTCTCCCCCCCCCTCCCTGTCACATTCTCCCCCCCCTCCCTGTCACATTCTCCCCCCCCCCTCCCTGTCACATTCTCCCCCCCCCCCTCCCTGTCACATTCTCCCCCCCCCCTCCCTGTCACATTCTCTCCCCCCCCCTCCTGTCACATTCTCTCCCCCCCCCCTTGTCACATTCTCTCCCCCCCCTTGTCACATTCTCTCCCCCCCCCCCCCCCTTGTCACATTCTCCCCCCCCCTTGTCACATTCTCCCCCCCCCCCCCCTCCCTGTCACATTCTCCCCCCCCCTCCCTGTCACATTCTCCCCCCCCCCTCCCTGTCACATTCTCCCCCCCCCTCCCTGTCACATTCTCCCCCCCCCCCTCCCTGTCACATTCTCCCCCCCCCTCCCTGTCACATTCTCCCCCCCCCTCCCTGTCACATTCTCCCCCCCCCTCCCTGTCACATTCTCCCCCCCCCCTCCCTGTCACATTCTCCCCCCCCCTCCCTGTCACATTCTCCCCCCCCCCCTCCCTGTCACATTCTCCCCCCCCTCCCTGTCACATTCTCCCCCCCCCTTGTCACATTCTCCCCCCCCCCCCCTCCTTGTCACATTCTCCCCCCCCCCTCCTTGTCACATTCTCCCCCCCCCCCCTCCTTGTCACATTCTCCCCCCCCCCTCCTTGTCACATTCTCCCCCCCCCCTCCTTGTCACATTCTCCCCCCCCCCCTCCTTGTCACATTCTCCCCCCCCCTCCTTGTCACATTCTCCCCCCCCTCCTTGTCACATTCTCCCCCCCCTCCTTGTCACATTCTCCCCCCCCTCCTTGTCACATTCTCCCCCCCCTCCTTGTCACATTCTCCCCCCCCCCCTCCTTGTCACATTCTCCCCCCCCCTCCTTGTCACATTCTCCCCCCCCCCCTCCTTGTCACATTCTCCCCCCCCCCTCCTTGTCACATTCTCCCCCCCCCCCTCCTTGTCACATTCTCCCCCCCCCCTCCTTGTCACATTCTCCCCCCCCCCCTCCTTGTCACATTCTCCCCCCCCTCCTTGTCACATTCTCCCCCCCCCCCTCCTTGTCACATTCTCCCCCCCCCCCCTCCTTGTCACATTCTCCCCCCCCCCCCCTCCTTGTCACATTCTCCCCCCCCCCCCTCCTTGTCACATTCTCCCCCCCCCCCTCCTTGTCACATTCTCCCCCCCTCCTTGTCACATTCTCCCCCCCCCCCTCCTTGTCACATTCTCCCCCCCCCTCCCTGTCACATTCTCCCCCCCCCTCCCTGTCACATTCTCCCCCCCCCTCCCTGTCACATTCTCCCCCCCCCCTCCCTGTCACATTCTCCCCCCCCCCTCCCTGTCACATTCTCCCCCCCCCTCCCTGTCACATTCTCCCCCCCCCTCCCTGTCACATTCTCCCCCCCCCCTCCCTGTCACATTCTCCCCCCCCCTCCCTGTCACATTCTCCCCCCCCCCTCCCTGTCACATTCTCCCCCCCCCTCCCTGTCACATTCTCCCCCCCCCTCCCTGTCACATTCTCCCCCCCCCCTCCCTGTCACATTCTCCCCCCCCCTCCCTGTCACATTCTCCCCCCCCTCCCTGTCACATTCTCCCCCCCCCCTCCCTGTCACATTCTCTCCCCCCCCTCCTTGTCACATTCTCTCCCCCCCCCTTGTCACATTCTCTCCCCCCCCCCCCCCCCTTGTCACATTCTCCCCCCCCCCCCCTTGTCACATTCTCCCCCCCCCCTCCTTGTCACATTCTCCCCCCCCCTCCTTGTCACATTCTCCCCCCCCCCCCCCTCCTTGTCACATTCTCTCCCCCCCCCTCCCTGTCACATTCTCCCCCCCCTCCTGTTCACATTCTCCCCCCCCTCCCTGTCACATTCTCCCCCCCTCCCTGTCACATTCTCCCCCCCCCCCTCCCTGTCACATTCTCCCCCCCCCTCCCTGTCACATTCTCTCCCCCCCCTCCTTGTCACATTCTCTCCCCCCCCTCCTTGTCACATTCTCTCCCCCCCCCCCTTGTCACATTCTCTCCCCCCCCTCCTTTGTCACATTCTCCCCCCCCCCCTTGTCACATTCTCCCCCCCTCCCCTCCTTGTCACATTCTCCCCCCCCCCCCTTGTCACATCTCCCCCCCCCTCCTTGTCACATGTCTCTCCCCCCCCCCTCCTTGTCACATTCTCCCCCCCCCTCCTTGTCACATTCTCTCTCCCCCCCCCTCCTTGTCACATTCTCTCCCCCCCCTGCCTTGTCACAGTCTCTCTCCCCCCCTCCTGTCACATTCTCTCCCCCCCTCCTTGTCACATTCTCTCCCCCCCCTCCTTGTCACATTCTCCCCCCCCCCCTCCTTGTCACATCCCCCCTCCCCGTTCCTGTCACATTCTCCCCCCCCCCCCTTCCTGTCACATTCTCCCCCCCTTCTTGTCACGTTCTCTCTCCCCCCCCCCCCCCTCGTCACGTTCTCTCTCCCCCCCCCCCCCCCCCTCGTCACGTCTCTTCCCCCCCCCCCCCCCCCCCCTCGTCACGTTCTCTCCCCCCCCCCCCTCGTCACGTTCTCTCTCTCTCCCCCCCCCTCGTCACATTCTCCCCCTCGGTGTCACATTCTCTCTCTCTCCCCCCCCCCCCCCCCCCCCCCCCCCCCCCTCCTTGACACATTCTCTCTCTCTCTCCCACCCCCCACCCCCCCCTCTGCAAAAAATTGCAAAATCTGGTGACAGATATTACAGAACTACAAGCTCCCAGCATGCCTGGGCAGTCTTGGCATGCTGAGAGTTGTAGTTTGGCAACATCTGGAGGCGCTACCCTTTGGGCACCACTGTAATAGTGGTCCTCCAAACTGTGACCCTCCAGATGTTGCAAAACTACAACTCCCAGCATGCTGGGAGTTGCAGTTTTGCAACCACTAGAAGGGGCAGCAGTAAATACCCCCCACCTTCGCCTCCCTACCTGCGCCACTGATCTCCGCTGTCTCCACCGATGATACGGCGGTCCCCACGGCATCTTGTCCTCAGGTACCGGCTGCCATCTTCTCCCCCCGTTCTGCCTGACATCAGGGGTGGGCAGAGCGGGGGGTTTCCATGGCAACCCCCTGTCGTGCGCTGGCCATTGGTCAGAATTCATTTATGACTAATGGCAGGGGGATAGGAGGAGATCGCACCACTGCGACCTCGCTCCTATCCCTCAGGATGATCCCTCAGCTCCGATCATCCATATTTTCCGGGCGATCGGGTCACCAGAGACCCGATCAGCCGGAATAGCAGAAAATCGCATGTCTGACTTGACATTGGGGGGGGGGGGGGGGTGTCTCGGGACCCCCCCTCTGCGATGTGCCTGCTGAATGATTTCAGCAGGCATCCCGACCGGCTAGCGGCGGGAACCGGAATTCCACGGACATATCCATAGGCCCACCGTCCTTAAGAGGTTAATTGGGATAAAAAAATAAAAAGGTTTATCTGGCGGGGAGTTGAAAGTTTTATCATGCTCAGTCTACAGGATTTAAAAACAACCTATTAGTGAAAGCCGCAATGTCAAGAGGGAAAAGGAAGGCACAGCAAGTGTTATTTATGAGGTGGATCCTTGCTGCAGTGGTGAAAGAGCAGTTCACTTTGGTCATCCTCCCTGCACCAGGACACTGCAGGGGAGAATGGAGCTTGTGTCAGGAGAGAGGCTTCTTGTCATGGGAAGTGGAAGCTGGTGATCGACGCTGTCGAGAATAGAGGTAAATCCAAAGTAATTTTATAAATTTATTGAAGCTATTTACACACGCAACGCGTTTCAAAACTGTCAGTTTTTTTTCCGTCAGCCGTGACGCCTGAGGAAGAAAAGACAGTTTTGAAATGCGTTGCGTTTGTAAATAGCTTCAATAAATTTATGAAATGACTTTGGATTTACCTTCTATTCTCGACAGCGCGATCACCAGCTTCCACTTCCTGCCTTACCGCTCACACTCCATTGCCTTCACGCCGATTAGTCGGCATAGGGAAGCCGCAGCAGTAGTTTCTTCGTTATGCCCTTCTGAGTGTTGTGCCTCTTGAGTACAACCCCACCAGGTGAGCACGTTTCTAACCAGTCTCTCACCTTGGTGACATCACTGATTCCACACAGGGAGCGCCCTGTGTTTGTTTTGTCTTTTGACCGTAGGCAGTGTTCACTGATGAAGCTGGCGCCTGCTTCCAGATTGCACTCCAGGACTCTGTGCTACAGAGAAGGCCGCCCATGCCACACACCAGCAGCATCTATTGGTTGCTATGCAACACTTCTAATGAAAGAGGCTATGCCCCCCTAACTACTAACAAATCGATTATGATTTCCATTATGGATTTTAATAGGTTGTTGGACAGCAAAAGAAAAAAAAATTGTAGCCAGCACCTAAACCCAATACACAGGTGCACGCTGTGGTAAGTACAAAACATGTAAAAAAAGAAAATGGCAGCAGCACACCTGGTCAACAAAATGGAGGCTCTTAGCGCACTTTGATCAAAACGTGTCCCCCCCCCCCCCCATATCCACCACACGGAGGTGGCCTCATATCGGATGGGACCCTAACATTCACTCATTCACCTGTGAAAT
Organism: Hyla sarda; assembly: GCF_029499605.1. Lineage (NCBI taxonomy): Eukaryota > Metazoa > Chordata > Amphibia > Anura > Hylidae > Hyla > Hyla sarda. The sequence continues at coordinate 415,680,950 of NC_079189.1, forward strand.
AGGGGAGGGGATGCACGGCTACAGAGGGACCACTCCCCCCAAATTGCACAACAAAAACACTGCTGTGGCAAGTACAAAACATGTAAAAAATTGATGTGTTGTAGTCCCTACTTTCTTAACATTTTAGCAATAAAAAAATAGTTTGAGATTTGGAATGAAGCTTCTTAGATCTAAGGTCACAATAGGAAAAGTTTTACATGTGACATCGCAGAGGTTGTTTGGCACCAAATACTCTGGAATAAGGGCAACGGCCTCTGCATGGATTCTAAAGCAAGCTATATATTTGTTCTGGTTTCCTTTTGCATATATTTTACCTCCGTGTTTTGTTGTTGTTTTTCTAGGTGAAGGTTGTCATTTTGGGACAGGATCCTTATCATGGCCCAACCAAGCTCATGGGTTGTGCTTTAGTGTTAAAAAACCTGTACCACCACCACCCAGGTAACATGGCTTTATTATTTTTTATAGTTTAATGAAGCAGTATTGTACATTAAAAGCTTTGGCATGTACTGTCTTTGTAAAACTCAACATTTTATTTTAGGGAACGGCTTAGACTTCTGGGTCTCTTAAATATTTTTGGTAGGGATCGACCGATATCGTTTTTTTTAGGGCTGATACCGATAATCGGTGGAGGTTAGGGCCGATATACTGGAATATCGGTATAAGTTATCGGCTATTTATCCCCCAGCGACACTGCTGCAGATCATTGATTTAAAGAGGGCACTTTAAATCAATACACTGCAGTGGCTTTTGCAGTGCCCTAGACCGCTGCCGCCACCACCCGCTTCTCTCCCCCTACCTGTCAGGGTGGTCCGGGCCATCCATCCTTCCTGTAGTGTCCGGCGGCACAGATAAAGGAAGTCCTTAGATATAAAAGTAAGAGAGCACTCTGGGAGCTGTAAATTGCTGTCTATGTAGAGGACAGGAGCTTTTTCAGGGTCCTGTACAGTACACACCAGGTTCTGGTGTTAAAAATATGTTTACCAGAGAAGTGCTACCTGCACTATTGAGGTAAACGTATAGGAATACGCTTGCACAGCTCACAGTTGAGTAACAATGTTCCATTACTTGTTTTGACATGATTTTTAGGTATTAAGTTTGACATTTGTTTACCACTTCAGCATTATTAGTTAAATTCAGACAAAGTTAAACCATTGAAGCATCACAGTAATTGACTTGTCTGTGTGGAGAATTCTAGATATAGCCAAGTGAGTCCTTGCAGTAGCCTGGCTACATTATAGCCTATGAAGCCCATCTCTTGCCGTGAGTAATAGCAAATGCCAAGCCTAGTAGTGAAATGTGCTGCTGTGCTTTTCTCTCTCTGTCTAGACATCAGTGGGGGTCTTGGCACCTTCCCAATACCATCCCTATAGTGAAGCATGGTGGGAGTGTGTTCCAGTTGCTGGGACAGGGAAACTGGTCAGGGTTAAATGTGTATTACGGGCAAAAACATCTTATCCCCTATCCAAAGGGGGTCCCGCGGGAACCTCCGGCCATCACTCCCCCTCCCATAGACATGTATGGAGGGGGCGTGACGTCACGTCCCCAGTCCCTGAAGCCCGTAGGTTTCCGAAACTGGAGACGCAGCCTTGCATAGAATGCGGGTGCTGCAGGGAGATTGTGGGGGTCCCAGCAGCGGACCCCTGCGATCAGACATCTTATCCCCTATCCTTTGGATAGGGGATAAGATGTTTTTGCCCGGCATACCCCTGCTGAATGGTGCAATGTACAAAGATATTAATAAAAACCTAATCCACTGTGGTCTGAACCCCAGACTGGGCTGAAAGTCCACCTTTCAACAAGACAATGGGGGAATTTATCATTGGTTTTACCCTATTTTTGTGATGATTTGTTGCACAATTTGTCTCCGTTGTTGTCTCGAGACTTTTCATTCCAACTTTTGCATTAGAAGCTTTTTCTAAATTTATGTAGCTGTGCTATAATCTGGTTAACTTGCTGCATTTATGAATTTATTAGAGCAATTTGTCGCAAATCCACATTAGTCTAGACATTACTTAGAAAACTGACCTGTGCACATCATTTTTAAGTCAGTTTTGCTGTGCACGGGTTAGAAAGTCGGAGAGAAGGCACCATACAAATAGAGTACTAGTTAAACAAAAAAAACTATATCATGTGCCCTGCACCATTATATACTGTACATATGACACACGTACAGTTTCCACCACACGAATTAAAGAGGTGACAAGACATTCACCTACACCATCCTTGATAAATTCCCCACAATGACCCAAACACACAGCCAAGACAACACTGAAGTGGCTTAGGGACAACTGTTAATGTCCTTTAGTGGGCCAGCTACAGCACTGAACCAAATCAAACATCTTAAAGTGGCTGTCCACCTACAGTCCCTATACAACCAGAAAGAGCTTGAGATGATCTGTAGAAAAGAATTGCAGATAACTCAACACATGTAGGTGTGCAAACCCAGATTTGAATACTTATATCAATGCAATATTTTAGTTTTTTCCTTTTCAGTAAATCAGCAACAATTTCTAAGTCTGTTTTCACTTTGTCGTTCTTAAATTTTTATTTTAGCACAAGGCCGCAACATAACAAAACGTGAAAGCGACTGAGAACTTTCTAAATGCACTGTAGTATGATGAAGCATATAAGGTTAAATTGTTTCTATTAAGTGTTGTATGTGTTCCCTTTTCAGCTTGGAAAACATGTACAAGGAGCTGCAGACAGATATTGAGGGCTTTGTTCACCCAGGACATGGAGATCTGACTGGGTGGGCTAAGCAAGGTAAGAGTAACGCAATTTGTATCCCCACTGTATGTAACTAAACTCAGTTTCTTTATGTACCCATGAATTATCTACATAAAGGGGCCTGTTTTTAGCAAAATACTCAGGCCAGGAACTGCTCTCATGGTTTTTAGCTATGGTATTTGGACAGTTATTGTGTTTATAAAACAACCCATTCAAGTAAACTATGTAAGTGATTATGCAATAGTTCAAATCATTGGTTATTTTGTTTTTTTAGGAGTTCTTCTCTTAAATGCTGTTCTAACAGTGCGTGCACACAATGCAAACTCTCACAGGGACAAAGGCTGGGAACAGTTTACTGACTCAGTAGTGTCCTGGCTAAACAAGAACCTGGATGGCTTGGTCTTTATGCTCTGGGGAGCGTATGCTCAGAAGAAAGGCATTGGTATAGACAGAGTAAGTTTTGGTTCTTTTCTGATTTGATGTGTTGTAGACATTAGTTTTATAGTGACCTATTTAGATTTGGTCATAAGTGATAACTTACTATGAGGGGGATTATGTTCAAACTAAATATTGCTAGTATTTTCATCTTGTAACACAGATTACTGTAATGTTTTGAATTGCAGTACAATACAGCTTTTGTTCTTAAAGGAGTACTCCGGAATATGAATACTAAGGATAGGGGAAAAGTTTCAGATGACGGGGGGGCCCGACTGCTGGGGCCCCCAAGATCTCCTGTACGGAGCCCCGACATTCAGCGGCAAGGGGGCATGTCCAACCACTCCATGACCCGGCAGCCGATACACCCCCCTCTATACATCTCTATGGTGAGCCGGAGTGCTTCATTGGCAGTCTCCGGCTCTGCCATAGAGATGTAATGAGGGGGCGTGTCGGCCTCAGCATCATGCGATGGTCGACACATGCTATTTCGGCAAAGAGCAGAGTGCCCCTCGTACGGGGGCCCCAGCGGTCAGACTCCCTGGGATCTGAAACTTACCCCTAGCCTTTAGTATAGGGGATACGTTTTCATATTCCGGAGTTATCCTTCAAAGGATCCCATTTTTAACAAATAACTTTTTATAGCTGCAGACTACTTCTTGTGTATGTTTGATACCTTGCATATGTGAATTTAAAGTGTTCCCCCTGTTTTCCTCCATTAGGGTAGATGGGTGGTTGGCAACATTCTCTGATGCCTCAAACACCCCCTGATAGTTAGGACAGAAGGTTACAGAGAACTTGGACTGTGGGATTCCTTCTGTTATATTCAGGAACTGGCAGGGTCACAAAAAACATCACTAACAAAATGCCATGTATTTAAAGTGTAGTATTTAGTTTTCAATTTCACTACTGACTCCCAGCTAACATCTGGCTGCAGCATTTTATCTGCCCCCCCCCCCCCCCCCCCCAAGAAAATTGGGCAACAGTGAAATTTTTACTTTGAAGGGTGTGCATGATTTTACCCTAATGCCAGTCTTTAGCCCATCTTTACTTCTTCCAGATGAGAGTGGAGCCTGTTTTTTGTTCCCTTAGTTGTCCAGTTATCCAACTGAAAGTATACGTTCTTCATTTCTTAGGGCAAGTTCCCATGTGTCTGTCTGGATTTCCCTCAGACATGGTAGTAAGACACTGGAGGGAAATGGTTGTCGGTGGGATTGTTCCTGCCATCCAGTGTGTCTGTTGAGACACTGGACAGGTTCAGGGGCCAGATAGGAGATGTTTCCTGCAGCAAATGAAAAGGCCTGATTATTTTGTGCCAGTATTTGCACAAAAAACAGGATACTGATGAAACTGATACAATATGGGAACCCAGCCTTTTATTGATGTATATTTCAGACTGATAAATAATGAGCAACATTGTTGTGGTGTTTTTTTTTCCTCCTAGAAACGTCATCTTGTTCTTCAGACTGTTCATCCTTCTCCCCTGTCATCGCACAGAGGCTTTTTTGGCTGTTCTCATTTCTCCAAAACAAATGCCTATTTGGAAAAGTTGGGTAAAAAACCAATTGACTGGAAAGCTTTATGATCTGTATGAGCACTATCCATTTTATGAAGACTAGCCCTACAGTTTGCAGCATATGTTCTTCATAGATCAGTTCCTTGTCTTTGCAGTGCACAGTCTCAGATGAAGACATTACTGTTCTGTTAATACATGGAAAACCTTAGATTGCAATACATAATACTACAAATCATCATCTGTTGAAGGAAGCTAATACAAGCACTATCCTGTATCAACTAGAGTTTGTGTTCAGTCAGGATGTCTATTTTGTTGATGTCAATATATTTTGACTATCATTTAATGTTAATACCTCTTATTCATGTTTAACGCATTGCATGAACATCTAATGCAAGTGCAAAGGACGGGTACCAAGCTAGACCATAGTATTTTAGGAATAATAATTTTCAGCCTTAGTAAGGTCACTATTGCATAAAGCAATAGACATTTCCTCATACTGTTTTTCTTCTTTTTTAATACATTTAAAGTTTGTAAATAGTTTGTATATTAAAGAATATTTTGTCAAAAGGTTGTTTTATGTTGAGGGGGTAAATGTAAATATTTTTTGTTGTTGTTTGTTTTGTAATAAATACTATTTTGAAATAGTGTGTTCACGATTTTCTCTTAAAACTTTAAGCACTCAACTTTATGCAATCAGAGCAGTATAAACATAACGTATTTTTCGCACTATAGGACGCACCGGCATATAAGACGCACCCTATTTTAAATACCCAAACTCTAGAGAAAAAAAAGATTCTGAACCCAACAGTGATCTTCAACCTGCGATCCTCCAGATGTTGCAAAACTAAAACTCCCAGCATGCCCGGACAGCCAACTGCTGTCCGGGCATGCTGGGACTTGTAGTTTTGCAACATCTGGAGGTCCGCAGGTTGAAGACCACTGGTATAGGAGGTAATACTCTCGTGTCCCCGCTGCCCTGGATGTCGCTCCATCGCTGTCACCGCGTCTCCATGGTGTCCCCGATGCTCCGGACGTCTTCTTCCCCGACATCCTCGCTCTCCGTCGCCGTCATCACGGAGTGCGCGATGACGTCGAAGGAGAGCGCCGGCCATGCAGGGGATCCTGGCACAGAGCAGACACAGAGGAGGCAGGTAAGGTCGCTCCCGGTGTCCTGTAAGCTGTTCGGGACACCGCGATTTCGCCGCGGTGTTCCTGAGCAGCCGGGTTAGTGTTATTTTCGCTTCAGACGCGGCGGTCAGCTTTGATCGCTGCGTCTGAAGGGTTAATACAGGGCATCACCGCGATCGGTGATGTCCTGTATTAGCCGTGGGTCCCGGCCGTTAATGACCGCAGGTATTCGCCGTATAAGACGCACCAACTTTCCCCCCCAGTTTTGGGGAAGAAAAAGTGCGTCTTATACGGCGAAAAATACGGTACATATACTGCTTGTGAAGTGGTAAAATGACATTTTCATGGTGTTTGTTGGTTAAATGCTTAGTGTTCCTGACATTTTTAAACACTTAAGTCAACAATTGTGTGTTCAGAGCCCCCATTATTAGAATGAGCTAGTAGCAGCATGCAGTTATGCACTTCACTCCCCAGCTTACAGTAAGAGCAAAGCATGCCATGCAGAGTAAATGTCATAAACATTAATTGGCAGAATTGCTGTGGTTTTGTTTACCCCACTTTATATCGCATTACATGGAAAAATGAAGAGTTCCTTTTAAAATGTACAACTTGTTTAAAAAACACACACACACACAAAAAAAATAATCACGTGGCTTTGATGAAAAAGTCAATGATTTCTGGTTACAGCATTAATTTTGACTGTCTGGGTGCGAAGGAAAGAAAGTAACATCCAGGCACAGCCTATACCTGTGTCTGTAGTGTTAGGGGAGGTTCATGTGGCATTATTTTTCCACCACAGATTCTGACACAACAATTTTGTTGCAAATATGAATCTACAGATTCATGAGTCTAAATATGTGGCCTTGAAATATGCCTCATGAATTTCTGTCTACTACCCTTGCTTTGCTAGCCTTCAGTACAAAAGTTTGTAATTTTAAGAATGTCACCTTTTTTTTTTTTTTTGCCTTTTACAAAAATTAAGTTTAATTTCATCCTTTTTTTTTTTTTTTCTTATTTTTTTTTTGCCTTTCTCAACAGTTTTTTTGTTGCACAGGGGGGCTGTGTTCAATAGAATCTGTAGTGTGTTAACACCTACATGTACAGTACACACAGGGCATGGAGGAATAGAACAGCTGTTAACCCTGCTTCCTGTGCTGAGCTGAAGCAGCTTTGTACACTCAATAGCACCAGTCTATCGAGCATAGTCTGCGTGCGATGACTTTTGTGGACCTGTGCTGTCCTCATTGACACCAATGCAGTTCCGGGGCGGCATTCTGCTGAAAGAATGTTCATTTTAAAATTTTCACTGCTGTGTGCACAGTGCGTCAGAATTCCATGAAGACTATAGGAGGCAGCTGCATTGGAATCTTTCCGGACCGAAATTCTGTAGTGTACATAGGGCCTAAGTGTATGTTGACATGCTATAGATTTTCTGCAACTGATTTTAAGTAGACTTGATTTGCAGCAGAATATTTGTAGCTGCCCCTTGTGGACTCCCTCACAGGTTGATTCAGAAAGGATGGTGCAAAGTAAAGGCCTAGATTATCCAGGAAAAAACATTTTTTTTTATGTCAACTGGCTACAGAAAGTTAAACAGATTTGTAAATGAGCAAACACAGAGTTCAATGTCCGGCACAGCTGCTGACAACCAATAGGACCTGGGTCTAGGGATGAATTGGAGTAGTCCCTGAAGCTAAGGTAGTTCTCTGACTTGAAAGGCGAGTCAAATCTAAGATGCAAGGAGAGGGTGAAAAAAGTTGGCAAACTCACCAAGGCTTGTTTTTCAGGGTTGCTTCTTTATTATATACTCCCATATAATATATTGTGCAGAGGGGGAGAGAGGATCACAGTGTGGGGTATTCACTGTCAGACTGCCTGACAGTGAATACCCCACACTGTGATCCTCTCTCCCCCTCTGCACAATGTTTTATATGTGAGTATATAATAAAGAAGCAACCCTGAAAAAGAAGCCTTGGTGAGTTTGCCAACTTTTTTCACCCTCTCCTTGCATCTTAGATTTGTAAATGACTTCTATTAAAAAAAAAAACATAATCCTTTCTGTACTTATGAGCTTCTGAAGTTGAGTTGTTCTTTTCTGTCTAAGTGCTCTCTGATGACACCTGTCTCAGGAACTGGCTAGAGTAGAAGCAAATCCCCCATAGCAATCCTCTTCTACTCTGCAGTTCCAGAGACAAGCAGAGATGTCAGCAGAGAGCATTGTTGCCAGACAGAAAAGAAAAACTCCATTTCAGCAGCTAATTATTGGAAGGATTCAGATTTTTTTTATAGAAGTAATTCACAAATCTGTTAACTTTCTGGAGCCCGTTGATATGAAAAAAAAACTTTTTTTTTTTTTTTTTCCTGAAATACCCCTTTAACCCCTAAAGCAGATACGACCGACTTACATGTATGTTGCTTGTCCTCACATTGTACAAGGAGTCTATGAAGTTAGCGTGGGAACTCCGTTCCCATAAAAGAGTGATGGCTTCCAACAGCAGCCCCTACTCGATGAATGGGCGACTTTACTAATCACGGTGATGTCAGTAATTAAAGGTGTACTCCAGTGGAAAACTATTTTTGTTAAATCAACTGATGCAAAAAAAAGGTAAACAGATTGGTAGTTTACTTCTGTTTAAAAATGTTAATCCTACCAGTATTAGCTGCTGCATGTTTTACAGGAAGTTCTTTTCTCTTTGAATTTCTTTTCTGTCTGAGCACAGTGCTCTCTGCTGACACCTCTGCCCATGTCAAGAACTGTCCAGAGCAGGAGCTGTTTGCTATGGGGATTTGCTTCTGCTCTGGACAGTTCCTGACACACAGAGATGGCAGCAGAGAGCACTGTGGTCAGATGGAAAAGAAATGTAAAAAATAAAAGAACTTCCTCTGTAGTATATAGCAGCTAAGTACTGGAAGGATCAAGATTTTTATATAAGAAGTAATTTACAAATATATTTAACTTTCTGTCACCAATTGATTAACCCGTTAAGGACACAGGGTGTACAGTTTGTTGGGTGTACCCAAACAAATGCCCCTCCCCCTCATTTCCCTGGCATCTACAAAACCAAAATCAAAAAGACTCCTCTTCAAGATGTAGAAATAGAACTACCCATAGGCAACTCCTTCATGTACCAGTCTGTTCATTGGAAGCAATTATAAGCGCCGATCGCGTCAAAAGATGATGAATAAAAACACTTTTTATAAAAAACATTTTTTAAGGTTTACAAAGTGACCAAAAATATGCAATTTTGGAATTTGGTATTTTTTTATATAACGAATGCCATTGACTGCGGTTTAATTAATGTTACATTTTTATAGTTCGGACATTTGCGCATGCGGCGACACCAAATATGTTTATTTTTATTATGTTACATATTTTTTATGTGGAATTTGGGAAAAGGGGGGTGATTCAAAATTTTAATATGGAAGGGGTTAATTGTGTTTTTTTTTTTACTTTTTATTCTATTTTTACACTTTTAGTCCCCTTACGGGACTTTTAGGAGGAATCAGTGGATTCCTCGATGTCGTTCCATAGAACCACATTGATCTGTGTGCTCTGTGCTTGATTGATAAAGCCTGGTTCAGCCAGGCTCTATCAATCACAGAGCTGGGACAGCCGTAGGAGCAGAGGTGAGCCCTCCGGCTACCTCAGAAGAAGATCGCCCCCCCCCCCCCCCCCCCGCAATCGTGCTGCGAGGGGGGGCGATCCACCCCACTGGACCACCAGGCACTGGTTAAAGGTCCCTTTAGATGCTGCTGTCAACTTTGACAGCAGCAATCTAAAGAGGTAATATCGGCTATAAATGGCAGCCCCCAGCTACAAGAATCAGATGGGGGCCGGACGGTATGGCGTGGGCTCAAGTTGTAGGATGAGCTGGCTCGTCCTTAGACAGCAACCGGTTATGGACAGGGCTTACCATAAGAAGAAATTTTGCCCATCAATTTAGGAGAAAAATATGCCTATGAAGGATCATAAGGGTCAATGATTTGTAGCTATTATAAAGCGTTATGCTGACAGGCTAAATACACTCAACTAGAGATCTGATGATCGATGGGACTAGTGAAAGGTAAAAATAAAATTTATGTGTGTGTGTGTATATCTATATATATATATATATATATATTTGTGGTCAGGACAACTATCAGAACAGAGTCCTGAGCCTACCTAACCCTATGCTAAGCAGCTTGAGTTGTGCCATAACTGGTGCGACAGATATACGGTATATTAAGGATCCATATAAAAGCACTCTTCACAATGTGTTTCACAGTGTCCATTAGAGGTGAAATTTTGCAATACATAACTATGACAGATGCCACTTTAGCATGTTGAGCATGGCGTTTTTTAGTTTATTTTTTATTTTTATTTTGTACCCACATCAAAAACCATACATGTGAACATACCTTTAAGAAGTATGTCGTAGTTGGAAACGCCGGGCACTACCTGGACTTACAGCTAATAGCGTGCAGAAAGGTGGAATGTCCAGTACGGTTCCCTGGAAGTATAGCAATGCCTGGATGTGGTGCTAGCTACGTGCAAGATAGATAACCAATAAGGAAGAAGAAAAGTACGGAGCACTCACTCAGGTCTTGGCATGGTAAACTTCTTTATTCATTCATCAGAACTGGTGCGGGAAACAAGGTGCGGGGGTACAGAGCGACGGGCCCTTATCGCGCCGAGGCGCTTCGTCAGGTGAAGTGACGTGCCAGAAAGGGAGTGTTATTATACAGGTGGGTTACCATGGTTACACAGGTAAACTATTCACAATTAAAGGGGTAGTCCAGTGGTGAAAAACGTATCCCCTATCCTAAGGATAGGGGATAAGTTTGAGATCGCGGGGGGTCCGACCGCTGGGGCCCCCTGCGATCTCTCTGTACGGGGGCCAGGCTCTCTGGCCAGATAGCGGGTGTCGACCCCCGCACGAAGCGGCGGCCAACACGCCCCCTCAATACATCTCTATGGCAGAGCCGGAGATTGCCAAAGGCGGCGCTTCGGCTCTGCCATAGAGTTGTATTGAGGGGGCTTGTCGGCCGCCGCTTCGTGCGGAGGTCGACACGCCCCCTCCCCGCGGGCTGTCGGGGCTCCGTACAGGAGATTGCAGGGGGCCCCAGCGGTCGGACCCCCCGCGATCTGCAACTTATCCCCTATCCTTAGGATAGGGGATAAGTTGTTCACCACTGGGTCACCACTGGACTACTCCTTTAACAAGTGCTTACACACATGGTTAAAAACAACATCTTTAGAATGGAATCTTTAACAAGTGAAGATCTCACTTCATAGCACTGTACTCTGACTTCTCATTAAGGCCCATTGGGCCAGTAGCATTGGTACGGATTATCCACCTAGCTTCATTCCCTAACAAAACTTCATGTTTATTCAGACTTCGTTCTGAGTGTTCGATTCGTTCGATCACTGAAAACGAGAACTGATTGGGATCACCATTGTGTATGGATTGCATGTGTGCTATCCATCTGCTAGTTCCCACTCCAGTGCGGAGGGATCGGATGTGCTCTCTTACTCTATGAAAGAGTGGTCTAATTGTTTTGCCAATATAAAACCGGGCACAACTGGGTTTACGTAAACCTATTTCCAGGAATTCCCTTCTTCACTATGCCTTGTCCCATCCCACACAGACCAAGAACAGTATACCTGTTAGCCAACTGATCCGCCACAAGAGGATAAATAACACAGAAGACAAATTCAATGAGCAAGCCAAAGAACTAGAGACACGCTTAAGGCAGCGAGGGTATCCCCATAAAGTACTCAAGGAAGCCAAAGATAAAGTATCAGCTATCCCCCGCTCAACATTGCTAAAAAAGAATAGACAAAAATCGAATACCCCACACAGGTTTACTTTTGTATTTAAGAACACCCCCATGAATGAAGCTATAAAACAGGCTATCAATAACAATTGGTATATCCTACAACAAGATAGAGACCTGGAGGGGATCATTAGTTCACGGCCAATCATTACTTACCGCATAAACATAATGATACATGACTACATCAAAAAATAGAAAAACAAAAACAACGCTAAAAAGAACTGGCTTATGGACACTCATCTGCTGGGTAATTTTACCTGTGGAACTTGCAATTTTTGCAAATATTACAGTAAAAGTAAAATGTTAAATCTAGGGGGCCACACCATACACATACGACAGTTTGCAACTTGTGGAACTCCCTATGTGGTGTATTGCATAACCTGCAATTGTGCCCGGTTTTATATTGGCAAAACAATTAGACCACTCTTTCATAGAGTAAGAGAGCACATCCGATCCCTCCGCACTGGAGTGGGAGCTAGCAGATGGATAGCACACATGCAATCCGTACACAATGGTGATCCCAATCAGTTCTCTTTTTCAGTGATCGAACGAATCGAACACTCAGAACGAAGTCTGAATAAACATGAAGTTTTGTTACAGAATGAAGCTAGGTGGATAATCCGTACCAATGCTACTGGCCCAATGGGCCTAAGGCCCCGTTCACACAGAGTAATTCGCGTGGAATTTACTCGAGTAATTCCGCCTGAATTTTCCGCTTCCAGACATTGAACATGTCATCTGGCATTGACTTTAATGAATTTTCCGCTTTTCCATTCAAACTGCGGAAATTCCGCTCGCGGAATTCATCTCCGCGTGAAGATAGAGCATGTTAATTCTTGAAGCGGAATCCGCTAGCAGAATCCCATTGAAATCAATAGAAATATGTTTTTCCGCCCGACAACATTTTCACGCGTAATTCACACGGAATTCAGGCGGAATTCGCACTGAATTTTTTTTTAAATCCAGCCCCTGGATAAAAAATTACACCCATTCAACACCCATTTCTCCACCCATTTTTGATCTGGCAGCCATTTTGTGTATCAGCACACATTACAGACAAAGCTTGTGCTTCCATCTCCCAGTAATGTCCCAACCAAGCAGCATGGAGGAACGTCGCATCAGACTTCAACCCCCCCGAACTGCGACTATTATTGACCATCATGGTGAATGTCATCTGTCGTCGCCGGCAGCGTATGGTAAGCAAGTTTTGCATTTTTAATTAATATGCCGACCTTTATATACGACTCAGAGATTCCCGTAGCCACATCGGAAAACTATATGATGAGCTTAGAAGGTAAGTTTCTATGAATTTACACACCCCACTAGTCTTTTTTTATTATTGTAAATGAAATCATAATTCCTTTATTTTAATTTACTTATAGGTATCCCGAAAAGTTCTTAAACTTTGTGAGGATGCCTATGGAGACCTTTGACAAATTGCTGGACATTCTTGATCCTCACCTCCTGCTTCAGGATACAAGAATGCGTCAAGCCATCAGTCCCAGAGAACGTTTGATGATCACGTTGCGGTAAGTTTTTTATTTAATTTTTTTTCTATTTAAAATGATTGTATATTATATTCCAAAAAGGGGATAATGTTTCTTGCATGGTGTTGTAGTTTGGGGACAAATGCAAAGCCATAGGTTGTTTTAAATATTTTTGGTACATGAAACACTCTGCATGCCCAAATGCAACCTACACCTCTGCAGCTGACCCAAAACTACAAATCCCAGCATGTCACACCATATAAAATGTACTATCGCAACAGCCTTTTATTTAGATTTTTGGTGTACGCTGTACAGTGAACCCCCCATCTACGATGGCCCCGACATACGATAATTTCAACATGCAATGGCCTCACAGAGGTTGTTCTTCAACCTGTGGCCCTCCAGATGTTGCAAAACTACAACTCCCAGCATGCCCGGACAGCTATTAGTTGTTTGTCAGGGCATGCTGGGAGTTGGAGTTTATTCAACATCTGGGGGTCCGCACGTTGGAGACCACTGTGCTATACTCAACATACACACGTATCCCTCAACATACGATGGTTTCAACTAACGATTCGTTCATTTGGATCAAATTACCATCGTATGTTGAGGGAACACTGTAATTATAATTTTTTTTACCATGTTTTTATGGATACTGTACTAATGTTTTTTTTTTTTCTCTTTCAGATTTCTTGCAACAGGGGAGAGTTTTGCATCGTTGCACCTCCAATTCCGGGTTGGTAAATCAACCATCTCTGGAATTGTGAAGTCAACATGCCACGTGATCTGGCAACACTTGCAGCCCATTTCAATGCCCAGTCCAACCCAGGAGACGTGGCTACAGGCAGCAGCAGGCTTTCAGTCTGTAGCACAATTCCCAAACTGCATAGGTGCCTGTCGACGGGAAGCATGTACGAGTGCAGAAGCCACCGGGATCAGGATCCCAGTACTTCAATTACAAGAAGTACTTTTCTGTGGTCCTGATGGCGGTGGCTGATGCCAATTATAAGTACATTGCCATCGACGTCGGAGCCTATGGTAGTACTAGGGACTCACGGGTGCTGAGGACATCTGAATTTGAGCGGCAAGTTTTGCAAGATCAGGTGACTCTGCCTCCACCAAAACCTCTTCCGGGTACCACCCATCCAGTCCCCTTCGTCATGGTATCGGATGAGTCTTTTCCTCTGATGACTAACCTGCTGCGCCCATACCCACAGAGGGGACTGAATGCCCGAAAGAGGGTTTTCAACGCAAGGCTGGGCCGGGCACGGCGCTTCGTGGAGTGCACCTTCGGGATCATGAGTAGTAATTGGAGGATCTTCACCTGTGCAATGCAGTTGGATGAGGCCACAGTTGATGCAGTCATCAAAGCCATGTGTGTCCTCCACAACTATGTCCGTGACTATGATAGCCCGGACATAGAAGTGGACACACACGAGGCTTTGAATGATGAGCCCATCAACTGGGGCTCAGGTCGTCCATCCAACCGTACTGTACTTGTGAGAGAAACCTTCGCTGACTATTTCATGTCCCCCGAAGGTGCAGTGCCTTGGCAAGTTTAATCAGCCTTGGTGATCATCACACGTTTTCTGTAATTGATGGCTAAGGACCTGAAGCAGTTTGTGAACGGTCTCCATAGATGTCCTCACTTCATGAGATACCTTCAAGCAAGTCATCTACCTTCCGGTGTGGTCATCCCCTTCCCTCTGCAAAATCATGTTCTGTGCGACCTTTTGCACAAGTTTAGTTATTTTATTACAAATTATTGTTTGTTAATAAACCTTTTGTTCTCAAATAATTTTGTGACAATTCTTTTCATTTGAATTTTTTTATTGTATGTGATTAACTAAGTTTGGAGTACAAATAGATTAGTTAGTGACACCAGTGTTCCATAAAAGGGGTGGCTCCAGCAGTTCCTAAACTATAATCATGTCTTGACAATAATGCAATAAAAATCAAAACACAAATAACTTCCATAGGAAAAAATATTTATTACATAAACATAAATAAAAAAGCCCCCCCCCCCACAACAAACCCCTCCCCAACCCCCAAAACACTCCCCCCCCCAAAAAAAAACAACTCCCCCCCCAATGTAAACACAATCTAGATAGACTGGTAAAATGGTTGGAACTCAAATTGAGGATCCATAGGAGCTTGCATAGCTTGGTTGGTTGGAGGAACATACTGTGGAGGATAGTAACTTGTTTGGGGAAAGGGACGTGTGGTATGGGTTGGGAAATGGTGTGGCTTTGTTTGCGTGGACACATGAACTCCATGTGGTGAGAGGGAACGCTGTCCAACTTAAATTTTTAGGTCTTTAATTAAATCCTCTACTGAAGGCAGAGGTTCCACAGAGGCAAACACTGTTGCTGCAGCAAAACAATATGACATAAAATCTTGCCGATTAACATTATTTGGAATTTTACGGCAGTGTGTGGCCAGTGTGTATGAGAAATAATCACAGTCGTCGTTCCCGTCGACCCTGCGGATAAGAGATAAAGCTTGTTCTTCTACTTCCAACTGTTTATCTCTTATCCGGAGGGTACGATGGGGACGACGTTGGGTAGACTGTGATGAAGGGGGGTTAGTATCCTGGGAGATAGTAGCTTGGGAGGGACCGGGAGTCTCCTGCGAGGTAGGAGCCTGGGAGGGATCCATATCTTGAGGATTCCTCTCCCTTCCATCACTCTCTGTGGAAGTTTCCGGAACTGGAGTAGTTGTTCCAGATGTACGTGACGTGATATCCTCTTGGAGGACATCCATGGCTTCTTCAGCTGGTGTTTCCGCCTGGTAATTTCCACTTGTTATAATAAAAAACAAAATAAAAAAATAGTGTTTAATAAAAAGAAAAAACATTAATGGCATTTCAATTAAGGAAATATTAAAAAACTTACCTACAAAGCTGTCTGCTTGGTTGCAGGAAAGTCAGTTGTTCCTCATAAGGAATTTTAGCCCGCTTTGCCGGGGATGATCCACTAGTCTCCTGTTTATTCGACATTTTGATGTAGTAGTCCCTGGTGGACTTACATCTGGTACGTAGTTCTTTTACTGTCAGATTTAAAAGGGTAAACTAAATTAAATAACTTTACATAAAATTACATACACACACTATATATATATATATATATATATATATATATATATAATAATAATAATAATATATAGATATACAGTACTTACAAATTTCTTCTCTTGAATGTTCAGTCATTTCTGGGAAGTTATCATACATAGCATTATCTATGGATTCCCAAGCATTTTGGATCAGCATTCTGTTGCTGTGGTTGGGGTCTGATCTGTCCCACAACAGTGGTCTTAACTGAACCTGTTAATAAAAAAAAAAAAAATGTAAATTCATATTTTACATATCAAAATGATATTCAGGAGCTAAGATACTAACTACTACTTCCATCAAGCCCTATAGAGCGGATAACCCAACCAAAAACTACTACCCACAGCATGTTGGACTATATAGTAGCATATAGTGTAGGTCAGTGTTTCCCACACATGGGCACCTCCAGCTGTTGCTAAACTACAAACCCCATGCTGGAGGAACATAACGTAGTATATAGTATAGGTCAGTGTTTCCCACACATGTGCACCTCCAGCTGTTGCTAAACTACAACCCCCCATGCTGGAGGAACATATTGTAGTATATAGTATAGGCCAGTGTTTCCCACACATGGGCACCTCCAGCTGTTGCTAAACTACAACCCCCATGCTGGAGGAACATATTGTAGTATATAGTATAGGTCAGTGTTTCCCACACATGTGCACCTCCAGCTGTTGCTAAACTACAACCCCCTATGCTGGAGGAAAATAACGTAGTATATAGTATAGGTCAGTGTTTCCCACACATGTGCACCTCCAGCTGTTGCTAAACTACAACCCCCTATGCTTGAGGAACATATTGTAGTATATAGTATATGCCAGTGTTTCCCATACATGGGCACCTCCAGCTGTTGCTAAACTATGACCCCCATGCTGGAGGAACATAACGTAGTATATAGTATAGGCCAGTTACAACACAGGGGCCCCTCCATTTTCCCACCCAGGGCCACAGCTAAGCTAAAGTACAACTCCCACCATGCTTGACTAAACTACTACAGAGAACAAGTCTGATGAAATAGTTAACACTTTACCTCAGTAATCAGGACATCAAGATCCACTTGCATTCTCTTGGATGTCTTTTTTTTTGGACATTTTGCAGCGTTTATATAGGGAGCTCACAACAGGTGTATTGACTTGTGATAACAGAAAATGGCCGATTAGGTCCTCCCACCGATTTTTCCACTCCCCTTCTTCCTCCCCTCTAGTTTCCTCGCGTTTTTCGCGAGTAATGTAAGCGCGCTTTCCGCGTGAATTCCGCACGGAATTCACGTGGAAAGATTTTTCACTTTACTCGCGAATTTTTGTAAGCGTTAATTCCTCGCAAATTCCTGTGTGAACATAGCCTTAATGAGAAGTCAAAGTACAGTGCTATGATGTGAAATCTTCACTTGTTAAAGATTCCATTCTAAGGATGTTGTTTTTAACCATGTGTGTAACCACTTGTTAAATTGTGAATAGTTTACCTGTGTAACCATGGTAACCTACCTGTATTATAACACTCCCTTTCCGGCACGTCACCTGAGCCTGACGAACACTCCCTTTCCGGCACTTAACCTGAGCCTGACGAAGCGCCTCGGCCCGTTGCTCTGTACCACCGAGTCTCCACCTCCTGCCTCCCCGCACCTTGTTTCCCGCACCAGTTATGATGAACGAATAAAGAAGTTTACCACTCCCAAGACCTGAGTGAGTGCTCCGTACTTTTCTTCTTCCTTATTGGTTATATACCTTTAAAAAGCTTTCCTTTTATCTCCCCCACTGTATATAAACAGTTCTGGTGAGGTTGTGATGAAGGCAGATGTTATTACCCTAGGGGCAGATTACATTATCCCCTTGTATTCGTGATGCCAGGGCGTGGTTAACCTCTGCACCACCCGAGGTATGGTCGCTGGATCCTGGGCTAGGCGCGGGAGAAATTATTACTCCAATGCCAAGTTACGGAACAACGGCAGCTTTACTGAGGCAGACAGATGGAATAGTCTTTACAGCTCAGTTGGCCCAAGGAGGTGACCATTGAATTTGGAGACTTGAGAGCTCGCTGGGACTTTTAGTAAACTTGGATAGAATGCTGGAGACCCACACTGAATTTAGACAGATTTGACTGACTTGACTGGGACTTACTAGACTTCAACCCTTGTGTAGCTTACCAGGCTTTGAGAGTCACCTGTGGGGCACTTGGTGATGGAAGCGTGGCTGCGTGATTAGGCCTTGGGTCTCCTCAGGACACCAGACACTCTCAGGTCTTGACTGTTCCTCAGCTTGTACTCAAGAGAACTAGCTAGCACCTCCCTGGGTTTATAAGGGAGCAATTTGGAGGAATCCCATAGGTCACCACACAAGTCACCTGGTCACTGATACCTTCCCTGGTTACATAACTTGATAACAACATTTAAAGGCATATGAACATTATAAAGAAAATCTCATACATAACATAAGGCATTTATTAACCATTTACGATACACATAATGACGGAGATTTATCAAGCTCTGTAGTAGATTTTTTTTTGCGTTAAAAAGTCGCACGTACTTGTGCACGTGCTACTTTTCTATACATGCTTCTACGTTTAGATGTTTGCTTATTCCAAAGCACATTTCTGAAATCTGCTCACTTAGTAATTTTTTTTTTTACTTTGCAGTGGTCATGTATTTATCAAATGCGATAGTCGCTATTTATGAAGAAAAAAGTCGCATCTCCATTTAAAAGTCACATATGTATTCCAGATCCAACCTGGCTTACAGAAAGTGCATACATCTGCAGAAAAGGACATTAACACCCACTTTAACAACTGTTCTTGTGCTGCATCATGAAACATATCTACTACTTTAACCCCTTAAGGACTGAGCGTTTTTTTCGTTTTTGCACTTTTTTTCCTCCTTACCTTTAAAAAATCATAACCTTTTAAATTTTGCACCTAAAAATCCATATGATGGCTTATTTTTTGCGCCACCAATTCTGCTTTGTAATGACATCAGTAATTTTTCCCAAAAATCTACAGCGAAAAGGAAAAAAAAAATCATTGTGCGACAAAATTAAAGAAAAAAATTGTGTTACATTTTGTAACTTTTGGGGGCTCCTACTTATATAGGTTTGATTTTGTCGTACTTGTGGAAAAAAATCACAACTACACGCAAGAAAATGTATACGTTTAAAATTGTCATCTTCTGACCCCTATAACTTATTTATTTTTCTGCGTACGGGGTGGTATGAGGGCTAATTTTTTTTGCGCTTTTTTTGCAACGTATTACTTTTATTTTGGACGCAGCGTTAAATTTTGAACACCGCTTCTAAAGGGTTAATAGCGCGCTATTAGTCAAGGGACCCGGCCATTGATAGAGGCCGGGCCCGACCCGCTATGACCCCGCATTATAATGTTAATTATAGAAAAAAATTTTTATATAACTAATAACTATTAATTTTATGGTTGAAAATACACACTGCACACCTTGTTAACCCCTTGGGGACGGAGCCTATTATAACATTAGAGCATTTTTTGCAAATCTGACCACAGTCACTTTATGTATTAATAACTCTGGCATGCTTTTACTTATAAATTTGATTCTGAGAGTTTTTTTCTTGATATATTCTACTTTATGTTAGTGGTAAATTTACCTCAGAGGGCTTCAAAAAGTATAGCAGCAATTTTCCAATTTTTTTCCGAAAATTTCAAAATCTGAATTTTTCAGGAACCAGTTAAGTTTAGAAGTGAATTTGAGGGTCTTTATGTTGGAAATCCCCTATAATGGACCCCATTATGAAAACTGCACCCCTCGAAGTATTCAAAATTACATTCAAAAAGTTTGTTAACCCTTTAGGTGTTTCACAGGAATAGCAGCAAAATGGAGGAGAAAAATAAAAATCTAAATTTTTTACACTAAAATGTTATTGTAGCCCCATTTTATTTTTCATTTTTACAAGGGGTAAAAGGTAAAAAGGCCCCCCAAAACTTGTAATTAATTTTCTCTCGAGTAAGGAAATACCTCATATGTGGATGTTAAGTTCTCTGTGGGTGCACTAGAGGGCTCAGAAAGGAAGGAGCGACAATGGCATTTTGGAGAGCGAATTTTGCTGAAATGGTTTATGGGGGAAGCCCCCATGATGCCAGAACAGTAAAAAAAAAAACACATGGCATACAATTTTGGAAACTACACCCCTCAAGTAACGTAACATGAGGTACAGTGAGCCTTAACACCCCACAAGTGATTGACGAACTTTCGTTAAAGTGGGACGTGAAAATCTAAATTTTTATTTTTAACACTAAAATGCTGGTGTTACCCCAAACTTTTAATTTTCACAAGGAGTAATAGGAGAAAATGCCCAACAAAATTTGTAACCCCATTTCTCTTGATTAAGGAAATACCTCATATGTGGATGTAAAGTGCTCTGTGGGTGCACTAGTGGGCTCAGAAGGGAAGGAGCGACATTGGGTGACAATTGAGAGCGAATTTTGCTGAAATGGTTTTTGGTGGGCATGTCGCATTTAGGAAGCCCCCATGATGCCAGAACAGTAAAAAAAAAACACATGGCATACTATTTTGGAAACTACACCCCTTAAGGAACGTAACAAGGGTACAGTGAGCCTTAACACCCCACAGATGATTGACGAACTTTCGTAAAATTGGGACATAAAAAAAAAAGGGGTAATAGGAGAAAAAGCCCCCAAAATTTTTAACCCCATTTCTTCTGAGTATGGAAATACCCCATATGTGGGTGTAAAGTGCTCTGTGGGCGAACTACAATGCTCAGAAGAGAGGGAGCGCCATTGGACTTTTGGAGAGAGAATTTGGTTGGAATGGAAGTTGGGGGCCATGTGAGTTTACAAAGCCCCCATGGTGCCAGAAGAGTGGACCCCACCACATGTGACCCCATTTTGGAAACTACACCCCTCACAGAATTTAATAAGGGGTGTAGTGAGGATTTACACCCCACTGGCATTTGACAGATCTTTGGAACAGTGGGCTGTGCAAATAAAAAATGAAATTTTTCATTTTTACAGATGACTGTTCTAAAAATCTGTAAGACACCTGTGGGGGTGTAAATTCTCACTGCACCCCTTATTACATTACATGAGGGGTGTAGTTTCCAAAATGGGGTCACATGTGGTGGGGGTCCACTGTTCTGGCACCATGGGGGCTTTGTAAACACACATAGCCTTCAATTCCAGCCTAATTCTCACTCAAAAAGCTCAATGGCGCTCCTTCTCTTCTGAGTATTGTAGTTCGCCCGCAGAGCACTATACATCCACATATGGGGTATTTCCAGACTCTGAAAAAATGGAGTTACAAATTTTGGAAGACTTTTTTTCTATTACCCTTTGTGAAAATAAAAAATTTGGGGTAACACCAAAGACCTGTGGGGTGTTAAGGCTCACTATACCCCTTGTTACGTTCCGTGAGGGGTGTAGTTTTTCACATGGGGGGGGCGCCACAAACCTTCAGCTGTGGCAAAACTACAACTCCCAGAATGCACTGACAGACCATACATGCTGGGAGTTGTAGTTTTGCTACAGCTGTAGGCACACTGGTGAGGGAACAACTGAGTTAAGAAACAGACTCTAGCTCAGTGATTCCAACCCGTGTACCTCCAGCTGTTGCAAAACTACAACTCCCAGCATTTACGGTCTGTCAGTGCATTCTGGGAGTTGTAGTTTTGCAACAGCATGAGGCACACGGGTTGGAATCACAGAGTTAGGAAACAGATTCTAGCTCAGTGTTTCCCAACCAGTGTGCCTACAGCTGTTGCAAAACTACAACTCCCAGCATGGCCAGACAGTCAGGGATGCTGGGCATGTAGTTCTGCAATATCTGGCCCATCAGATGTTGCAGAACTACAACTCCCAGCATGCCTGGACAGTCTGGGCATGCTAGGAGTTTTAGTTATGCAACAACTGGGGAAGAACAGTTTGGAGACCGCTAAGTAGTGGTCTCCAAACTGTAGCCCTCCAGATGTTGCAAAACTACCACTCCAAGCATGCCCAGACTGTCCAGGCATGCTGGGAGTTGTAGTTCTGCAACCTATGAAGGGCCAGATATTGCAGAACTACACGCCCAGCATCCCTGACTGTCTGGGCATGCTGGGAATTGTGAATGAAAAAAAAGATTTTTTCACTAAAGTGCAATTTTTCCCCCAAATTTACCATTTTTACAAAGGGTAATGGGAGAAAATGCCCCCCAAAATTTGTAACCCCATCTCTTCTGAGTATGGAAATACCCCATGTGTGTACGTAAAATACACTGCGTGTGGACTACAATGCTCAGAAGAGAAGGAATCAAATTTGGCTTTTGGAAAGCAAATTTTGCTGAAATGGTTTTTGGGGGGCATGTCGCATTTAGGAAGCCCCTGTGGTGCCAGAACAGCAAAAAAAAAAAAAAAAACACCACATGGCATACTATTATGGAATCTACACCCCTCAAGAAACGTAACAAGGGGTACAGGGAGCCTTAACACCTCACAGGTGTTTGACGACTTTTTGTTAAAGTTGGATGTGTAAATGAAAAAATAAAAAATAAAATAACAAAAATGCTGGTTTTCCCCCTAATTTAACATTTTTACAAGGGATAATATGACAAAATGACCCCCAAAATTTGTATCCCCATTTCTTCTGAGTATGGAAATACCCAATGTGTGGACATCAAGTGCTCTGTTGGCACACTATAATGCTCAGAAGAGGAGGAGCGCCATTGAGCTTTTGGAAAGAGAATTTGTTTGGAATGGAAGTCAGGGGCCATGTGTGTTTACAAAGTCCCCCGTGGTGCCAGAACAGCGGACCCCCACCCATATGACCCCATTTTGGAAACTACACCCCTCACAGAATTTAATAAGGGGTGCAGTGAGTATTTACACCCCACTGGCATTTGACAGATCTTTGGAACAGTGGGCTGTGCAAATGAAAAATTAAAGTTTTCATTTTCACTGACCACTGTTCCAAAAATCTGTCAGACACCTGTGGGGCGTAAATGCTCACTGTACCCCTTATTACATTAAGTGAGGGGTGTAGTTTCCAAAATGGGGTCACATGTGGGGGGGTCCATTGTTCTGGCACTATGGGGGCTTTGTAAACACACGAGGCCTTCAATTCTGGACAAATTTTCTCTCCAAAATCCAAATGGCGCTCCTTCTCTTCTGAGCATTGTAGTTCGCCTAAAGAGCACTTTACATCCACATATGGGGTATGTTCTTACTCAGAAGAAATGGGGTTACAAATTTTGGGGGGCTTTTTTCCTATTTTCCCTTGTGAAAATGAAAAATTTAGGGTAACACCAGCATTTTTGTGATAATTTTTTTTTCATTTTCCCATCCAACTTTAATGAAAATTCTTCAAACACCTGTCGGGTGTTAAGGCTCACTATACCCCTTGTTACGTTCCATGAGGGGTTTAGTTTCCAAAATGGGGTTACATGTGGGTATTTATTTTTTTACGTTTATGTCAGAACCGCTGTAAAATCAGCTACCCCTGTGCAAATCACCAATTTAGGCCTCAAATGTACATAGTGCGTTCTCACTCCTGAGCCTTGTTGTGCGCCCGCAGAGCATTTTACACCCACATATGGGGTATTTCTGTACTCAGGAGAAATTGCATAACCAATTTTGGGGGTCTTTCTTTCCTTTTACCCATAAAAAGTATGGGGCAACACCAGCATGTTAGTGTAAATTTTTTTAATTTTTTACACTAACAGGCTGGTGTAGCCCCCAACTTTTCCGTTTCACAAGGGGTAAAAGGAGAAAAAGCCCCCAAAATTTGTAGTGCAATTTCTCCCGAGTAAGGAAATACCCCATATGTAGCCCTAAACTGTTTCCTTAACCCCTTAAGGACCAGGCCATTTTACACCTTAGGACCAGAGCGTTTTTTGAACATCTGACCACTGTCACTTTAAGCATTAATAACTCTAAGACGCTTTTACCTATCATTTTGATTCCGAGATAGTTTTTTCGTGACATATTCTACTTTATGTTATTGGTAAAATTTTGTCGATACTTGCATCGTTTCTTAGTGAAAAATTCCAAAATTTTATGAAAAAATTGAAAATTTTGCATTTTTCTAACTTTGAAGCTCTCTGCTTGTAAGGAAAATGGATATTCCAAATACATTTTTTTTATTCACATATACAATATGTCTACTTTATGTTTGCATCATAAAATTTACAAGTTTTTACTTTTGGAAGACACCAGAGGGCTTCAAAGTTCAGCAGCAATTTTCCAATTTTTCACAAAATTTCCAAAATCACAATTTTTCAGGGACCAGTTCAGGTTTGAAGTGGATTTGAAGGGTCTTCATCTTAGAAATACCCCATAAATGACCACATTATAAAAACTGCACCCCCCAAAGTATTCTAAATGACATTCAGTCAGAATTTTAACCCTTTAGGTGTTTCACAGGAATAGCAGCAAAGTGAAGGAGAAAATTCACAATCTTCATTTTTTACACTTGCATGTTCTTGTAGACCCAATTTTTGAATGTTTACAAGGGTAAAAGGAGAAAATGTATACTTATATTTGTAGCCCAATTTCTCTCGAGTAAGCACATACCTCTTATGTCTATGTAAATTGTTCGGCGGGCGCAGTAGAGGGCTCAGAAGCGAAGGAGCGACGAGGGGATTTTGGAGAGTACGTTTTTCTGAAATGGTTTTTGGGGGGCATGTTGCATTTAGGAAGCCCCTATGGTGCCAGAACAGGAAAAAATACCCACATGGTATACCATTTTGGAAACTAGACCCCTTGAGGAACGTAACAAGGAATAAAGTGAGCCTTAATACCCCACAGGTGTTTCACGACTTTTGCATATGTAAAAAAGTGTTAAAAAAATTTCACTAAAATGTGTGTTTCCCCCAAATTTCACATTTATGTAAGGGTTAATAGCAGAAAATACCCCCCAAAATTTGTAACCCCATCTCTTCTGAGGATGGAGGTACCCCATAAGTGGACCTGAAGTGCACTACGGGCAAACTACAATGCTCAGAAGAGAAGGAGTGATATTTGGCTTTTTGAGAGCAAATTTTGCTCAGGGGCATGTCGCATTTAGGAAGCCCCTATGGTGCCAGGACAGCAAAAAATACCCACATGGCATACCATTTTGGAAACTAGACCCCTTGAGGAACGTAACAAGGAATAAAGTGAGCCTTAATACCCCCAGGGGTTTCACGACTTTTGCATACGTAAACATTTATTTTATTTTTTTCACTAAAATGTGTGTTTCCCCCCCAAATTTCACATTTTTGCAAGGGTTAATAGCAGAAAATACCCCCCCAAAATTTGTAACCCCATCTCTTCTGAGTATGGAGGTACCCCATAAGTTGACCTGAAGTGCACTACGGGCGAACTACAATGCTCAGAAGAGAAGGAGTCATATTTGGCTTTTTGAGAGCAAATTTTGCTCGGGGGGGCATGTCACATTTAGGAAGCCCATATGGTGCCAGGACAGCAAAATAACCCCCACATGGCATACCATTTTGGAAACTAGACCCCTTGAGGAACGTAACAAGGGGTACAGTGAGCATTTACCCCCCACTGGTGTCTGTCAGATCTTTGGAACAGTGGGCTGTACAAAATTTTTAATTTGCACAGCCCACTGTTCCAAAGATCTGTCAGACACCAGTGGGGTGTAAATTCTCACTGCACCCCTCATTACATTCCGTGAGGGGTGTAGTTTCCGAAATGGGGTCACATGTGGGGTTTTGTTTTTTTTGCATTTGTCAAAACCGCTGTAACAATCAGCCACCCCTGTGCAAATCACCTCAAATGTACATGGTGCACTCTCCCTTCTGGGCCTTGTTGTGCGTCCCCAGAGTTTTTTGCGCCCACATATGGGGTATCTCCGTAGTCGGGAGAAATTGTATTACAAATTTTGGGGGGCGTTTTTCCCTTTTACCTCTTGTCAAAATGAAAAGTATGGGGCAACGCCAGCATGTTAGTGTAAAAAAATTTTTTTTTTACACTAACATGCTGGTGTAGACCCCCAACTTCACCTTTTCATAAGGGATGAAAGGAGAAAAAGCCCCCCAAAATTTGTTAGGCAATTTCTCCCGAGTACGGCGATACCCCATATGTGATCCTAAACTGTTGCCTTGAAATACGACAGGGCTCCAAAGTGAGAGCGCCATGCGCATTTGAGGCCTGAATTAGGGATTTGCATAGGGGTGGACATAGGGGTATTCTTCACCAGTGATTCCCAAACAGGGTGCCTCCAGCTGTTGCAAAACTCCCAGCATGCTTGGACAGTCAACGGCTGTCCGGCAATACTGGGAGTTGTTGTTTTGCAACAGCTGGAGGCTCCATTTTGGAAACTGTGGCGTGCCAGACGTGTTTTATTGGGGAGGGGAGGGGGGCTGTGTAGGGGGCATGTGTATATGTAGTGTTTTTTACTTTTTATTTTATTTTGTGTTAGTGTAGTGTAGTGTTTTTAGGGTACAGTCACACGGGCGGGGGGTTACAGCGAGTTTGAGCTGCCGCGCAAAATTTGCTGCATCGCAAACTTGCAGCCTGATACTCACTGTAAGCCCCCTGCCCATGTGAGTGTACCCTGTACATTCACAGGGGGGGGGGGGGGGGCTCCAGCTGTTGCAAAACCACAACTCCCAGCATGCACAGTCCATCAGTGCATGCTGGTAGTTATAGTTTTGCAACAGCTGGAGGCACACGGGTTGGGAAACACTGAGTTAGGAAACAGACAATGTTTCCCAACCAGTGTGCCTCCAGATGTTGCAAAACCACAACTCCCAAACATTCTAAGGCATGCTGGGAGTAGTAGTTCGGCAACATCTTTAGAGCCAGATGTTGCCGAACTACAACTCCCAGCATGCTTGGAGTTTTAGTTTTGCCACATCTGGAGGACTACAGTTTGCAGACCACTAATACAGTGGTTCCCAAACTGTGCCCTTCCAGATGTTTCAAAACTACAACTCCCAGTATGCCCTTACTGTCCAGGCATGCTGGGAGTTGTAGTTCTGCAACATCTGAAGGGCCAGATGTTACAGAACTACAACTCCCAGCATGCCTGGACAGTAAGGGCATGCTGAGGATGTGTAGTTTTGCAACATCTGGAAGGGCACAGTGGTCTCCAAACTGTGGACCTCCAGATGTTGCAAAACTGCAACTCCCAGCATGCCCAGACGCCAAGGGCTGTCTGGGCATGCTGGGAGTTGTAGTTTACAGGGTCCCATTACAGCAATGCATGTCCCTTTACGGCGACGTGCATTGCTGTAAAGGGCCCGACCGCGGCTGAAGATCAACTCACCTGTCGCCGCTGCCGCCGTCTCCGGGATCCGGGTCTTCAGGGACGAGGTAAGTACCGGGACCGGTCCCCAGCACTCCCCCGTCCCCCGCCGCGTCCTCCGGTCTTCCTCCCGTCCTCTCCGGACTTCCAGGGGCCGGGCAGGGCGGGAGGAAGTAACCGTCCCCCCCCCCCTCCTTGCGATTGGTCGGTTAACTAACCGACGGATCGCAGGGGATCGGAGGAGGTGGCAGGCTTGCCACCTCGCTCCTAGGCTCCAGCATGGTCCTGGCTGTCTGTGACAGCCGGGATCATGCAAAATTACCGGGCGGTCGGGTCCCAGAGACCTGATCAGCACGGTATCGCCGCAGATCGCAAGGGCGATTTCCCTTGCGATTTGCGGCGATCGCCGACATGGGGGGCCTACATGGCCCCCCTCGGCGTTTGCCCTGGATGCCTGCTGAAGGATTTCAGCAGGCACCCGGTTCCGATCTCTGCCCGGCGAGCGGCAGAGACCGGAAAACGCCATGACGTTGTGGGACGTCATTGGTCCTTAAAGCCCAGGGTGCCATGACGTTCCACAACGTCATTGGTCCTTAAGAGGTTAAAATACAACAGGGCTCTGAAGTGAGAGAGCGCCATGCACATTTGAGGACTAAATTAGGGATTGCACAGGGGTGGACATAGGGGTATTCTATGCCAGTGATTCCCAAACAGGGTGCCTCCAGCTGTTGCCAAACTCCCAGCATGCCTGGACAGTCAGTGGCTGTCCAGAAATGCTGGGAATTGTTGTTTTGCAACAGCTGGAGGCTCGGTTTTGGAAACACTGCCGTACAACGTAAAATTGAAGCAGGAAACTCACTGTAAAACTGCCCGTGTGAATGTACCTCCTACATTCACATGGGGGGTGCAAACCTCCAGCTGTTGCAAAACTTCAACTCCCAGAATGTACTGATCGCCGAAAAGGATGCTGGGAGATGTAGTTATGCAACAGTTGGAGGTACGCAACTACAACTCCCAGCATGCCGAGACAGCTGTTTGCTGTTTGGGCATGCTGGGATTTCCAGTTTTTCAACATCTGGAGGGCTACAGTTTAGAGACCACTGCACAGTTATCTCCAAACTGTGGCCCTGCAGATGTTGCAAAAATACAAATACCAGCATGCCCAGACAGCAAACTGCTGTGTGGGCATGCTAGGAGTTGTAGTTTTGCAAGATCTAGAGGGCCACAGTTTAGAGATCACTGAGCAGGTGGACTTCGGCGCCAGTCCTCCTCGGTTTCCCTGTTCTGCCCAGCCTATTGTGGGTGGGCAGAACGGGGAAACCGAAAGTTAACCCCCTTCCCCCGATCTGCTATTGGTCGTCGTTTCTGGACGACCAATAGGAGGGATAGGAGGGGTGGCACCCCTGCCACCTCACTCCTATCCCTTCAGGGGGATCGTGGGTGTCTTAGACAACCCCGATCCCCCTATTTTCCGGGTCACTGGAGACTCGTATGACCCGGAATCTGTGCAAATCGCCATTCAGGGTGTCACCTGATGCGGTACGCCCCCCCCTCCCCGTCACTCTGTAGCAACACTACTGGTAATAAATGGTAGATAAAGAACTTCGGCTAGTAACATAAGGGCTAACATTTCTGCTTTAAAAAATGCTTTTGTAAGCGGTTTTCACTGGTTTTGCTTACGTGCGATTTATTTATCAAGGTCATTCGACTATTTGCTAAATAGGTCACATGTAAGTAAAAGTAAGTTAAAGGAGTTCTCTAAGCTAAAACTTTTAACCATCGCTGTGCCCGGGCTGTAAAACTATACATAATAACCTTTCACTTACTTGCCTACAATCCCCCGTTGTTCCGATATCGCCGTCCCGTTCTCCGGTCCCGGTCTCTTCCACTTCCTGCGGGTCGGTGACTTCACTCTGCGCTCAACCTATCAGCGGCCGCAACGGCGATATCGGAACAACGGGGGATCGTAGGCAGGTAAGTGAAAGGTTATTATGTATAGTTTTACAGCCCGGGTACAGCGGGGGTTAAAAGTTTTAGCTTAGAGAACTCCTTTAAGAAAATAAATTGTCATATAAAAGCCATACGTTTGAAAAGAATGATAAATCTCCTTCAATGAGGGTGGACTCAGGGGTCACTGGAATAAGGGTCCGCCACATAGGACAACAAGGGTACAGGAGTGCAACTCCTGTACTGGGCCACCACACAATTGTCACAGATCATAAATGGGCGCTAGGGTTTTGGTGTCAGAATTGAGTTTTCCACTTACACCCTCATCACCATCAGCACCCTGCATCACAGGGACAGGACCATGGCTGGGGGCCCTCTCTCCAAGGGCCCCAGAGCTACTTCTGCAATATGTAAACCCTTATACAAGGCAGGTTCCTAAAATCCTAAAATCGAAAGTTTTTTTAAAAACAGAACTCATATATAAAATGCATGACACCGAAATGCCAGTCATGATCATAATCCACTGCCTGCTGCCCAGCCAAAATGGCTGCGGGACCCAGAGACAACTTTCCAGAGCGTAGAAGCCCCTCTAGTGCCCCGAGTCACAAAGCAAGGACAGTAACTGGCAACCGTAGCCCCGCCCACCCTGCGCTCTGGTGGGCGGGGCCTGCTGCTGTCACTACTCCTGTGTATGCTGTGAGTTCATACTGAGCAGAAGCCATAACAGCCCAGGGATGGATGGTAAGGTGTGTGTATAGAGGTATATAGAGGTGGATGGGGGTATATCTGGTGCACTGGATTACAAGCCTTTACTGGGGTGACCCCTGGATGAGTGTGGTATTTATAGCCTGGATCCTATATATGTGTGATGGGATGTGTGGTATGGAATCAGCATCTGTGCACTTATATTTGTATATTTCATATGTATATAGCACATGTCAGAGGTGGGGGCATTGTCAGATAAGATCATAGTGATAGATCAGTATACTGTTGTGTCACCAGCATTGTGCCTGTCCTGTGCTCTGACACTTTATTTATGTATTTGCTTCCTATGTTGTTATTGTTACTTGTGCCCCTATTGAATGTGTCTGTTCCCTGCCAGCACCAGAGACCACACTAGTACAGGCACGGCTATGGGGCACTGTGACCTTTGGCACACATAACTCCGCTTCCTTACAGAGAGGCCTGTATTTTGGAAAAGGTGCCACTAAATAGAGATCCTGGGGGTGAACGATTCCTGGCTGGCTCCTGTAGTCCTGCCTTGCTTTGTTTTCCGAATTTTGTACAACCTGTATGTCTAGCAATTCAGGTGGGTCTCTCCTTAAAGGGGTATTCCAGGAAAAAAAAATTTTTTATATATTTTTTTTATATCAACTGGCTCCAGAAAGTTAAACAGATTTGTAAATTACTTCTATAAAAAAAATCTTAATCCTTTCAATAATTACCAGCTCCTGAAGTTGAGTTGTTCTTTTCTGTCTGGCAACAGTGCTCTCTGCTGACATCTCTGCTTGTCTCGGGAACTGCACAGAGTAGAATTGCTTTGCTATCGGGATTTGCTTCTAAACTGGGTTGTTCCCGAGACAGGTGTCATCAGAGAGCATTTAGACAAAAAAAGAACAACTCAACTTCATCAGCTCATAAGTACTGAAAGGATTAAGATTTTTTAATAGAAGTAATTTACAAATCTGTTTATCTTTCTGGAGCCAGTTGATATATATAAAAAAACGTTTTTTCCTGGATAAACCCTTTAATATAGACCAGTGTTTTTCAACTAGGGTGCCTCCAGCTGTTGGAAAACTACAACTCCCAGCATGCCCGGACAGCCTTTGGCTGTCCGGGCATGCTAGGAGTTGTAGTTTTGCAACAGCTGGCGGCTTCCTGGTTCATAAACCCTGATATAGAGTTACAAAATAGTATTGCAAAGCAACAAGAATATTTGGCTGTCCGGGCACGCTGGGAGTTGTAGTTTTGCAACAGCTGGAGGCTTCCTGGTTCATAAACACTGATATAGAGTTACAAAATAGTATTGCAAAGCAACAAGAATATTTGGCTGTCCGGGCACGCTGGGAGTTGTAGTTTTGCAACAGCTGGAGGCTTCCTGGTTCATAAACCCTGATATAGAGTTACAAAATAGTATTGCAAAGCAACAAGAATATTTGGCTGTCCGGGCACGCTGGGAGTTGTAGTTTTGCAACAGCTGGAGGCTTCCTGGTTCATAAACACTGATATAGAGTTACAAAATAGTATTGCAAAGCAACAAGAATATTTGGCTGTCCGGGCACGCTGGGAGTTGTAGTTTTGCAACAGCTGGAGGCTTCCTGGTTCATAAACCCTGATATAGAGTTACAAAATAGTATTGCAAAGCAACAAGAATATTTGGCTCTCCGGGCACGCTGGGAGTTGTAGTTTTGCAACAGCTGGAGGCTTCCTGGTTCATAAACCATGATATAGAGTTACAAAATAGTATTGCAAAGCAACAAGAATATTTGGCTGTCCGGATATGCTGGGAGTTGTAGTTTTGCAACAGCTGGAGGCTTCCTGGTTCATAAACACTGATATAGAGTTACAAAATAGTATTGCAAAGCAACAAGAATATTTGGCTGTTCGGGCACGCTGGGAGTTGTAGTTTTGCAACAGCTGGAGGCTTCCTGGTTCATAAACCCTGATATAGAGTTACAAAATAGTATTGCAAAGCAACAAGAATATTTGGCTGTCCGGGCACGCTGGGAGTTGTAGTTTTGCAACAGCTGGAGGCTTCCTGGTTCATAAACCCTGATATAGAGTTACAAAATAGTATTGCAAAGCAACAAGAATATTTGGCTGTCCGGATATGCTGGGAGTTGTAGTTTTGCAACAGCTGGAGGCTTCCTGGTTCATAAACACTGATATAGAGTTACAAAATAGTATTGCAAAGCAACAAGAATATTTGGCTGTCCGGATATGCTGGGAGTTGTAGTTTTGCAACAGCTGGAGGCTTCCTGGTTCATAAACCCTGATATAGAGTTACAAAATAGTATTGCAAAGCAACAAGAATATTTGGCTGTCCGGATATGCTGGGAGTTGTAGTTTTGCAACAGCTGGAGGCTTCCTGGTTCATAAACACTGATATAGAGTTACAAAATAGTATTGCAAAGCAACAAGAATATTTGGCTGTTCGGGCACGCTGGGAGTTGTAGTTTTGCAACAGCTGGAGGCTTCCTGGTTCATAAACCCTGATATAGAGTTACAAAATAGTATTGCAAAGCAACAAGAATATTTGGCTCTCCGGGCACGCTGGGAGTTGTAGTTTTGCAACAGCTGGAGGCTTCCTGGTTCATAAACCCTGATATAGAGTTACAAAATAGTATTGCAAAGCAACAAGAATATTTGGCTGTCCGGGCACGCTGGCAGTTGATGTTTTACAACAGCTGGAGGCAGGAATAAGAATATTTTTGGAACTTTTAGATGTCCCCAAAGACATATGTAACAGAACTGATCCTGAACAGTTTGTTACATGTACATATTGTATTATGAGAACAAGCTCCTCACTAGCTGGGATGTTTGGTAAACATTATCAGTAAGGTTAAAATCACGCCATGTTTTATGTGTCAATGTCAGGAAAATGGCTTCTGAAGAATACATCTAAAGGCTCGTTCACGTGCCGCCGGCCAGTCCGTCGGAACTACAAGAGTATAGCGAAGAGAAAAAAAGTGGTACATGAACTGTTGTTTTCTCTCCGCTAAACTACCAAATCCACAACAGACCCCATTCAAGTCAATGGGATCCGTCGTGACCCGGTGGTGTCAGTTGTGCTATGACCTGTTTAGGGTCAATGTAAACCTTGCCTAAGGCTAAGTTTACATCTTTCCTGAGTTCTGCCCCGTTCAGCTCTTTTTTTTTTTTGCGCCAAACAGACCCTGAACCGGTCAGATCACAACTGACATTGACTTGAATGAGGTCATCAGGTGTCTTTAGGGGAGATGAGCAGAGAAAAATACCAGACTTACAGAATTGCTCATATCCCGTCTTTTCGTGATGGCGTCCCTTTAGCGAAGCTCAGCGTTGATGAGAATGAGACCTAAGATGCCCATAGACTGCTGGGCATCAGATAGATGGGCCGCCCTTGTGGTAAGTTAGCCCATTATGCATTGGTATTTCTTTGATTAAACTGTATTGAAAAGTTATTGGGAGAGCACTGGAAATGTGGAGCAGTTGCCCATAACAACCAATCAGAGCCCTTCTTTTATTCTGAAAAATTTAAGAAGCAATCTCATTTGTTGCTTTTTGGCAACTGCTCCACTTTTCCTCTGCACAGTTTTATATAAATCTCCCCCCAATATTGACTTTGCTTTTCACTGGAATTCCAGACTCCTTTTTCTAATTCTAGATAGCTGTTTTTGTTTTCCAAAATGCTCTTTTGAACCACAAAAGTACACATGAATATATTAAGTGCCTCACCAATGCAACTACCCCTGCATGCACTTCAGAGGTATATATGCCCTATAAGCAGAGCACACACTGGACCCTACTGTAGTAGCCAGAACCACAAGCTGCTGTGATCCATTTGGCTGATTAATGCATTACAGTGGACAAGGTTTTTTTTTAATGCAATTGTGGCTGCAGAAGTTTTCTAGCCAAATGCAATGGTCTTGTTCCCCTTACCATAGCCATGGTACATGCTTGGCTTTTACTTTAAGGGTACGTTCACACGTACGCAGATTTGATGCGCTGGATTTGATGCACAGGATTTTCTGCTGCATTTTCCAATGTAAACTAAATGACTGAGCACAACTTCTAATCTGCAGTTACAAATCCTGCGCATCAAATCTGCACAGGATCCTGTATGTGTGAGTGTACCCTAAAGGGGAACACCGGTACTAGACATCTTATCCCCTACCCACAGGATAGGAAATAAGATGACTGATCACGGGGATCTCCAGCCTTGCACCCCAGCGTTCTGAACATTTATGTTCAGAACGTCGTCTTTACTAGGCTTCAGAGGGGCCATGGTCGACACCCCCCCTCCATTCATGTCTATGGGAGAGACGAACATACAGCGTTAGTGTATCTCCGGATCTCTAATAAAGATGTATGAAGTGGATGTGTCAACCACAGCTTTGGGCAGTGATCAACAGTAATCTGGCACGGAGCGGAGATTGCTCCATGCATGCGGATTACCGGGGTGCTGGGTAGGAGATTGCGAGGGGTCCCAGTGGCCGGTGCATTGCCGTGGAATGAGATTTGCCATAGAATGAGATGGTCCGCCTCCATCACATCCTATTGGCTCTCTCTTGTCACGTGACATATTTAAACGTCACGCATCGACGCGCACAGCAGTGTCAGTTTGGCTATCACAGGGAGAGGATCTCCTCTCCCTGTGATAGCTGAAGCTGCACGGAGCTCTCATGGCCTCTGTGGCCCGACAGAAGTTCACACGTACGCAGCTCATACGGCTGGCTCATATACATTTACTGTTGATCCACAGCGCTATCGGGATCCCGATGCCGCTGTCATCAGTGTGCCTCCCCCCGAGCGCCCCACGCCCGCAGCTGTACTCCCCGTCCCGTTAACGCTCAGGGAGCGGGGAACAGAAAGTAGAGCATCGGGTGCAGGTTAAGTTATTCGCGCAGGTTAAGTTATTCTGCGCCCGATGCTCTATTTTCTGTTCCCCGCTCCCTGAGCGTTAACGGGACTGGGAGTACAGCTGCGGGCGTGGGGCGCTCGCGGGGACGCACACTGATGACAGCGGCATCGGGCATAGGAATCCCCATAGCGCTGTTGATCGCTCCCTGAGCGTTAACAGGGGACTGGGAATAGACCTACGGGGGACGGGGAGTAGAGCTGCGGGGGACGGGGAGTAGAGCTGCGGGGGACGGGGAGTAGAGCTACGGGCGACGGGGAGTACAGCTGCGGGGGACGGGGAGTAGAGCTGCGGGGGACGGGGAGTAGAGCTGCGGGGGACGGGGAGTGGAACTGCGGGCGTGGGGCGCTCGCGGGGACGCACACTGATGACAGCGGCATCGGGCATAGGAATCCCCATAGCGCTGTTGATCGCTCCCTGAGCGTTAACAGGGGACTGGGAATAGACCTACGGGGGACGGGGAGTAGAGCTGCGGGGGACGGGGAGTAGAGCTGCGGGGGACGGGGAGTAGAGCTACGGGCGACGGGGAGTACAGCTGCGGGGGACGGGGAGTAGAGCTGCGGGGGACGGGGAGTAGAGCTGCGGGGGACGGGGAGTGGAACTGCGGGCGTGGGGCGCTCGCGGGGACGCACACTGATGACAGCGCCATCGAGCATAGGGATCCCGATAGCGCTGTGGATGTAATAATAGAGTAAATGTATATGAGCCAGCCGTATGAGCTGCGTACATGTGTGAACTTCTGTCGGGCCACAGAGGCCATGAGAGCTCCGTGCAGCTTCAGCTATCACAGGGTGAGGAGATCCTCTCCCTGTGATAGCCAAACTGACACCACTGTGCGCATCGATGTGTGACGTTTAAATATGTCACGTGACAAGAGAGAGCCAATAGGATGTGATGGAGGCGGACCATCTCATTCTATGGCAAATCTGATTCCACGGCAATGCACCGGAACCCCCATGATCAGAAACTTATTCCCTATCCTGGGGTTAGGTGATATGATGTCTAGTACCAGAGTTCACCTTAAAGTAGGAGCTGTCCCTAAAGATATTTGAGACGTGTGCAAAACACATCTAACAATTTATGATTGGATTTGCAAATTCAATATTGCAAGCAAAAATGCTTTAAAACAGTGTTTTCCAACCAGGGTGCCTCCAGCTGTTGCTAAACTACAACTTTCAGCATGCCAGGACAGCCTTTGCCTGGAGGCACCCTGGTTATGAAACACTGTTCTAAAGTGTTTTGGCTTACAACATACTGGATATTGCTGCAATAAGCACAGTACTGAACAAGAGCCAGTGTAAGTGACTTACCAGTGAAAAAACATGCTGTATGGCATACCTTTTTGTTTTTCAGTGTAAGCATTGTAATCCAGATTAATGTTAATGCAATGAGAAAATGAAAATGTGTATTGCATAGATTCTAACATATGTGGATCACAAATGTGATGTTCTTTCTTACCTGCAACAGTGATGGAAACTGACCTATTAGTACTATTAATTATTATTATTATTTCTGTACTGATATTATCGCCATAATGAATATAATAGCTATGTCTTCTGAACTGCTTTCTGTAACCTGCTCTGTAATTATCTGTTCAAATCCAGCAAATAAGTGTGGTGTATAGCAGTTCTGTTTTGTTTTGTTTTTTTAACTTTTTACTCCACAACTGATAGTGATAAAGGTAAAAAGTGACCGTTTCAGGATCCAGCACAAAACAATGCCCCCAATACAAAATCATGGCACATACCTTATACCAATATTAATTTGTCAACCAAGACTAAATGGAAATAAAAGGTCATAACAAATACTTCATGGACTTCACGTACCAGCACTGAATGTACCAAGTCCTATGTGATGATGCCAATATTATACTAATTCTATTTTTGTACAGGCCTCATAAATAATACTACATCAGTTTTATAGTCAGAATATGAACAGTCCATTTGGATGAATTCAGGGATTGCTTGGTAACTGTTAAATCAATAGGAAAGTTTCATGGTGTAATATAACGGCGTCCTCTCATATTCATGACATCTGTAGTGTGAAAGGTCACATGTCACATGGTTACATGCAATCCTATTACATTTTGTGTCTAGACTCTGGTATTAGTCTATTTGGAAACTCTGTCTCCTTGACTCATTGGACACACAGATTATTAGACTATTTCAGAACTGATTTTCATAATATGTTTTTTTTTTTGTATAATGAATAAACACTAGGGCTGCAACTAACAATTATTTAGTTGATCGATTATTGGTTTGATTAATCGGATTAAAAAAACAAAAACAAAATGGGATTAGGGGACCAGGGATAGGTTACCGGGAGGAGGGGAGGAAGTGGGGACCGCATTGTAAAGACTTAACAAGCGGAAAGAGAGGGGACAGGACCTGAAGGGTTAACAGAGTAAGAGCAAAGGGACATCAATTGAAGGGTTAACAGGGGAGAAAAGAGAGGGGACAGAACCTGATGACCTGATGGTCATCCTGTTTACCCACTTTAAACCCAATACACTGGGTTATAGTGTAGGGGAACAGGAGACCGATGCAATGTCAGTCGGTTAAAAACGTACCTTCAGTCCGGTGCAGTGTCCCTCTAAAGGTCCGCTTCTATCTTCAGTGAATTGCGCACTGGAGATGGCCCGCTGGGTGAATTTTAATATTCATAATCGCTGGTCACATGAGCGCTCGAGCGCGCTGGCCACAATTTCAGGGGAAAAAAACACCATATGCTCAACATGCTGTGACCTTGCAAAACCGCCAATGAGCTAAAATAAAAAAATTAAAAAAATAAAAAAAGAGTGAAAAAGGCCAAAAGGATAAAAAATAATGCAAAACTGAAAAACGTAAAGTGGAAAAAGAATTTTGAGATTTCTCATTGATTTACAGCTAACATCTGGCCACTATAAATTTAACATTGAAGTCTATTGATGACGGATGACCACAAATGGCATCCGTTATGCTCCGTTATTTTCATATTTTGTTATGATCTGTTATTGCTACTGAGCATGCTCAGTAAAGTCTCACAACCAAGAAGTCCCATAGGGAAGTGAGGGGGTTGTAAAGGGGTTAAATTTAACAAAAATATTGTTAAATTGACAAAAATGTTTTTTTAACCTCTTCAGGATGCAGGGCGTATGGATACGCCCTGCATTCCGAGTCCTTAAGGACGCAGGGCGTATCCATATGCCCATGGGAAATCCGGTCCCCACCGCTAGCCGGTTGGGAACCGGAGCCGGATGCCTGCTGAGATCGTTCAGCAGGCATCTTGGCATATCGCCCAGGGGGGTCAACAGGACCCCCCATGTCGGCGATCGCAACACATCGCTCATCAACTCAGATGAGCGATGTGCTGCGATTCCGTTCCCCGCCGCTCGCCGGGCGGGGATCGGAGCCAGATGTCTGCTGATTTCAATCAGCATACATCCCGGCAGTGTGCTGGAGGAGGTCCGGCGTTCTGCAGCGGTTCCGGGTCATCAGGGTCACGTGTGACCCTGTGACCCGGATATAGATGGTGACTGTTGGTGTAGTATACACCACCAATCACCATCCATGCTGTACTGGGGGCTGGCATTGTGGCCACCCCCCTCAGTACAGTTGTGATTGGGTGGCCAAAGTGGCCACACCAATCACATAGTAATGGGAGGGGATGGTGGGGGCTAGGAGCACGTTGCTCCGTTCTGCCCGCCATTCCACAGAGATTTGGCGAGCAGGACGGAGCCCCGTGCTGCCACCATCCCCTCAGTGTGAAAAAAGTGCCTCTTGGCACAGAAATCCCCAGGGATAGCTTTAGATTTAGGTAGGGACAGGCTAGGGTTAAAAAAAAAAGTTAAAAAAAAAATTTTTTCAGCGTACCTCAGTGGGTGTCCGTGGGTCCGTAGCACCTTTAGCTGCGTGACCCCGGCCCTGTTGGGTCGCTGCGGTCTGCCGCCAGCCTTTTTATTTGGCGCAGATCTTTTTTTTTCCCCCTAAGCGTGTGTGCAGACCCTCTTAGTTATAAAAGAGCGGTCCGCCACCGTTTGTTAAAGCCCACCCGCCGCTGATCAGTCCCATAGTACTGATCAGCGTTTTTTTTTTTGTGGTGCCGGCGCTTTTTTTTCGTGTTTTCTATCGCTTTTTTGCACCCATAGGCGGTCCGTGCCACAAGTAGCAGGCGTGTACTGTGTTGCCGGACCTTACCTGTATGTGTGAGGTGCCTCACCGCTGTCAGTGATTTATCACTGATCAGCGTTTTTTTTTTTTGCACCCATGGGTGGTCCGTGCCACCAGTAGCAGGCGTGTACTGTGTGGACGGACCGTACCTGTGTGTGCAGCCTGTCCCACCGCTGTCAGTGATTTATCACTGATCAGCGTTTTTTTTTTGGGATTCAGGCGGGTGCATTTTTTCGGGGTTAAGCGTTTTTTTAATTTTATTTTTCGGGTTTTTTGTGTGGGGGTCTGTGTACAAGCCACCAGCCACTGTTCTGGGATGAGTGGCCGGATCCCCCACTGACTTCTGCGCCCCCTGCCGCCACAAGCGCTAATCAGTGCACACACCACTGATTGGATAAACGCTTTTTTTGGCGCAGGGCTTTTTTGCGCTAGAAGTCCCTTTTTTGTTTTTAAAAAAAAGTCCCCTTTTTATTTTTTTTTTCTGTTAGGGCGGGTTAGTTTAGTTAGGTTAGGTTAGGTTAGGGAGGGTTAGGGCGGGTTAGGGAGGTAGTCTCGCACCACACCACACACAGCACATACACCAATAAAAGTTTCCCCCCCCCCCCACACACACACACCCGTATCCCCATTAGAGTAGGGAAATGGCCCGCAGAGCGTTTTCGGTGGAGGAGGCATATGCCATAATTGCCTCCGACACCGAGAACGGCTCAGAGGACGATGAAGACCACACCTTCCTTATTTCATCGTCCTCCTTATCATCTAGTTCTGATGATGAGCCACCAAGGCGGCGGAGACGCCGCTGTGCGGCGCCGCAAACCTCCTCTGCCCTTGACCCTGTGCCCCATGCTAGTATGAGTCCCCCTGCCAAGGTCACTGGTACCTCGTACCGGAGAACTTGTCTGGGCTGAGCCAGCGGACCACGAGCCCGTGATTCCTGAGTTTGTTGGCGACTCAAGATTAACATCGCCGGGTTCACTGAAAAGGACTTTTTCGGTAATTTTTTCAGTGACGACTTTGTTAATCTAATTGTTACACAGACGAATCTGTACGCCCAACAGTTCGTCGCCGCTAACCCGGGCTCACTTTTAGCTAGACCCGCCGGCTGGACTCCAGTCGATGCAGCCAAAATGAGGACCTTTTGGGGCCTTGCGCTGCATATTGGTCTAGTTAAAAAACCCAGTGTCAGGCAATATTGGAGTGGGGACGTCCTTTACCAGACACCCCTCTACAATATGGCCATGACACGTCCCCGGTTCGAGGCCATTCGGAGATGTTTGCATTATGCTGATAATGCGGCATGTCCCCCCGCGAACTGATCCCGCGTATGACCGCCTGTATAAAATCAGGCCGGTCATCAATCACTTCGGGGCCAGATTTTAAGAGGCCTATGTCCCTGGAAGGGAGGTCGCTATTGATGAGTCTTTCATCAGCTTTAAGGGGAGACTCAGCTTCCGGCAATACATCCCTACCAAGCGAGCGCGGTATGGCGTGAAGATGTATAAACTTTGCGAGAGTACCTCCGGGTACACTTGCAAGTTTATGGTGTATGAGGGACGAGATTCCCGCATTGAACCCCCAGATTGTTCCCCCACTCTGGGTGTTAGCGGGAAATCGTTTGGGGCCTTTTGCACCCATTGCTAGATAAAGGTTACCACCTTTACGTGGATAACTTTTATACTAGTATCCCTCTCTTCACATCCCTCGCTGCCAGATCCACGGTCGCTTGTGGGACAGTCCGGAAGAATCAAAGAGGCCTTCCTTCCTATTCCCTGCAGACTCCTATGCCCCGGGGTGAGTCCCGTGCCTTTTCCCATGAGAACCTGTTGTTGGTCCGGTATAAGGACAAGAGGGATGTCCTTATGCTCACCACAATTCATGGGAACTGCAGCACCCCTGTCCCTGTGCGAGGTACCGTGGGACCGGTCCTCAAGCCCGATTGTATTCTGGACTACAATCGGCATATAGGGGGAGTTGATCTTTCTGATCAAGTCCTCAAGCCATATAATGCCATGCGGAAAACAAAGGTATGGTACAAAAAAGTTGCGGTCTACATGGTACAGGTTGCCATGTACAATGCTTTTGTACTGTACAAGTACGCTGGCAACACAGGGACATACCTGCAGTTCTAAGAGGAAGTTCTAAAGGCCCTCATCTTTGGTGACCGCCAAAGAGCGGGTCAGAGCACCTCTGGAACTTCAGGTCCCCGGATCGTCCCCGGCCAACACTTTCCAGGTGTGATCCCCCACACTGTAAAGAAGGGACGATCTCAGAAGAAATGCGGAGTGTGTCGCAAGAGGGGGATTCGGAAGGACACCACCACTCAATGCGACACTTGCCCCGATCATCCGGGCCTCTGCATAGGCTGCTTCAGGGAGTATCACACTTCCATGGAGTACTAAATTTTCCATCCTTTGTCCTAATTTTCATTCCCCAAAATTCGACTCCAATGTACCAGTCCAGAGTACATTGTCTTCCAAATTTTATACCAACCCCCCCCAAAAACAAACAAAAAAAAAACACCTTTTTCCCAATACCCCCAATATCTTTTTTATTTCTTCCCCCTAAAAAATGGGTCATGGGACACAGAGTCAACAGCATTGGGGGTTTGCAGTTACCTCAAATGCGCAACGCTCTCTCCCCACCTGAGCGGGTTGCGCATTTGAGGTAACAGAATAGGGACGGCCCCACACATCCCCTTCCCATAATGGTGATTCAGAGTATAGGGTTTGGGGCGGGCATCATTTTTACTTTTGGCTGTACTCTGGGTCATCATTCTGGGAAAATAATTGGCATATCAGTACAAAAATTGCAATTTTCTTCCCCCCCATAGTACACTTCATCCATTCCTGGAAAATAAATGAAGGGAACACCCGTCTGTTCCAAATCTCCACTTCACCCTATACACCTTCCCTAGGGGGTGTATTGTTTGTAGTATTCTCACATGTGGGTGTTCCTTTCTTGTATTTTCCTCTGAATGTATGTAACTGTTAGGTCTGTAACAAACATCTGCCTCAAATGCGAAGAGTTCTTCCTCATGAGCTCTGTCGTATTTCCAGGTGTCAATTCGGAGTCACATGTTTGTTGTTTCCAGAAAAATGAAGCAGAGCATAGGTTGAAAATTGCAATTTTCAAAAGCTACCCTTCATCCATTCCTGGAAAATAAATTTAGGAAACACCTGTGCGTTCAAAATGTCCTCTTTACCCCTATACCCATTCCTCTGGGTGGGTACTTTCTGTAATGGTGTCACATGTGGGGGTTTCATTTTTGTATTTTCCTTGGAATGTATGTAACCGTCAGCTACTGATATGCCATAGGCCACAAATACAAAGTGACCTCTATGACTTCTGAGCCTTGTTGTGCGCCCGCCCAGCACTTTACCCCATATGTGGATGTATTTTTATAGTCAGGGGGAAAAGCCCTCCAAAATTTGTAACCCAATTCCTCATATTACCCCTTGTGAAAATGTTAAAAATTGGGTAACCCCAGCATTTTACTGTAAAAGAATCTAATTTTTCAATTTATGGCCCACTTTTCAAAAAACCTGTGAGTTGTTATTTCCCACTGTACCCCTTGTTATGTTCATTGAGGGGTGTAATTTCTAAAATGGTGTCACATGTGTTTTTTTTTCTGTTGGGGGCTTTATAAATGCACATGACCCCCGACTTCAATTTCAACAACATTTTCACTCCTTCTATTCTGAGCATTGTAGTGCGTCCACAGAGCAATTTACATCTACATATGGTGTATTTTTTTTCTCAGACAAAATTGTTCTTCAAAATTTGGGGGCCTTTTACCCAATGTGAAAATGAAACATTTGGGGTAACACTATC
Organism: Hyla sarda; assembly: GCF_029499605.1. Taxonomy (NCBI): domain Eukaryota; kingdom Metazoa; phylum Chordata; class Amphibia; order Anura; family Hylidae; genus Hyla; species Hyla sarda. Next base: position 415,723,917 of record NC_079189.1, read on the forward strand.
AATATAGTGCAAAAAAATCAAATTTTTCACTTTTATGGCCCACTGTTCAAAAAACCTGTGAGGTGTAAGTACTCACTGTAACACTGTTACATTCCCCGAGGGGTCTAGTTTCCAAAATGGTATGCCATGTGTTTTTTTTTTTTTTTGCTGTCCTGGCACCATAGGGGCTTCCTAAATGCGGCATGCCCCCAGAGCAAAATTTGTAACTCCTTCTCTTCTGAGACCTGTAGTGCGCCAGCAGAGCACTTTTGACCCACATATGGGGTGTTTTCTGAATCGGGAGAAATTGGGCTTCAAATTTTGGGGGGTATTTTCTGCTTTAACCCTTTGTAAAAATGTTAATTTTTTGAGAAACCAAGCATTTTAGCTAAAAAATATATATATTTTTTTACATATGCAAAAGTCGTGAAACCCCTGTGGGGTATTAAGGTTCACTTTACCCCTTGTTACGTTCCCCAAGGGGTCTAGTTTCCAAAATGGTATGCCATGTGTTTTTTTTTTTGCTGTCCTGGCACCATAGGGGCTTCCTAAATGCGGCATGCCCCCAAAGCAAAATTTGCTTCCAAAAAGCCAAATGTGACTCCTTCTCTTCTGAGACCTGTAGTGCGCCAGCAGAGCACTTTTCACCCCCATATGGGGTGTTTTCTGAATTGGGAGAAATTGAGCTTCAAATTTTGTGGGGTATTTTCTGCTTTAACCCTTTGTAAAAATGTAACATTTTTGAGAAACCAAGCATTTTAGGTAAAAAATATATATATTTTTTAACATATGCAAAAGTCGTGAAACTCCTGTGGGGTATTAAGGTTCACTTTACCCCTTGTTACATTCCCTAAGGGGTCTAGTTTCCAAAATGGTATGCCATGTGTTTTTTTTTGCTGTTTTGACATCCTAGGGGCTTCCTAAAGGTGACATGCCCCCCAAAACCATTTCAGAAAAATGTTCTCTCCAAAATCCCCTTGTCGCTCTTTCCCTTCTGAGCCCTCTACTGCGCCCGCCAAGCAATTAACATAGACATATGAGGTATGTGCTTACTCGAGAGAAATTGGGCTACAAATATAAGTATAAATTTTCTCCTTTTACCCCTTGCGAAAATTAAAAAATTGGGTCTACAAGAACATGCGAGTGTAAAAAATGAAGATTTTGAATTTTCTCCTTCACTTTGCTGCTATTCCTGTGAAACACCTAAAGGGTTAAAACGCTGACTGAATGTCATTTTGAATACTTTGGGGGGTGTAGGTTTTATAATGGGGTTATTTGTGGGGTATTTCTAATATGAAGACCCTTCAAATCCACTTCAAAACTGAACTGGTCCCTGAAAAATATCGAGTTTGAAAATTTTGTGAAAAATTTGAAAATTGCTGCTGAACTTTGAAGCCCACTGGTGTCTTCCAAAAGTAAAAACACGTCAATTTTATGATGCAAACATAAAGTAGACATATTGTATATGTGATCCAAAAAAAAAAATATTTTGAATATCCATTTTCCTTACAAGCATAGAGCTTCAAAGTTAGAAAAATGCAAAATTTTCATTTTTTTCATCAAATTTGGGGATTTTTCACCAAGAAAGGATGCAAGTTACCACTAAATCTTACCACTATGTTAAAGTAGAATATGTCACGGAAAAAAAATCTCGGAATCAGATTGATAACTAAAAGCATCCCAGAGTCATTAATGTTTAAAGTGACAATGGTCAGAATTGCAAAAAAGGGCTCAGTCCTTAAGGTGAAAAAGGGCTCAGTCCTTAAGGGGTTAACGGATGAAATAACTGACAGTAACGGATGCAACATGTCTGTTATTTTAGCGGAATATCCGTTAAATTAACGGACATCTGTCATCCGTTGTTATCCGTGATGTAATCCGTTTTTGCATGATCCATTATTTCATAATAAAAGGTCCATAACAGGGCGGCTCCTAACAGTAGTGTAAACCTAGCCTTATCGTGGAACTTTTACCACAAAACTATATATCAATCTGTTCATCTTTTCCTTCTTTATTACATGCTGTCTGCAGATTGGACTGCATTTTTGCCTATAAACAGGATCGGTCTGGCTATCTGGCAGTTCTGGCAAATGCCAGTCGGGCCCACAAAATAAGTATTAGACATTGTCAGGTTGAGGCATAAACGTCGAGTGGCTGCCCTCTAGTGTTTAGAACGACATTTTACCAGGAGATACTTGGAGAGAGCAGTGCAGAAATCAAGCATAGTCCTGGTTGGCTGAGCCTCGGCTTTTCAGTGCTAGCCTTCTTTTCTGACTGCTCCCCAGCCTATCAGCTCACAGCTGCACATCCCTAGCCCAGCAAAGGCAGAGGACCAGTCACTGCCCTGATACATGTAGGAATCATTGCTGGCGACTCTCAGCAAGTCAGTGGTAGGCTTGTTTTCTGCTCTGCCTCAACAGCAAGGCTGCAGTCTGACTGTGGAGCAGAAGACTCCTCAAGCAGTCACCACCAGGTCGGTTTATCGTCAGTCAGTGTATCCATTATGGGTGTATGCACTCATGATGCTGGTTATTCTCTGCATCTACAGGCAGCCTGCTTAGGGGTGATACCTGGATGGAAGGGTGTTTAGCTAGACAACAGGGTCTGTACTCTTTCTTCCTTCCTCTGCTCTGAAGTGCAGTGTAGGATTGATTTTTGTAGCATGATTCTTCTCGTACAGTCTGGTGTGCAGTATATGTTTAGTATGTGATATGTGTGTAGTACATGAACGGTGCATGTAACATGTTACTGTTTAAGGACAAGGGCACTGATACAGTATTTCAGGCTGACACTGATAGTTTGTATATCTTGCAATAGGCCTATTTGCTAAAAATGCCGAAGCAGCTTTTATGTCCCAGTCCGTTCCTGTGAAGTGCTTTTAGACTTTTATTTAATTTTTACATTTTTTTTGCGAATGTATATTACATTCACATGACAATTATGGTGCTAATCCACAGCAAGTGACATGCCTCTTGGCCAGTATTTTCTTCTGTAATGCAAAACACAGAACTGTTTCATTATTTTGACTGTAGCATTATTATACAGATTACATAACCATGTCTATTTTTTTTTCTAGGTTGCTGAATGGTGCCATTGATTTCAACTTTATTATTGGCTGGGTTATGGCTTATCTGCAAAACATGGGGATTCTGGTGTAAGAAATACAGAGTATGTTTTGATGAAACAGTCATGGATGGAGATAAATCATATACAGAGACTTTACAGCAGGATGAAGCATCTGGCCCATCAGTACAAGGAGATCATTCCAATATACAAATAAATCAGGCACCGAATGCCGGGCCGGCTTTACCGCCTGCTGTTTCATCTCCTTCTGCAAAACCAGAACAGAAACAGTTGAAATTTGGCCCCTCGAAAGGAAGTGTTTCTGTACCAAGGAACCCAAACGTGAAGAAGCCACCTCTCTCAAGGTTTATCCTGGGTTCTTCTGAGGACAACTCCTCCGATGATGAGTGTGCGGTTGGTTCTTTTAAGAGCCCAAGAAAAAGCAGTCTCACCAGTAGTGGATCACAGACTCCATCCCTATCATCACTACCGGAGATGGGGCCATTGACCACTACAATAAGGTAAGCAGAACATTGGTATGTCATGTCTAGGACTATGTGCTCTACCATATAAAATAGGGGTGTGAATCGCCAAGAATTTGGCGATTCGATTCGAATCGCGATACCAGTGTGGCGATTCGATATATCCCGATATATCGCGATACCGTCTAGGTGACGTTACATCGCGATATATCCCGATATATCGCCCACCTGGGAGCATTCATAGATCCCAATAGACGCCGCTGTCAGCTTTGACAGCGGCGATCTAGTACTCCGGTGCACACTTTTCTCATGTTATCCCGTCCGGGCTGCAAAATAAAATAAAACGCACTTTATCTTACCTGCCAACGAGCCCCCGGAGCTCCGGTACACTCCGGGACAGGTGTTGGGTCCCCGGGCTGTATTCTTCTTACTTCCTGTTAGTCCGGCACGTCACATGGAGCTTCAGCCTATCACCAGCGGAGGCGGGACATCGCTGCGGCTGGTGATAGGCTGAAGCTCCATGTGACGTGCCGGACTAACAGGAAGTAAGAAGAATACAGCCCGGGGACCGAACACCTGTACCGAAGCTCCGGGGGCTCGTTGGCAGGTAAGATAAAGTGCGTTTTATTTTGCAGCCTGGATAGGATAAAATGAGAAAAGTGCGCACCGGATACTCCTTTAATAGCCAGCCGCGGCGATTGCCGCATGCTGGCTATTAGCGGCGGCCCCCGGCTACTGAAATCAGCCGGGGGTCGCATAGTACGGAGTGGGCACGAGTCGGAGCCCGCTCCATAGCCGTGTCAGATCCGGCCTGCCCGGCTCCACAAATGTGGAACTTTTATCTCCTGATGCCCAAGACATGACATGCTGTTCCGGGCGTCCGCAGATAAAAATTCCACATCCCTAAAAGAATCGATTCAAAAATATTTTGAATCGATTCTGTATCGGCAAATGAAAAATCGCGATTATCGCGAGAATCGATTTTTTCTTACATCCCTAATATAAAACATCTTATTTTTTTTAGATAAACTTTAGTTATAGTTCCATTAGAGCTGGGCGGTATGACCAAATTTATGTATCACAGTATTTTTGCAACTTATGGCGGTTCCACGGTATATAACGGTATTTCTTTCACCCCCCCCCCCAAATCATGTTACCCGCCAGCACTGTTCTGCTCACCCCCAATTAATGATCAGCCCAGTGGGGTACTACTCACATATGTCACTCGCATGCACTGCCCTCCTCCTCTCTGTTGGGGGCCGCCAGGCGCTGGAACTCTATACTGTATGCCAGTGGTCTCCAACCTGCGGACCTCCAGATGTTGCAAAACTACAACTCCCAGCATGCCCGGGCAACAGCTGGAGGTCCGCAGGTTTGAGACCACTGCTGTACGCTGTATCCCTATTCCCGAGCTGCAAAAGATAAAGATACATGACAGTGGGCTCAGCCTATCACTGGCCGGGGCGGAACATCGATCCGGCTGGTGATAGGCTGACGGCTGTCCGATGTTCACGTCCCCAGCGTAAGGCCGACGTAGGTAAGTCTTAAAGTTTATTTTGTTTAATCTTTTGCAGCCCGGGCATACAGTGTACAGCAGTGGTCTCAAACCTGCAGACCTCCAGCTGTTGCAAAACTACAACTCCCAGCATGCCCGGACAGCCGTTGGCTGTCCGGGCATGCTGGGAGTTGTAGTTTTGCAACAGCTGGAGGTCCGCAGGTTGGCGACCACTGGCGTACAGTGAGTTCCAGCACCGCGGCACCTAACAAAGAGGAGGAGGACAGTGCTTGACATATGTGAGTAGTACCCCGCTGGGCTGATAATTATTGGGGGGAGTAGAACAGCGCTGGCGGGTCACGTATGATTAGTTCCCCGATGTGGGGACAGCGCAGCGCTGGGCTGATAATTCATTACCAAGAGGGAGGGGCCCAACGGGTATTGCGGTATGGGAAAATGAATATCGTGCAGCCCAAAAATGTCGGTATTGGGTACGAACCGGTATACCGCCCAGCCCTAAGTTCCATATTATTGTTGTCCATAAGTAACAGTATTAGTGACCAAATGCTACATGTTTTCATTCTTCAAGGACAGGTAAGTTTAGTTGCTTCTCCCTCACCCTTGTCTTCTTGTTCTCACAAAGAAGAATTTCTTGAATAATTGAAAAGGGCATAGATAGAAAGGGGTAACCTCCTCAGCATAATTCATCATAAAAATTACTCCTCAACGCACCCCTTTAAAAGTGATAATGATGACAAAGAGCCTGTTCCCTGCAAAAACTGTGGAGTGAAACCTCTACCAGAAGACTACCTCCTTATACAGATTAGATTTCATGCAATGGATTTTTAGTCCACTGTACAGTATGTATAGCGGTTATTGTCTTTATTATATGGGGCAATTATTGAAGGAACAGGCACACACCGTCCTGTGTAAAAGGGCCAGTGATCGGCCGAGTAATGAGCAAATGCCTGTTTGTTGGCTGACTGAGACGTTTTGACCCTGCAAAAAAGACGTCGGTCATTGGTGGTAGCAAGAAAGGGCCACAGCAACAACACTACCTCACCCCCGCCCACACACATGCTGCTCAAGCCTTGTAATATGTGTTTTGAAGATATTTCCATGCTTGACAGGTGCTGGTTTACAGCTAATAAAGCCCCAAATTATATTTTTAAGCATAAGAAGATTGATTATTAAAGGAGATATGCAGCATAAAACTTTTATGTCCCCTTCCTACGCTCCCTCGTTGCTCCGGTATCAACATCCCGTTCCTCTGCTGTTGCTGGGCTCCGTGCATCTTAGGCTGGAAACGTCACACTACAGTCAGCATATCGCCAGCTGGAGCGATGTCCCGCCTCGGTCAGTGATCGCAGTGTCATGTAAGGAGCTCGGGCCGGCTAGGTAGGGGTCCAACTTTTTTGGCTCCAGATTCATAGAATGAAGGGGCTGCAGTGCTAGTTTAGCATTGCATCTCCTTCACAGATTTTCCCTTTAGGCTATGTTCACACAGTGGAATTGCTGTGCTTTCACTAAAATTCTTCTCTGCCAGGCCGGCAGTTTTGCACATTCCATGTGGATTGTGCGTGGAATTTGTTCTGAATTTCTGCAGAATTTCTTGAGCTCAACACACAGATTCTGAACATAATTCAGAGTCCCATTGACTTCAGCGCTGAGGAATTCTGCAAAAACTATTGGCAGGTTCAATGTTTTTGCAGACTCTGGAATGCAGAGTTTCCACAGTGGAAATTCTGCAACAACAAATCTGCTGTTTGAATGGGGCAGCAGAAATTTCATTCACGATAATGTTAAATCAATGAAGCCCAATTTCAGTGCTGAATATTCCCTCCGGATTCTACATGGAAATTATGCCTTGTGAACAAAGCCTTAGGGTACGTTCAGACGAGCGGATCCACAACGGATCGGCCACCGAAGGACCGCTAGAGGGTGCCTTTAGATGTGCCTGATCAGAGTGGCAACATGCCGCTACGAGCAGACGCATTGCGATGTGCGAGTCGCCACGCGTATGTGCAGTATACTCCCACATTGTGGCTGCTCTCGGCCTAGCTAAGGGAGCAGGGGGAGCGGCCGCGATATGTGCGAGTACACTGCACATGTGCGGCGACTCGCACAACACAGCAGCGTGTCTGCTCGTAGCGGCATAGTGCCGCTCAGAGCAGGCACATCCAACAGCTCCCTGTAGGGGTCTTTCGGCAGCGGATCCGCAGTGTAAAATACGCTGTGTATCCGCTCGTCTGAATGTACCCTTATAGTAACTCTCACGACCTTCAGCTAATCAGGGACTGCAACACAGTACCAATAATTTAGGGGAGCCCCAACTGATAACAATGTTATGGCATATGCTAGTAATATGCCATAACAGTCTATAATGGGAATACTGCTTTAAGGCCATATTGACATCTGTGGGGGAGTCTCCTCTGCTGCAGATTCCATAGTTTCTAAGAGGAAACATGCATGCAGCATTTAAAAAAAAAAAAAAAAAAAAACAGCAGACATCTTAAGGGGGTTATACCATATCCGCTTGGCTGATCCCCTATATATATACAAAACAAAGTGCATGTGTGTGGCCAACACTCCATTTATTTTCTATAGTGCTTCTAAACATTGCTCAGCATTGAGCACCCCTTATTTTGGCGGCATTGTTCCTTCATCATCGAGACTGGTGTGGGTCACAACGATCAGCTTGATATACCTTTTGCTGTGACTAGGGGATCATTTTTGACTGGGTGCCTCTGGTGTTCATTGTATAATGGATGTGACAGTGTTGTGATTTCCATTTATAAGTATAGCCTCACTATTTACAGTTATGAACAAATTGTTCTATATTTTAATAGTTCAATTTATTTTTAGTCTTATCATTAAACATTGCTTTTTTTAAATCAAATGATCTGCTTGACCTCTTGCTGAGTATATGCCGTTTCTTTCAGTGACCACCTGATGGCGCCTTTCATTGTTCCCCTTTCTATATGTTTGTGGCTGAAGCAAGTGGTGCCTTTGACCTGTGCAGCAGGCTCTGTTGTCTAAATTTGGATAAGACTTACTTTATTTTAGCCCTGTGTGGTCACTTTGCGCCATTTCATTTTGCCCAGAGGCCTAGGTCCTTGTTTTGACTATTTGGTGTATACTGTTATTCTAAGATTGTTTAATAAAAACAGATTTGCCATAAATCAAGTCATGTTTTCATACTCATAGAAATATACAAAAATACCAAACCCAGGGGTGCAAACCTTATGGCATCATACCCAACAAGACTGGAGGCTGTAACTGCTGCCAAAGGTGCTTCAAGTACTGAGTAAAGGGTCTAATTCTTATGTCAATATAATATTTTAGTTTTCTATTTTCAATAAATTAGCAAAGATGGCTGTTTTCACTTTGTCATTATGGGGTATTGAGGGCAGGATCATGGGGGAAAACATGATTTTTGCAAAAAAAAAAATGTATTTAGCACTAGGCCTATCCACTGATCTGGATCATAGTCTTTATTTTGCAGCTCTCTTTGTGAGTATTTTTCTTATTGGGTAAACCTGTATTTTGGTTATAATGGGTTCATTGTGTTAAGGCCTTTACATGAAAACAGTGTTGTACTTAAAGGGGTACTCCAGTGGAAAACATTTTTTTTTTAAATGAACTAATGCCAGAAAGTTAAACAGATTTGTAAATTACTTCATTTAAAAATCTTTACCCTTCCAGTACCTTTTAGCAGCTGTATGCTACAGAGGAAATTCTTTTCTTTTTGAATTTCTTTTTTGTCTTGTCCACAGTGCTCTCTGCTGACACCTCTGTCCGTGTCAGGAACTGTCCAGAGTAGCATAGGTTTGCAATGGGGATTTTCTCCTGCTCTGGACAGTTCCTGATACGGGTATCAGGTGTCAGCAGAGAGCACTGTGGACAAGACAAAAAAGAAAAGAATTTCCTCTGTAGAATGCACCTTCTAAAATGTACTGGAAGAGTAAGGATTTTTTTTAATAGAAGTAATTTACAAATCTGTTTAACTTTCTGGCACCAGTTGATTTAAAAAAAAATGTTTTTCACCGGAGTACCTTTTTAAAGCCATCACAACACATACTGATCTGACAACACATCTTAAGTTTCAGGATTCATGTGTGACTATGGTGTTCTGTATCCTTGACGTGTGGAAGAAGAGCCTTAAAAATTTTCAGCGTGGTGTCTGCATTGCGCAGTTCAACTTTCTTGGCTAAATGCCCCTCCGCATCACCTTGTTTGACCCTGAAAACTGAAATTTCCTGTTGTCTGCTTACATGAGCGTTTGTGCTGAAGCAAAAAAATTGGCACTTTTATTTCTAGTAACAACATGTTAAAGGAGTTTTCTGGATTTGGACACAAATAGGTCATATTAAAGGGGTCATATTAAAGGGGAAGTTGTTTGTCTGAGTTGTTTTTTTCTGTCTAACTGCTTTCTGATGACTCACGTCCCGGGAGCTGTGCAGTTCCTATGGGGATATTCTCCCATCATGCACAGCTCCTGGAACGTGACATCATCATTGAGCAGTTAGACAGAAAACTTCAGAAGCTAATAACTATTGGAAGGATTAAGATTTTTTAATAGAAGTAATTTACAAATCTGTTTAACTTTCTGGAGCCAGTTGATATATATATAAAAAAAAGTTTTTGCCTGGAATACCCCTTTAATAAACAATGACACATGATCTCCATTGTATAGTTAGCAGAAACAACACCAGGATTGAGCATGTTTGTAAATCTGGCACAACCAAGCACACTTTTCTTTCTTGTACTATT